>NC_063339.1:64311840-64319478 GCF_021869965.1 Rhincodon typus
TGCAGCATGGAAACAGACCCTTCGGTCCAACCAATCAATGCTGACCATGTCCTGAAACTAAACTAGCCCTACCCACCTGTGTTTGTCCCGTACCCCTCCAAACCTTTCCTGTTTATGCACTTATCTAAAGGTCTTTTAAACGTTGTACCTGAACCTGCATCCCCGCCACTTCCTCTGGAAGTTTGTTCCACGCCGTAACCACCCGCTGTGTAAAAAGGTAGCCCTTCATGTCCTTCTTTAAGACTTTCTCTTCTCACCTTAAAAATATGCCCCCTATTATTGAACTCCCCCACCTTAAGGAAAAGACCTTTGCTAATCACCTTATCTATGCCCCTCATAGTTTTATAAACCTCTATGAGGTCATCCTCGACTGAGAGAGCTGACAATTAACCCCCTCAGGGCTCCTTTGGGAATGTGGGGTCATACTTCCAGTTTAACAGTTCTTTCAGAGCACATGACTGTCAGGATCAACAAGTTGGCCCCTATTCTTAGCAGTCAGTTGCCATATTCTGAAATTTAAAGGTCCTGATGGCTACTTTGACAACTGCTAGAAAGATAGCATAGTGGTTGGGTAGGGTAGGTGCCAGGGTGCAAGATGCCGGATAAGTGCAGGCTAACATGCCAAATAAGTAGAGTGCCAGCTGGTTAAGATGTAGGGTGCTGGGTAAGTAGGATGCCATGTGTGCAGGATGAAAGGGGGGCAGTTAGGTGATGTGATATTTACAGCAAGACAGAGTAGGTGGGAGAATTCAGGTCTAGAGGGACAGGAAAGGTATTGGGGTTCGAGTCTAGTAGTAGGGGTGGGTTTATCGGATCTCCCTCAGTAGAGGAGGAGTGGAGAGCTAGTGCATCTGGTTCAGTGAGTTTAAGGACTGGGTGGTCAGGTCTGTTAGGGAAAGGTCCAGTGGCAAGTAAAGGAGGGCCAGATCCCAGGTATGTCAGGTCAGGATCTAGGGGTATAAGTGATCTGAAGGAGGTGTAATTGAAAGGCGTATGAGTATAAGTATCTGGTCAATTTAATATTGACTCTGATTAGACTATTATATTATGTATTTAATAGCCTGACTTTTCCTGAGTGACTATTTACTTAATTTCATCAGAGCATTCAAAATTCTGTGATGTAAATGAAGACTTTCAGAGGATTCAGGAAGAGAGGATTACTCAGCAGAATCTTCAATTACCTTGACAATCCCTTCAGGATTTGCAACGATGGGGATTCCGTAGGGTTCCCATGAGCATCTCCTATTTACGATGGAATAACGATTGTCAGGCAATTAGAAAATCCAAGCAACTACATACACAGGGTCACATCACCTCACAGAACTGAAATAATAAGATAAAGTGCTGCAGAAATTCAGCATGTCTGGAGCATCTGTTAACAGAGAAATAGAGTTAACATTTCAAGTACACTGATACTTCTTCGGAACTTGGGAGGGTTTTATAATGGTCTTTTATGATGTTGACAAAGGGGCAGGAAGAGCAGGTGGAACTGATATTGAGGGTACCTAGAGCAAAAGACAAAGGGTACTCATGGGATTAGAGAGAGGAGAAATCTAGATGCAAAATAGGTGGTTAATGGCAGGTGTAAACAGTTTAAAAAAAGGGTTCAGCTTTACTGATTGTAAACCTTGCAAACAAGACACTGGGGGCTGATTGAGATTGAGGACAACATTCATGCCCTGGAGTTGATGAATCCAGTGTTGAGTTCTGAAGGTATGTGGAAAATGAACTGCAGTTTCTCACTGAAACATAGAACAGAAATGTGTTCTACTGCTGACAATTTTTTGTTCTCAGCAAAGTGAACCTATTTTCAACTATTTACAGCTATTTTGGATCCAGATCTATTACCATTAATAATCCCTTTTTTCTTTTGCTCTGGGTACTTTCACCATTTGCTCCTCCACTCCTTTGTCAACAGCATAGAACCTGTAATTTTCCAGCCCTATTTAATTCCAAAGAAGAGTCATTGGACTCAAAATGTTAACTCTGTTTCTCTTTCCACAGATGGTGTCAGATCTGCCAAATTTCACTAGCACTTTCTGCTTTGATTTCTAATGTCCAGCATCTGCAATTTTTGTTTTTATTACCACACAGAACTGTAACATCCTGATGAAGGGTCCCGACCTGAAACGTCTGATGCTGCCTGACCTGCTGTGTTCCTCCAGCTCCACACTGTATTAACTCTGACTTTCAGCATCTGCAGTTCTTGCTACCTCCTCTCTCGTTCTTTAGCACATGGTTACATTTAAGAAACAACTTAATGTCAGCTTCTGGGGCCATGTAAAATAGTGTGATTATTTCAAACTTGTGAGGACAAGTTCTGTTGACCAGCTGACCCAGACAAATACATTTCAAGCTCGAGGACTATATGCTGAAGGCTGAGGGACAGGCTAAAGCTCAGATTGGCCACCACAGTACTCAATGAGGAAAGGCTGCAGTATCAGGCTCACCTACCCTGTTTCAAGGGTCTATAAACCCATCTGGTTGTATGAACCAGAGTATGTTTGATATGAAATTAAATGGGCATTGTAAATATATTCTGTAATTGATAATGTAGTAAGATATCTTAGAGAACTAAATACTATACTGAAATAAGTTAACCTGTTTTGCATGTTTATCTCATGTCATAAATTATCATTACAAATTTTATAAATAAAATATATTTTTGAGGACAAAGGCGATAATGACATGACAATCTGTTTGAGATCCTGGAATGCAAACAAATTCACATTATTATTCCAGGATCTGCCTTCTCACATATGCTGTTTAAAAATTATGACTCCAGAAATACTGACAAGTTAATCATTAAACTGCTTCTTACACAAAACCCACATGCCACTAGTTTAAAATCCAATTAAAATAAAATTATTGTAACATGTATAAATTACTCAACTTAGAATACATCTGTAACACAGACACAATCTTACAATTCGAATAATTATGCTTCACTCATAAACTCCCCAGTGCTATGGTTTTTCTTTCTATCTGAACAGGAAATTTAATATCTCATCTCATCTGAAAGATAACATGTCCAACAATGCAACACTAACATTTAAATCACAAATTAGATGGAGGAGTAAGGAACCTTAATCCTCTTCTACCATCCAGTAAGATCTGATTACTCTCAGCTGAGTACTCTACGGTCATATCAGTCTTTTGCTCAAGTTCAGGAATGGAGCTTGAATGTCTAACAATTTGACACAGAAGTAGCAATATAGATTTTCTCACATGTAGCATTAATACCTGGAATTCGTTTCAACATCAGATAATAAAGACTTGTAAAGTCTGTAAGGGATATAGGTTTTAATGGAAGTTGGTGAAATCATTTCCATCTGTTCAATTCTGCATTCATTTACAAGATGTTCAATTGTACAAAAGAAAGAAAGATTATTCAGTAAATAATTCACAATTATTTACTGCATTGCATACTAATCTGAACCCTTTCTAAGCCTCCGTAATCACGGAACCCATTTCCAAATGTTTTCATGAGACTTTCAATATTGTAATATGAGCATAATTTTGTGCATGGAGTCCCATTTCAACATGTCAAAGAGGCAGTTGGAACAAGTGAACTGCAGCATTGGGAAAGATTCATTACACTGTTAATTCAACATTTGACACTCTGGTGCAAAACAGTCCAGTACAAAACCGGAATTTTTCTTTGTGGATTAAAGCTTGTTTCTGAACAAACAGGTAATCGTAACACAAATTATTTCTATAAGTTAAGTAAATGGAGTGTTGGGCCAGACAAAGAACAAATCCCATGGATATTTTTATCTGATCGGCAGTGTTGCACTGGTAGAGTCAATCACAAACAGCAAGTTCAGCCTTTCTCTAGAGTGACAAACGAACAAACCTTGGCACCTCAACAACCCAATGTACCAGATGAACAAACTTGACATGAATAGAATTTGGTTGCTTTTAATCACATGAACACAACAGTCAGCTTATTTATTGATTCTATTTGACTTTCCCCACATAAATACAAAACAATCCTATTTAGTATATAGTTAGCAGTCAGTAAGGACACATTGTTATGTACAACTACTTGAGATGTTGTGTAAAGTTTAACTTACAAATTAATGAAAAGAGAAAACAAAACAATGCAATTAATGGAGTCTCCCACATGAACAGTTGGAGTCATAGTGATTTGCAAGCTACATTTTAAGACAGCAAGTACGTTTTGTTTACCTAACTTTTCTAAAGATTGTTGGAGGTTCATATACAACAGTAAATGATATTCTGCAGAAAACAAAATGAAATACATGAAGCATAAACATACAAATTTTATAAAGCCAAAGTGGCATGAGCCCAATATATAGTCTGCACAGCCTAACATTTGGTTAATTATTTCGTTAATGATCAAAGTCTTAATTTCTCAAATAATACCAAAGCCCTATTAAACCGAGTCAGTTGGTTTCCTGCCCAAAGCCAGCTGATCTAAAGAATTGTGCCCTAGGAAACCACTGTAACACAAGTTGACTTTCTGAAGACAATCTTAACCACATCCATGAGCATATAGAATTCATACATTGCAGAAAGATGCTATTTGGCCCATCGATTCTGCACTGACCCCTCAAAGAGCAACCTGCCCAGATCCAATCACCCCACCCTATCCCTGTAACACCACATTTACCGTGGCTAACCCACCTAGCCTGCACATCCCTGCAAACTACGGGAAAATTTAGCATGGTCAATGTAGAATTCAAAAGATTCACAACCCATCGAGTGAAAAAAAATTCTTTCAGAACACGGAACAGTACAGCAGAGGAACAGGCCCTTTGGCCCACAATGTCTGTGTCAACCTTGATGCCATTCTAAACAAATCCCAGCTGCCTGAACATGGTCTGTATTCCCTTTATTCCCTGCTTGTTCATGTATCTGTCTAAATCCTTCTTAAACGTTGCTATTATACCTGCTTCTACCACTTCCTCTGACTGTGTACCAGGCATCTACTAACCTCTGCATAGAAAATTTGCCTCGCACACTCCTTTAAATTTTCCCGCTCTCACCTTAAGCCTATGCACCTCGTAATTGACATTTCCACCCTCAGAAAAATTTCCACCCTCCTTGAGGAGGGGTTCATAGAATGCATCCGCGATAATTTCCTTGAACAATATGTAATGGAACCTACGAGGGAGCAAGCTATCCTAGATCTAGTCCTGTGTAATGAGACAGGAATAATTAATGATCTCACAGTTAGGGATCCTCTCGGAAGGAGTGATCACAGTATGGTCGAACTTAAAATACAGATGGAGTGTGAGAAGGTTAAATCCAGTACCTATGTCCTGTGCTTAAACAAAGGAGACTATGAAGGAATGAGGGAGGTGTTAGCTAAGGTAGAATGGGAGGAAAAACTTTATGGTAGGTCAATTGAGGAAAAGTGGAGGACTTTCAAAACGATTTTTCACAGTGCTCAGCAGAAGTACATTCCAGTGATAAGGAAGAACTGTAGGAAAAGAGAGAGCCAGCCATGGATGTCTAAGGAAATAAAGGAAAGTATCAGATTGAAAAAAAAACATACAAAAAAGCAAAGAGTAGTGGGAAACTAGTAGACTGGGAAATCTTTAAAGGCCAACAGAAAGCCACAAAAAAAGTTATAAAGAAAAGTAAAATAGATTATGAGTGTAAACTAGCTCAGAATATAAAAACAGGCAGTAAAAGTTTCTATAAATATGTAAATCGTAAAAGAGTGGCGAAGGTAAACATTGGTCCTTTAGAGGATGAGAAGGCCAATTTAATAACTGGGAATGAGGAAATAGCCGAGACATTAAACAGTTATTTTGTGTCGGTCTTCACAGTGGAAGACACAAATAACATGCTGGAAACTAATGGCAAGAAGGTTCTAGCAGGTGAGGACCTAGAAACTATCATTATCACTAAGGAGGCAGTGCTGGGCAAGCTAATGGGGGCTAAAGGCAGACAAGTCTCCTGGCCCTGATGAAGTGCATCCCAGGGTACTAAAAGAGGTGATGGGGGAAATAGCAAATGCACGAGTAATTATTTACCAAAATTCACTGGACTCTGGGGTGGTTCCCACAGATTGGAAAACAGCCAATGTGACACCACTGTTTAAAAAAGGAAGTAGACAAAAAGCAGGTAACTATAGGCCAGTTAGCTTAACTTCAGTAGTGGGAAAAATGCTTGAATCTATCATTAAGGAAGAAATAGCAAGACATCTGGATATAAGTTGTCCCATTGGGAACACCCAGCATGGGTTCATGAAAGGTAGGTCATGTTTAACTAATTTGGTGGAATTCTTTGAGGACATTACTTGCATGGTGGACAATGGGGAATCTGTGGATGTGGTGTATCTGGATTTCCAGAAGGCATTTGACAAGGTGCCACACCAAAGGCTGCTACATAAGGTAAAGTTGCACGGTATTACAGGTAATGTATTGGCATGGATAGAGGATTGGTTGACCAGTAGAAAGCAAAGTGTAGGGGTAAATGGGTGTTTTTCTGGTTGGCGTTCAGTGGCTAGTGGTGTGCCTCAGGGATCAGTGTTGGGACCGCAATTGTTTACAATTTACATAGATTATTTGGAGTTGGGGACTAAGTGTGGTATGTCAAAATTTGCACATGACACTAAGGTGAGTGGTAGAGCAAAGTGTGCAGAAGACACTGAAAGTCTGCAGAGGGATATAGATAGTCTAAGTGAGTGGGCAAAGGTCTGGCAGATGGAGTACAATGTTGATAAGTGTGAGGTCATCCATTTTGGTAGGAATAACAGCAAAATGGACTATGTTTTAAATGGTAAAAAATTGCAGCACACTGCTGTGCAGAGGGACTTGGGTGTCCTTGTGCATGAATTGCTAAAAGTAGGATTGCAGGTGCAGCAGGTAATTAAAAAGGTAAATGGAATTTTGTCTGCCATTGCTAGAGGGATGGAGTTTAAAAACAGGGAGGCTATGCTGCAGCTGTATAGGGTCCTGGTGAGGCCACACCTAGAGTACTGTGTGCAGTTTTGGTCTCCTTACTTGAGGAGAGATATACTAGCACTGGAGGGGGTGCAGAGGAGATTCACTCGGTTGATTCCAAAGTTGAGAGGGTTGGATTATGAGGAGAGACTGAGTAGACTGGGATTATACTCATTGGGATTCAGAAGAATGAGGGGAGATCTTATAGAAACATATAAGATTATGAAGGGAATAGATAAGGTGGAGGCAGGGAGGTTGTTTCCACTAGCAGGTAAAACTAGGACTAGGAGGCATAGCCTCAAAATAAAGGGAAGCAGATGTAGGACTGAGGTCAGGAGGAACTTCTTCACTCAAAGGGTTGTGAATCTATGGAATTCCCTGCCCAGTGAAGCGGTTGAAGCTACCTCGCTGAATGTTTTTAAGGCAAGGCTAGATAAATTTTTGAACAGTAAAGGAATTAAAGGTTATGGTGAGTGGGCGGGTAAGTGGAGCTGAGTCTCAAAAAGATCAGCCATGATCTTATTAAATGGCGGGGCAGGCTCGAGGGGCCGGATGGCCTACTCCTGCTCCTAGTTCTCATGTTCTTATGTTCTTATCGGGTTGTCCTTCAGCCTCCAATGCTCTAGCAAAAATAATCCAAGCTTGTCCAACCTCTCATTATAGCTAATACACTCCATTCGAGGCAATATCCTGGTAAAACTTCTTTTGTACCCTCTCC
>NC_063339.1:64319878-64344133 GCF_021869965.1 Rhincodon typus
GGTGTGGTGACCAGATCAGCATATAATACTCCAAATATGGCCTAACTAAACTTTTATACAGCTGCAACATGATATTGCCAACTTTTATACTTAATGGCCCAACTAATCAAGGCAAGCATCCCGTATACCTTCTTTACCACCTCATTCATTTGTGTTGTTGCTTTCAGGGAGCTATGGACTTGCACCCCAAGATCTCTCTGTATATCAATGCTCCAAAGGGTCCTACCATTTATTGTACATTGTCCTCTTGCATTTGACATCCCAAAATACATCACCTCACACTGTCCGGATTAAACTTCACCTGTCATTTCTCCGCTCAACTTTCCAACTGATCTATGTCCTGCCATACCCTTTGATAATCTTCCTCTCTATTCACAGCTCCACCAATTTTTGTGTCATCTGCAAACTTACTAACTAGACAGCCAACATTTTCATCCAAATCATTCATACATATTGTATATATTAGAAACAACAGAGATCTCAACACTGATTCTTGCGGAACACAACTGGTCTCAGACCTCCAGTCAGAAAAAGCATCCTTCGACAACTACCATCTGTCTTCTATGACCAAGCCAATTTTGTATGAAACTTACCAACTCACCATGGATCTCATGTTTCTTAATCTTCTGTACCAGCCTACCACGAGGGACCTTGTCAAATGCTTTAGCAAAACCCTGTACACAACATCCATTGCCCTACCCTCATCAATCAACTTCATTACTTACTTAAAAAACTCAATCAAATTTGTAAGACCTCCCCTTCACAAAGCCATGCTAACTATTCCTAATAAGTCCATTCTTTTCTAAATGCGAGTAAATCCTGTCCCTAAGAATATTCTTCAATAATTTCCCTACCACTGTTGTAAGGCTCACCGGCCAATAATTACCTGGATTTGCCCTGTTGCCCTCCTTAAACAAAGGAACAACATTGGTTATTCTCCAGTCTTCTGTGAAGACTCCTGTGGCTAAAAAGGATACAAAGATATCTGTCAAGGGCCCAGCAATCTCCTCCCTTACCTCCCTTAGTAACATGGGATAAATCCCATCAGGCCCTGGGGACTTATCTTACTCTCACATAGATGCCCCAATCTAATTTCTCCAGTTCCTGCTTCATTCTGTTGTAATTAGCCTTCTCCCAATTTAGCACTTTCACTGAAGACAAGTTGTATCCTTATCCATAACTATCTTAAAAAATTACAGAATTATGATCTGCTCTCAGAATGCTCCCCCACTGAATCACCGGCCCAGACCCAGTACAAGGCCGAGCACAGCCTCTTCCCCAGTTGGATTATCTATGTATTGTTTCAATAAACCCTCCTGGATGCACCTAATGAATTCTGCCTCATCTAAGCCCCTGGCACTAAGGGAGTTTTAGACAATATTCGGAAAGTTAAAATCACCCACTAAAACAACCCTGTTGTTTTTAGATCTTTCCATGATCTGCCTCCATATCTGTTCCTCTATCTCCCATTTGCTATTAGAAGGCCTATAGTAAAATTCCATCACAGTAATTGAACCTTTCCTATTCCTGAGTTCCATATGACCTTGCTGGATGAGCTCTGCAAGATGTCCTCTCTTAGTACAGCTGGGAGGTTCTACTTAATCAGTAATGCAAATCCCCCACCCCTCTTACTTCCTTCTCTATCTTTCCTGAAACATCTAAATGCTGGAATGTTGAGCTGCCAATCCTGTCCTTCTCTTGACCAAGTTTTTGCAATTGCTTCATCTCAATTTCAAATGATTGACCTCTTTTCTTGAAACTGTGGTCCCATGGTCTAGTTTCCTCAGCCAGGTGCAACAATCTCTATTCTATCAAGCCCCTTCAGAATCTTGTATGTTTCCACAACATCATCTCTCAGTCTTCTAAACATCTGAGGGTATACACTAAGCCTCTCATTATGACTGTTCTCTTATCCTAGAGGCCAATGTAGTGGTACTTCACTACAGCATCTCACATTAAAAATGTGTCCTTCCTTAATTATGAAGACTAAAAGAGCACACAGAACTCCAGGTGTGGTCTCACCAGAGCCTTTTACAATTGTAGCAAGACTGCCTCACAATGAAATGATTGTTACAGTCCCCTTGAAATAAAGGCTAGCATCTTGTTTTATTCTTAATTGCTTTATTTGTTTCAAGTGTGACAGAAAAGAATTGTGTGAATGAGTGAAAACTTTATAAAAAGACATGGGCTGTGCCCAGACTATGACCATTATCAATATGCTGGGTTCTAGTTGAATGGTATCTTAAAGTCAGACCTTACTGAAGCCTGCAGGGTCAGTAGAGGCCACTTTACTAACATGGAATTGGATGGTGTTTAGTAAAGCACAACTTCAACAGCATTTTTGATGCCCAATTGCCTGACGCTAAGAGAAACTTCAGTCTTCTTGCAGTTCTCCAAATCATGTTCCCAGCACCATCATCCATGTGCTCAGCAATGATCCAATCAGCTTCAACCATTAAGGTCAATCTAGTTACATTCTGACTAAAAGTCACTCTCGGTTCTTCAGAAAAACAGGCCACCAGTGAGGCTGTCATTTATCCTTGGGGCGCCAGTATGTTTCATGTCACTGGTACTGGTCACCACTGCACTGCTGATCCCCTTCTAAGTCCAGCAGAAAAAACCCCTGGCACAACTAAGCCTGCCATTTATTTTGTGGAGAAATAAGAAGTTCTATCATTTACAAGCCAATAAAGAAGATCCTGGAAAAAATAATCTCTAGAAAATTTAGGCTATAGACAGTTGCTGTCATGTCCTTGCTGGTTGTGTTGGAGTTCCAATGGGTGATCAGTAATATTTCCAAAGAGTTCCAGGACTATAATGTATGGTGAAGTAATGTAAGTATTGCACTGTAAAGTGTTTCTGTTTCTTGCATGAAATGATCTCATTATTCAGTAAAACAGGATTTTCCTTTGCCAGCCAGATATCACAAAAACAGCAGAATATGGTCAATCAGATTTTCTGGATTTTCATCTGTTTAAATAGCAGGTTCATATGAAAGCATACAGTAAAATCCCTTTACAGCATAGCACGTCTTTCCTCTGATAACTATCCATTCAGCAGTTTGAGTAAATCTGCGTTTTTAACTCCAATAAATTTGAACACTTAGTAAATAAAAGATTATCCATCGCACTTTAGAAATCAGAATTAATTCGATTGTAAACAAGTTCACACTTGCAGTTTCAAATCCACAGTTCTTTTATCGGAAATTGTCAGTATTTGTGTTAAACCATACCTGTTGTGTTCACTGCAATTTTTGTTTCCGTTTCCATTCTTGCATTTGTTAAATTGCATTACAATAAGCAAAGTAACATCCTCCACATTGCAGACAAACAATTTAATTTAAACCACATTAATTTAATCAAGTAAACTAAATTGAGCTCTTAAACATTCCAAAAATCAGATTTGATGCTCATTAGTCACTGCTTCCACTGCTGGAACTCACTCAATTGTATAAATGTATCAGCAGTCATGATTCATTCAATTTACTCAAAAACGCAACATCACCATTCCTGGGCTACGAACGGATACTGACCACTGGCTTACATCACTAGAGACCAGTGGAGTGCAGAGGTGTGTACCTCATCAAATCCATAATTAAGAAAACTAGAGGGGGACTCCTGCAGCAATTTAAATGTGTAGACAGATCAGGGACTGCCCTTCAGCACAAGTCAGCCAGAGAGTTTCTAAATAACGCCACACACCATGCAGTTTTTGCAGCTACAATAGCCGTTTCTGACCTTGAAGTAGAATGCTTTCTTCACACGCTCCCACGGACTCTTCATCTTACCAGCTCCTCCTGAATTTTCTTGATCTTATGAATTAAGTAAAATTCAGTTTCCTGCCATTGCCACTCACCCCGCCCCCTCCCCCCAACCACAGCCACATCCTCCTCCACATTAGGAGACAATGCCCTTCTGAGACAAAGAATTAAATTCTGAAGGGGTTTCTTGAATAGAATAGAATCGCCACGGTGTGGAAACAGGCCATTTGGCCCATCAGGTCCACACCAACCCTCTGAAGAGAATCCCACCCAGACCCATCCCCCTACTGTATACCCTGCATTTCCCATGGCTAATGGACCTAACCTACACATCCCTGAACACTAAGGGCAATTTGGTATGGCCAAACCACCTAACCTGTACATCCTTGGACTGTGGGAAACCCAAGCAGACATGGGGAGAACATGCAAACTCCACACAAGATAGTTGCCCAAGGCTAGAATTGTACCTGTGTCCCTAATTCTGTTAGGCATTAGGCTAACCACTGAGCCACTGTGCTGCCCCAATCTTCTGCGATCCACGAAACACCTTGATCTCAACCTTACTACCAGAGTCCACAAGATACTCATACTGTTTTATTAACTATAATAAAAGGAATGGCAACTGTTTATTCATCCTTGCTTTGCCCTTTAGTTGTCATTGCTTATTAAGGAGATGGGAAGCTCCTTGCTCAAAGGGCAGCCATGAGTTTCCAAAGGAGTTCTGGCAATCTTTCATTCAGGTTCGAGGAGGAGACCAACAGAGTGCTGTGAAATGTGTCCTGGTGGGTGATTACATCACTGTGATAAATGTCAGGTTTTATCTAGCTTATGTGAGTATTTCCTGGATGACTTTTAGAATCCTCCACACTTTATATCATCTCAATTTCCAGGAAGATCCTTATTTTGAAAGCTGGGATAGACAGTTCTTTGCCTTCATCTGCTGTGGATCAAAGTGAAAAGATTCTTTGCCAGATGTGCCTCCTTTCCTTGTGCCACATCTACCAGATCATTCACACTGACTAGCTTAATGAGTAGTTCAAATTGACAACCTGAGTCGCTTAGATTGGTTGACATTTTACGTAGTGTGGATGGTGCCTGTGGTTTATATGGCCTCTTTACAGTTTCTTCTGCTGTACTTGGACAAAGAGTTTTATCCAATCCTTATGGCATCTTGTTGTGAACTTATTGCAACTTTCAACAAAATACTGGCTTAATCCAAACTTCCATATTTTTAATAGAATGATTTTAAAAAAGAGAGTGAAGGATAGATTATTCTATACAGTCTGTGCCTTCCTTCCTCTTGTTCTCTCTAGCTCTTGGTCTTCCATTGTATGTTCCATCAGAGAAATGAGAAAATGTAGTTTGGTAGGGATCCTTTCATCATTATTCCCTGTCTTTGTTATGTGCGTGTTCTCTGAAAAAATAACAATGCATATTATGTAGGTGAGATTAATGACTGGAATGTAACCTGAAAGCCTAGCATCAGAGTATTACCCATGAATACAAATAAGACAGTAGTATGTAATGTGCAGGTGCTGAGAACAAGGGGAGTTGACTCAGCAGGCATGTGTTTCCTTGGGCCTCTCTGAAGTGTAGACCCCGTAAAGGAGAGGTACTGTGAAATGCAGTCATGGAATTCTTATAACAAGGAAACATGTGGGTCACAGGAAGAATTCATGTCAGTAAACAGTTCTTGCAATGTGCAATTGGAGCCTGTCATTGCGGTTCACTATCTTGCCCCTCCTCGTCGGGTCATTCAACTTTTTGACAACGTAACTATTTTTGGGAAACAGCCAGTTTCTCTTCAGCTGTACTGCCACAGCAATGTTTTGACTGCTAACCTGCAAAACATCAGAAAAAGGTGCCCTAATCCAGCTTCCTACACTTCCGCCCCACAATCTGTTTTTTAATGTTACATCCATGACAAAACTTAATTTTCTCCATAATCTCCTGTGCACAGCTAAAAACTGTTGCAACATTATAATTCCTTGACACTATTCAATGTGTGCTATATACTGGATGGAAATCCAACCAGGCAACCAACTGCACCACACAAATGAGCTGAAGCTGAAACTTCATTAGGCAAGGTTGCAGTCTGATTAAATAACTTTCTGAAGCTCATCATCCAATTTATGTTTGGATGGGAAAGATAATCCAATTCGACATAATTTGGGGGAAGAAAACTTAATGTTGAGGGTGGAGGGTAAAATATTAATAACAGTTGATTAAGAGGTCACTGACTAAATAGATGCAGTGAAACAGTAACATTTTTTTTAAAGTCAGAGAAAAGTAGTCTTTAATTTGTTATCTTTGTAACTGCATTTCTTCAGACATACTCATTTCCGCCCACAGAGACCACGGGTTTATTTATACTTTGAGAAATATATATAGTCGAGTTTTGATTCTCCAGTGTGCAGTGAGCAAGCTGCACCTGATGATTACAATGCCATCCCCTTTCTTTAATTAAGCAAACATTTCCATTTTATTTCTAAAAGAAAAAATGAGTATGAACTATTTCTATTTACTGCTGTAATAAAACAAAGAACTGCAGAAGCTGGAAATCTGGAATAGAAATTGCTGGAGTACTTCAATGGGTCTGGCAGTATCTGTGGAGCGAAAACAGAGTTAACATTTCAAATCCAGTGACACTTGTTCACAACTGTTATTGCTCTAATGCTTCTACTGACCAGTGAATTGCACAATGGCTGTACAATTGATCTGCGTGGGCATTCTTTTTTACCCTATTTTCCACTACTGCATTACCTGTTTAGGGAATGAAGAATGGCATTGAAACATATTAAAGTCTTTAAGTGACACCCTCAGTGCTGCCTGCAATCTAGCATTTACATCCTTCTTGGAAGTCATCTGCCACACTTAGCACAGTACTTTGTTTTATGAGGAACATTTTTTTCAGTACTGCAAGGAGAACACATTACATAAAATATCCAGCACAGAAACAGGTCATTCCATCCAAATGATTGATTCTCAAAAGAACCCACCTCTCCTGTTCAGTAAACCATTTCAACAAAGCGTTCTGTTCCTTTCACCCTTGAGTGTTTGTACAAAATTATTTTAGAAGCACTTAGCTAGTCGCCTCAACTATTCTTCACGGTAACAAATTCCACATTTTCAATACTATCTAGTGAAAGAAGTTTTCCTGAATTCCAATAATGTTTTTTACAGACTACATAATATTTACGACATCTTGTGGTGCAATGGGCATTGTCCTTGCCTCTGAGTGAGAAACTCTTGTGTTCAGGTCCCATACCAGGATCGTGCATTCATTACACAGCCAGATTGATTGTCAATTTGAAAATTCTGCCAACACACACCAATGGCAGACAGTAAAAGTGAGATAGATGTGTTAGATTAAAAACTGGAGTGTCTTCCATCACTTTCCAAACCTCTACATTGCAACACACTTGTAAATGTAATAACAAAATGTGGAGCTGGAGGAGCACAGCAGGCTAAGCAGCATCAGAGGAACAGGAAAGCTGATATTTTGGGTCAGGACCCTTCTTCAGAAATGGGAAGGGGGAGGGGAGCTCAGAAATAAATAGAGAGAGAAAGGGTGGAGCTGGTGAAGGTAGGTGGGATGGTGATAGGTGAGAGCATGTAGGCAGTGGTCGGGATTGATCAGTGGTGGGAGTGGCGGATAGGTGGGAGAGAAGATAGACAGGTTGTGTCAGGTCAAGGAGGGGTGGATGAGAGGGAGGTTTGGTCATGGGATGAGGCTGGGGGTGGGAGATTTTGAAACTGGTAAAATCCACGTTTAGGCCATTGGGCTGTAGGCTGCCGAGGTGGAATATAAGGTGCTGCACCTCTAGTTTGCGGGTGGCATCATTGTGGCACTGGAGGAGGCCCAGGGTGGACATGTCGCCCAGGGAGTGGGAGGGGATGTTAAAATGTTTCACAACCGCAAGGTGTTGTTGTTTATCGCGGAAAGAGCGCAGATGTTCTACAAAACGGTCTCTGAGTCTTGGTCTCACCAATGCAGAGGAGGCCACATTGAGTGCAGCGGATGCAGTATACCAAGTTGACAAATGTGCAGGTGAACCCATGTCTGATGTCAAAGGTTTGTGTTTTGCCTTGAATGGAGGTGAGGGGGAAGGTGTGGGGGCAGCGAAGTGTGCCAGGGGTGGTAGCGTCCTCTACATCAGGAGACCAAGCGGAGATTTGGAGACCATTTTGTAGAACATCTGCGCTCTGTTCACAATAAATAACACCTTCCAGTTGCAAAACATTTTAACTCGCCCTCCCACTCCTGGGGTGACATGTACATCCTGGGCCTCCTCCAGTGTCACAATGACACCACCCAGAAACCTCATATTCCGCCTTGGGAGCTTACAGCCCAATGGCCTAAACATGGATTTTACCAGTTTCAAAATCTTCCCACCTGCCCCGACCTCATCCTGAGACCAACCCTCCCTCTCATCCCTGCCTCCTAAACCTGACACAACCTGTCCATCTTCTCTCCCACCTATCTGCCACTCCCACCTCACTGACCAATCCCAACCATTGCCTACATGCACTCACCTATCACCATCCCACCTACCTTCCCCAGCCCCACCCCTCCTCTCTCTATTTATTTCTGAGCTCCCTTCTCCCTCACTCATTTCTGAAGAAGGGTCCCAACCTGAAACGTCAGCTTTCCTGCTCCTCTGATGCTGCCTGGACTGCTGTGTTCTTCCAGCTCCACATTTTGTTATCTCCGACTCCAGCATCTGCATTTCTTGCTACCTCATACTTGTAAAAGTGTTGATTTATAAGTGAACTGTAATACACTACAATCTTATACTTATGGCCTTGAGTTTTGGATTACTCACAAGTGGAAACACCTTCTCAACGTCTATCCTATCATACCCTTAAGACTTCTTTTGAGTCATACCTCTGCCTTGTCTTTCCAAGAGAAAATGTTTCTTAACTAGCTACTGATCTCATTTGTTAAAGCCATCATTAGGCTTCTCATTATAAAAAGTAGTCTTCAAGGCAAGGCTATGTTCATGATGTTATGGGTTTTCCCTTCAGCAGAGTGTCTTGTTCACCTCGAGCAGCAGTCTTTATATTATCCCTAGAAACTAGGCATGGCTAACATGATATTATAAGATCCAACAGATGTTTATTAAAGCTGCCTATTATATACAATTATTGCATTCACAGACACATAAGTGCCTGGGCTAGTATTAGGTCATTCAGTCACAAAAGAAGAGCATACTTCCACTCATGCTTCAAGTGGCCCAGTTAAAATGGCATCAGAGACCTTTATACCTTCAGGTCCCATATTATGATACAGTGATGATATCACGAGTATTTCTCTTACAGGTATACTGACATACTGATTGTGAGACATAACACAACAATCCTACTTACCTTTTATTTACTTGGTGAAAAAAATTAAATCTGCGATGTTGTGACTTAAACAGATTAGTTATTCCATTCCAATGTATTTTTTCTGTTTGAATTGGAGAATGCTTTCATATGAGAACAAGATGTCTAACCTCAACAAGGTGTAGAGCAAATTTTGTCTGAACAGTTGAATGCTCAAAGGATTTGTATCATTTTTGTTGGGATAAAATTGTTGTTCTTAGCTGTCACCAGAAACATTTATTTTTGAATTGTGGATTGCTGAGTTAGAACGAATTGCTAAAATGACATAATTTTACGATGAGATTCCCAAACAGCAGTTCAGAATTCTCATATTTTGTAAAAGGCAGCAGGCCTGGAACACAATAAGTTAATAAGTAACTTTACAGTACTGTGGAAAATAATTATATGACCTCAAAAGTTCCATGTTTTGGTTATTGATATGCATTCAAGGAAACATAAACTTTCAGTCAGACAAGATGTTATTGCAATCACATCCCTTACTAGAAACTTGTGATCAGAGTACCAATTGCTTTTACATGTCTTCATAGGAATATAGATGAGAAAAAGGGCTTCATTTTGCTTGACTTCCACTATGCAAGTAATGAGTCACATGATACAACAATACAGTTGTTGACCAATCGTGACATGGAGGTGCCGGGTGGATAAAGTCAGAAGTCACACGACACCGAGTTATTGTCCAACAGATTTATTTGGAATTACACAAGCTTTTGGAGTGCAGTCCCTTCGCCAAGTGCACCTGATGGGCCTGCGCTCCGAAAGCTTGTGTGATTCTAAATAAACCTTTTGGACTATAACCTGGTGTTGTGTGACTTCTGATGTTTACCAATCATATTCATTAATGATTAAACAAGATTAAGCACAACTCGGGACTACCAGATACTGGAGCAGTCAGTTTCCATATGGAGAATGATATAGAAAACTCTTAGACTTGGGCTGATGAATTGGAAGTAACATTTGGCAACACAGTGCCGGGCAATAATCATCTACAACAAATAGAATCTAACCAGTTCCTCTTGAAATTCAATGGAATTACCATCACCGAATCCTCTACTATCAACATTGAGGACTACCATTGACCAGAAACTGAATTGGATTAGCCACTTAGATGTACAAGAGCAGGTCATCATCTACTAGGCACAAGTCTGATGAAATACTCTCAACTTACCTGAACAATTGCAGTTCAAACACTCAAGAAGTTCAAAACCGTCCAGCATAAAGTAGTGGCATCCTATCCATAACCTGCAAGTTGCCCTCCAAGCCACCATCATCTTGACATGCCATTTCTTCATTGTCACTGAGTCAAAATCCTGGACCATCCTTCCTGACAGTCCAATGGATGTACCTTCACACTTTATCTTGTGCTTTAAGCCAATTCTGCTACCTGCAATTGGCAGCACGGTGGCTCAGTGGTTAGCACTGCTGCCTCACAGCACCAGGGCCCTGGGTTCAATTCTACTGTCAGGCAACTATCTGTGTGGAGTTTGCACATTCTCCCCATGTCTGTGTGGGTTTCCTTCGGGTTCTCCGGTTTCCTCCACTGTCCATAGATGTGCAGGCTAGGTGGATTGGCCGCACTAAATTGCCCAGTGTTCAGGGATATGTAGGTTTGGGTTATATGGGGATGGGTCTGTGTGAGTTGGTGTGGACTTGTTGGGCCAAAGAGCCTGTTTCCACACTTTAGGGAGTCTAAGTCTAATTATATCAGTCTGAAATAACTCAGACTATGGATGTCTGCACAAGTCATGAAACTGATTCCTTATCCCTATGTCAGAATCTTCAATTCCTTATAAGCTAGAACATTCTGTTAGTTACACCTCTATATTGTAGATTCTCAAATACAACCATCTAGTGTCTCAGACATCGCTCTTCTCATAAAAAACAAAAGAACTGCAGATAAATCAGAAACAAAAACAGAAGTTGCTGAAAAAGATCACCAGGTCTGGCAGCATCTGTGAAGAGAAATCACGGTTAACATTCTGGGTTCGGTTCTGACAAAGGGTCACCAAATCTGAAACATTAACTCTGATTTCTCTTCACAAACGCTGCCAGACCTGCTGACATTTTCTTGCAACTTCTGTTTTTGTTTTTCTCTCCCTTCTCATGTTCATTCTAGGCTAATGACTTCTCTCTAACTGATGTCAGAGCCATGTGGCCAGTTATATCATCATTCTAAGGAAGGGTGACTAGACCTGAAATATCAACCCTGATTTCTCCCCACAGATGCTGCCGGACCTGCCTAACTTTTCCAGCAATTTCTGTTTTTGTTTCTGATTTGCATCATCCACAGTTCTTTTGGTTTTTAGTTAGATCATCATGATTTATATGAATCTCATTTTCTCATATTTCCTCTGTTAAACCTGAAAATAGGCATGCTGAAATCAAGTTGCACTCCACTCTAAAACACACATTTATTTTACCATCTATCTTCTAATCCATACATTTAGAGGATCAAAATTCCCTCCACTGTATCCGGACTAAGAAGTGAGGAGTGTTTCTTCTGCAAGTGGTCCTGACATACAACTCAAGTGAGGCTAAGACATTTTTCCCTCTTTAAGGCACTCCTTTAAATCTAACTGAAATGAATATTTTAGACATCTAATGTTATGTGGTTTGATGTCAAATTTTGTTGGGATAATTACTCTTGTGAAAGTCCCTTGGGATATTTTGTTAAGTTAAAATTGTTGTAAGCTGTTGAAAAATGACATCACAAGATAGGCAATTTGTATCCTTTGGGAAAGTCCACAGTGGGAGTGATTATTAGCTATTTTTATCTATGAAATTTCCCTTCATACTTGATATTTTGCCAAACAATGGCAACAAGAATACTATACTTGGAGTTGACTTTGTAACAAATTACCATTTTAGACCAGCAATATTTCAGAATACAACACAGTGTAAGAAAACTTGAACATTTAAAAATGGAAATAACAAAAATGTAAGTGAAAATGACTCATACCATTGGATTCACATCAGCATCTGGCCAGTGTCCATGGGAACATCCTGAGAAACCCAAAGCAGCAAACAATGCTCTTGTTTGATCCTTTTATCCTCCTGCCACCAGGTGAGAAGTCAGATCCTCACCAATACAATACTGTAATCAGGAACCTAGGTTGTTCAAGAAAACCACTTGGAAAACCACTGGGAGCAAGGAAGAGCCACAGATGGCCACAGATAGGGCAAATAGTTTCTCAAAGTTGCTTCACTTTTCTTCCCTTGTGGCTTTCTCTGTGTGAAGGGATTAGTATCTTATGGGGTAGTAAGCTCCAGATTCATCTTCTATCAATGTGTCTTTATGTAGCCTCAGTGCTTTAAGATGCATATACACATTTTAAACTTATCTTGATGTTAAGTAACTCAAGTATTTCCGGCCTGTTCTGTTTTATTTCAGACCTACCACATAATGAAGAACATGTATTTGATTATTAACATGTCCATTTTGTTCACGAATGCTGATTCTGTTTTCCAGAAGGTTTTAGTTGATTTTCATATTTCCAGTGTTTGGAGTTTTTTTATCCCTCATTGTAGCATTTGCTCTTCCCAGTTATCTTCAAACATTTATTAATACACTAGTCCTTGACCCCCTCAAAAGTTAAAAAAAATGCACCAACCTAAGTACTTAACTTACATGCTGACAGCTGTCAAAATATAAATAGGAGAAGTATGCTAATTGTGGTACTAATTTGATGAATGATATATCATATATGAGATTTCTTTTCTCTTTCTTGTTCCTTCATTCCTGTAAGAACTCAAACAGTGCTGCAACAATATTCCAAGCAGGGTCATTGACTCTATTTGGGTGGATTCCTAGAGGCTTCAGCATGTGCCTTCTGATCACATAACGTGCTTGCCTATACAGTCCTGCAGGAGTAGTTCATGCACATCTGTAAATGAATTGACCTAGCTAAATAACACATGGTGATTTCCTTTGAATATCTTTCTGGCATTCTTGACACATCGTTCACAAATTACTTCGACCCTCAGGGGACAGGGGAATAATTTAGGCAGAGATAGTAGGAACTGCAGATGCTGGAGAATCCGAGACAACAAGGTGCAGAGCTGGATGAACACAGCAGGCCAAGCAGCATCAGAGGAGCAGGAAGGCTGACGTTTCGGGCCTAGACCCTTAATTTAGGCAGCAGGGTAGGACTGTGTGTTGAACATCAAGGATGTTGATGACTTAGTGAAAGGCAGTAAATGAGGTGAGGAGAAGGAGACAAAGAGGGAGGTGGATTAGCCAGTGTTCTACATCAGAAAGCCAAGTAGTGAAGGATTAAATTAAATTTAATCTTTACTCATTTATTTGCATTTATTTATGGAGATACATATTGTAAACATGCATCTCCTGAACCATCAACCATAATTTCAGTCTTTTCCTAAGTACGGGATCACATATGAGTTCCCAGTTCCTACTCACTAAGAGAGTACATTCAAACGCAATGGATATGCAATTAACTGAACGGAAATGTATTTTCTAGGGCTTCCCAACTTCTATTGGGCATAATGCAACTTCACCTCTGCTTAAGTGCTCCAGTCACATTTTCACAAGACTGCCAACAGTAATTTTAGTAACTTCCACTGCTTCAGTGAATTTTGCACATGATTTGTACTCAATGCCTCTCATCCCATCTGGTTCATTAATGTCCTTTAGGGAAGGAAACTACCATCCTTACCCGGTCTGGCCTACATGTGACTCCAGACCCACAGTTGACTCTCAACTGCCCTCTGGGTAATTAGGGATAGGCAATAAATGCTGCCTAGCCAGTGATACCCTCATCCCGTAAATGAATGAAGAATCCTGACTCTTACCATTTGGCCGTACCCAGCAATGTTAGCTGGATTGAAGGTGTCAGTGTCCTGTATCTGTCACATAAGATCCAATGAGTCTAAGAGCAATGATACAAGCATACGTGTGCAGAACAATTGCACAAAGTAATTTGAACATGTGGGAGAGGAGAATGCTGAGGCTATACAAGGTTTGGGCCATACAGTCCTGTGTAACTGAGGTTTAGTGGAGGTAAAATGGCTGGCAAATTAAAAATTGTTTGAGAAATATATCCTCAAAGTCAGGAATATGGTTTTCGCCATTTGGATTGCGGTTTGGATTCATGTTATACAACTAATGAGTGGATCTGCATTTAAGACGACGATAGATAGGTTACGGGGAGAAGGGGTTGAGAAATGTATCAGCCATGATCAGCCAAACTTCTTCAGCCAGAGAGTGGTGAATCTATGGAATTCACTGCCACAGAAGACTGTGGAGGCCAGGCCATTGAATACATTTAAGACAGAGATAGAGAGGTTCTTGATTATAAAGGGGATCAAGGGTTACAGGGAGAAAGTGGGAGAATGGGGTTGAGGAATTTATCAGCCATGATAGAATGGTGGAGCAGACTCAATGGGCCAAATGGCCTAATTCTGCTCCCATATCTTATGGTCTTATGGTCTAAAAGCTGAGAAAATTATGCCTCAGAATGTGTGAGGGAGAGGTTTGCAGCTGAGCTTTGAGGATTGGAGCTGGTAAAAAGTGGGGGTGGATGAGGCAGCTGCAAAAAGGCAGGTTCACTCACTTTTGGCAATGTTTAGCATCAGATTGCTAAATATTACATAAAATGTCAGTTTTGGTTTGCGTTTAATAAAATGATTCACAGGTGACCATTTTAAAATAATAATTTAGTCTAATATTTTACTCACTGTATATTTTAATGTGAGGGGTTTACAGTTAATCATGCCAGTGATTGGATCAAAGTGTACATTTTCACCCAACTACTACCTGTTAAGATACATGACATGTTATAAAGAAACATAATACAAGCAAGCAGTTAATGATTTTTTAAAATGTAAAAATAATGTGTTCCTCTGATGACTGTGAATATACACACCATATCATACACTCATTAATCCAAACAATTCAGGGAGGTCTGGGAATTAGTTCCTGGGTTGTGTTAACTGATCAAAGATGTGGTTGGAACATTAGAATTAGCCTCACTCACCAAGTTTTTGAATGATGTATTTTGCTTTAATGCGGACGACACTCAAACTCTTAATTTGTTTAAAGTCACTGTCCCATTTTGCACAATTTTCTGCATCATAATTTTTGGAAATTCAGTTAATTTTATTGGTTATAATGACCGGGGTCGTTTAATGACTGCTGTACTCACTGTTTGTAACCCTCTACCAGTAAACTATGTTTCCTCCATCATGTGCCCCTTCATTAGAAGAAGTAAATCAGATCCACCAAAACACAATCTGCACATGGACTCAACTGTGGTCACTAATTTCTACTGGGTCAGTTCTGTCCATTTTCTTACATCAAAGTGTCTCATTTCTTCCATAAAATTATAAATCTATTTAATTACGGCTAAATTGAGTAGCTATACATTTAACACTGTTAGAGAGACACTGTTACAGAGGGTCATTCACCCTATATCTCCACAAAAAACAAATAAGTGGACTGCAGAAATTTAGACTTATGAATGGTATATGTTCAGTATTTGGTATCAAGGTGAAAAAAACAGTGTGTTGTGGTATAAACAGCGACTTCAAATCTTGGGTTCAGCAAGTAAAGATTTATTCAAACAAAACCTAGGGCCATATCACTCCTGGTTACCCTGGAAGACTTCTCAAGAAATGTAAAGGTTTCAGCACAGTTTATAATTCTTAATTTCATGCAGATTCCCCTCAACAGCCCCCCTGCCCCAAACTCCATCCTCTTATCCCAACCTTAGTCTTGGGTCTGCTAATTTATATGACAATGCAACTTTCAGCTTCCCTATATCTCATTGGTCTGTGTAGGAATAAGTAATTGTTACAACTGAAATCTATCATAACTACAGCTAAGACTAACCGCATTACTATTATCCTCTTTGTCACTACTTCAAGTGCATTAACACAGCTTGCAGAATCCCATAAATTTGCAAAGCTAAGAGATGATCTAACTAAAGGCAAGATTGTATTAGACAGATTGAGAGAGGAGAGACTTACTCTCAGAAAATCAACCAGCATGTGCCAAACACTGAGGTTGTAAGTCAAAACTAGAGCATATCTGTAGTAGAACAGACCAGGCCTGGATTATGCTGACAGACCAGAAAAAACATAAAAATTACAGACATAGAGCATGATTTAAATATTGCAGAGGAAATCACGTAAAGGAAAATAAGCGATGTCCAGCATTGGGAAAACAGTGTTCTCAATGCAAAAAAAGAGAAACATTTGAACATGCATTTGGCTTGCAGGAAGCACTATAAGCTGGTACACATAGCCACCGGAGAGATATCAGCCAAAGATTCTGACAATTCACTCTACACCATAAAACAGGTTGGGTTAGTCACATCTATAAGTGGTAGATGTTTTATGACTGTTGGAATGAGGGCTGAAAACAAAACCAAGTCAACATAATAGTGAGATAGACACTAGTGCATCATACAACACCATGGCCTTCATAAATCTGTGCAAAGTAGCTCAACATAATGATCCAGAAATGAAGCTTTCTAAAGAAAGGTTCAGGCTAGATGATGGCACCTAATTCACAACAAGAAAACAAATTACTCTGACCGTCACAATGAAAAGAACAAAAATGTGGAGCTCCAGACTATAGACAGTATCCAAAAGCCACTCATCTTGGAGAAAATCTAAAGTCTGGACAGGTAACTCGCCCTAGGCCAGCCTGAAAGTCAAAACAAAAGAACCTGAAAAAAAGGGAACACTCAAGTAACTACTCCTACAGAATGGACTAGAAGCATAGTTGCAGTAAAACAACCCGGAAAGCTTACCATATGCATCATATGCATCATAAATCTCCAAAGATATTTTAAGTCAACCATCAAAGGAACTTTTCCATAACTTGCAAAGACAAAAAAAAGGTCTTCACTTACCCTAGTTACTTTATTGCTGCAAAGTGAGGTTGGATGAAAGCAGTAGCTTTCTAACTACACTCTGCACATCATTCAGGAGATACAAATTGTTGTACGCCATTTGACATTTCCACAGTTCCAGAGGCGTATCAATGCAAAGAGCATGACATAGTTGGTGAAAGGTCTATTGAATGATCTATTAATTATGAATGCTCAGAAACAATGGCTAAAACCATTGCTGAGCACAATCATAATCCACTACAACTGCTAGACAGAGCTTACTGAATGAACCTGAAGCTGAACAAGAAAACATTGCAATGAAAGATTCCTGAGGTCAAACACGTAGGTTGTTTATTGACAGAAAAGGATCTTCACCTGGATCCCCAAAAAGGTAAGAGCTGTAGTCAACAGAGATTTGTTGATTCCATCAACTATTTAGAAAAATTTTCCCTGATTTGTCAGCAGAGTATGACTCATTACACCAATTCACTGTGAAGAACGTGTAATGGTATTGAGGCACAGAACAGGAAGCATCATTTACGTATTCACTGAAATCAAGCAATTACTGATGGCAACACCAACACTGCAATACTATGATGATGTACATGATGAATTCAACCCACTGGGTGAGATAGGACTTTGAGTAAACCAATTTGAGCAAGGTCAATTGGTTGCATTTGCAACCATGGCATTAAAGTAAACGGAACAATGCTATGTTCAAGTCAAGAAAGGACATGTGGCCACTGTCTTTCCTTGTGATTAATTTCATTTACACTTAAAAAGAAGAGTCAAAGTGACAGTAAAGTAGTCCAACAGCTAAACAGAAGCAATGAAATTAAAGACAACATCAACCAGTGCAGTGCTTGTAATGAATAGCAAGCTAATCAAGCAAGCAAGTGAACCACTGATGACACATAACTTCCTGAACAACCATGGATGAAGCTGAAAGTAGAATCTTCATTTTCTCAAAAACTGATTATCTTGTCACCATAGACTAATACTCTGGCTACTGGGCGGTAAACCTACTGGCTTCAATGACTACCAGTGAGATTGTAGAATGCATGAAAGCACACTTGGTTATTACAGCATTCCAGGCAATGTGCTGAATGACAATGGACCTCACTTCATGAGTGAAAAAAATTTAGCTGCTTCAGACAGGATTGGGAAATTCAACACCACACATCATCTCCATGCTATCCCCAGTCTAGTGGAAAGACTGTGTTAGCAGTGAAAATCACCAAAAGAATCATAAAGAAATTGAGCAAATTAAAAGGCAATCCTTGAATTGAGTAGTAATCTAGAACTCCAGCCTTTGGTCCTGGACTCATGGCTTTAAATTCCTCCATGGAAAATGGTGAAATTTGAATTTAAAAGAATTTGGAATTAAAACTAGCCTAATGGCGACCATGCAACAATTGCCAATTATCACAAAGACCCCTTTGGTTCATTAATGTCCTTTTGGGAAGGAAATCTGGCATCCTTACCTTATCTGACTTGCATGTGACTACAGACCCACAGCAAGCTGACTCTTATATGCCCATTGGGTAATTAGGGATGGGTAATAAATACTGGCAAAGCCAGTGACAGCCACATCCCATGAACAAATATAAATCCCTTTTGTACACAATGGAAGTGAATGACCAGACGTTGCAACTGCAGGC
Organism: Rhincodon typus; assembly: GCF_021869965.1. Taxonomy (NCBI): domain Eukaryota; kingdom Metazoa; phylum Chordata; class Chondrichthyes; order Orectolobiformes; family Rhincodontidae; genus Rhincodon; species Rhincodon typus. The sequence continues at coordinate 64,338,538 of NC_063339.1, forward strand.
ACATACATACAACTGCAGGTAGCCACAAGTCGATCTCAATGTACTATATGCCTAGGCCACAGATGACTCATCAGTCCAATAAGTCCACAATGGTTTTATGTGAATAAATCATTGAAGGTGACAACGCAGATTGAGGAAATAATTAATTAAACATAAGTAATCATAGACTTTAGGGCACTGAGTTTGAAATCGAGGAAATAATGATAAACTTGCATGAAACAATGATTTGGTCTGCAGCTGGAGTACTGTATCCAATTGCAAACACCACACCTTAGGAAGGATGGGAAGACATCAGAGAGGATGCAGTAAATATTAATGAAATGGATAGATTGGAAAAAAAAACAGGTGATGTTGTCTTTGGAGAAGAAAACATTGAGGAAGCTTGATTCAAGTGGTCAAAATAAGGACAGAATAGATACAGTAAACTGTTCTTGTTGGTAGAGGGAATGATTATTAGACGGTACCAATTTAAGGTGGTAAAGTAGCCAGTGACACAGAGAAAATACTTTTTAAAAAATATATATCGAGGGTTAGAATTTGAATATGCACTGCCTTACAGAATGGAGCAGGCAGATTCAATTGTGGCTTTCAAAAGAAAATTGGACAATTATCTGAAGAGAAAGCTGATTTGCAAGGCTACTTGGAAAAAGCAATGAGGAGTGAGGTGAGGTGAGTTGCTCTTGGACAAGGTGGAATGGGACAAATTGCCTCCTTCTGTGCTGTATCTAATCTAAATCCAATAAAACAGCAAGAGAAAATGAATCATTTCCTTAGCATAGCTAATAAGTGCGTTATCTATATTGAAAAAAAGGTTGGAAGATGGATTTGTAGAACTTACAAGAGACTAAGTAAGAATGACTACTGAAGGAGCAGGAGGGGAAATAGTTGATATTTTCCCTAAAATATACCAATAGCAAATTTATAGAAGCTTAAGATAAAATTGGTGAATAGTTCTTCTGAGTATATCAGAATGATAAGTACAACTGAACCGAGAAAATTTACCATACTGGTAAGGAACACTGGGTAAGTATCAGAACAGTAAAAATAATATTTGCAAGAAAGAAAGAAAAAAATTCAGACAGCGTCATAATTGACTAGATCATAGTGCTGAATGAGAGCAGGGGGTTGGAATTAGGTTTAAAAGTATGATTTGTTTGACTTAATGATCAGAACAGCCCAATTATAAGACATGTACAGCACAAGATAGGATTGAAGGTGAGAAAAAAAGTCAAGAAGATATGATGAATTATGTGGTCACTCCATGTGAATGATTAGAAAATATAGCTTTTCTCTTTCTCAGTCCTGATACACACGAGCTTATCTCCACCCCTTTTGCTCTCATTTGTCAGCTACCGTCAATTATAGAACATTTATAAGAATACTTTAATTCAGAATTTCATAGAAACATGAACTGCAGTAGAAGGCATGAATTTTTTTTTAAATTGTTCATGGAATATGGGCTTTGCTGACTGGGCCAGCATTAATTGTCCGTCCCCAGTTGCCTTGAGAAAGCGGTGATGAACACTGCAGTCCATTTGATGTAGGTACATTCAAAATGCTGTTAGGAAGAGAGTTCCAGGATTTTGACTGAAGGAACAGTGATATATTTCCAAGTCAGGTTGTTAATTTAGATGTTGAGAAACCTGAACTGCATTTTATGCAATTTATTTTTTTTTAATTCTTCAACAGTCAAGCCCTCATCTTTGGTATTTTAAGTACTTGGAATTCATTTATTCTCAATTCAAAACAATTGTTGAGAGAGGCATATCATAACACAGCTGACCTCACCAATAGAAAAAGGTTTCATTCCATCATTGTACAAATCATCTGTGATCATCAGCACCACATCTTAGAAATCTGCATTAGGTGCCCTGGGATTAGACCTATCAGGTAATGAATTCCAGATTCCCAGCGCCCTCTGGGTGAACAAGTTTCTCAATTCCCCTCTTAGTGTTCTACCTCTCACCATAAATCTATGCCCCTTGGTTATTGACCTCTCTACTAATGAAAAAGTCCCTTTCTATACACAACAAATACAGCGAATGCTGAGTTTCTCTAGCATTCTCTGTTTTTCTTTCAGATCTCCAGCATCCACAGTATTTTACTTTTATTCTTAATCTTGCATACTTAGTCAGGTTCCCTCTCAATCTTTGCTGCTGCAAGGGAAAAAAACCTCCAACCTATCCAATCTCTCTTCATAGTTCAAACCCTACATCCCGGGCAGAATTGTAGTAAATCTCCTCTGCATCCTCTCTGGTGCAATCACATCCTTCCTCTAATGTGGTTGCCCAGAACTGTATGCAGTTCTTCAGTTGTGGCCTAACCAATGGTTAATACAATTTATGCATAACCTAGTTGCTCTTGTGTTCTATGCCTTGTCTAATAAAGGTAAGATCCCATATGCCTTTCTAACCAGTCTGCTCCCTTTATGGATCTCTGGATATGGCATCTCTGATCTTCAGTACTTTCCAGTGTCCAACCATTTATATAGGACAATCCTTTGCCTTGTTAGTCCTCCACAAGTCTTATCTCATATTTTTCCATTTGAATTCCACTTGCCAGTGCTCTGCCCACTTGACCAGCTCATTGATATCCTTCCGCAGCTTGCAGCTATCCTCCTCATTATTTATCATCCAAATGATTTTTATGTCATCCATGAACTTCTTGACCATATCCCTACATTTAACTTCGAATTATTGATGTGCACCACATTAGTGGGGGCATCAGCACAGAGCCCTGCAGACCCTCAAAGTGTGCAAAGTGCTCCAGATATTGTCTTACCAAGGCCTTGTACAGCTGCAATAAAAACATCCCTACTTCTAATTTCCACATCCCTTACAATGAGTTAGACAGAAGTTAAAACATATTGGTATTTTGACTCCAACTGCAAAATGACTTTAATTTATATCGCGGCTTTACTGTGGAACTTATAAGTGTGCTTCACAAAAGAGTTATCAAAGAATATTTGACATTGAGCCACATAAGGAGACATTAGGACAACTGACCAAGACACATACCTCTGAGTAATAGTTTAACAGATTCAGAATTCCCTAATTTATGATGTTCGTTTGGAATACAGGGATTACACAAGCTGTCATGCAACAACCTTAGATATTTATGAACATCCTGAAAATGTTAACAAGAGCCTCATATGTATTCTCACTTGTTTCCTTCAGGAATCTCATGTGTATGCCATCTGCTTCTGGTGACCTATAAACATTTAATACTTCCAAGTTTCTTCTTGCATATGCTTCGCTGACCTCTGCATTTGTAACAGCTCCCAGGACAGTTTGACTGGATCTATAGTTTTATGTGTATAATTAATTTAACACATCTACTATATCTTGATGCCTCCACATGCCCTCACCTGCATATTTCTCCCCAATATATTGCTTAAGGAAGACCTTTATTGTTTTACACATTAGCAAATTCATAGATGCAATTAGTCTTTTTTTCTAATACTCTTCCTCAAGTACTTTGTTGGCTTTGTTCTTGGTTTCCCAGTGTTCCAGCCAGAAATTTCTTACAATCAGATTTGCTACACAGGATGCAGAAGAAATGTGCATCAGCCAAAGTTAAGCTTCCAATGTCCATAACCAAATGTTGCATAGAGACCAAGGGATTAATGGTTCACAACTGGTCACAACTCATGATTGTTCCACCTTTGTGGTGCTGATCTCTGTGACTAATATAGATTTTGTGCTTTCTTTCAAAACAAAAGGTTGAAACCAACAACCAAATCCACAGTAAGGTTTTTGCAACATTATTTATGTTCAACTATTGCACTATTCCATTCTAAGAATGCTGAGTTAGCTGTCTGCCCAAGCCAAATCTCATAGTGAGACCTATTCTACTCACATCATTGCTTATGTTGGAATGTGGGAATAAAACAGGGAATTATAAATTAAAGAAGATTTAATTTCTTTGGGGAAGATGAGTGGGAGAGCATTACTTTGACATTAAAAAAGAGTTCAGTAACATTGATTGATGAAATTGTTTCTTTAATGTTACTGTACAAATTACTAAGTACAATAATGACACAAGATGTATTTCCTCACGCAATGTAGTATTTTGTATAAAACTGCTCCTAAATGCAATTACTAGTGCAAGTTGTAGTTGTTGTACATTCAAACAAATAGTAATTAATCAATTTTCAGTGGACTGTTAAATACACAGGTCTGTAATGCTGAAGTTATAATGTAGGTGCCAATTTAAGACAATCAATGCTGTAATACTCTTTACATGCATCCATCTAGATCATTCTGGCCAGATATTCTAATAGTAATGGCTGCCGTTATTGTTTCATACATTAGCTAATTCATAGATGCAATTAGTCTTTTTTTCTAATACTCTTCCTCAAGTGCTTTGTTGGCTTTGTTCTTGGTTTCCCAGTGTTCCAGCCAGAAATTTCTAACAACCAGATTTGCTACACAGGATGCAGAAGAAATGTGCATCAAAGATTCCAATGTCCACAATCAATGTTGTATAACGACCAAGGGATTGATGGTTCACAATTAGTCACAGCTCATGGGTAGTAGGAGCTGCAGATGCTGGGGAATCCGAGACAACAAGGTGCAGAGCTGGATGAACACAGCAGGCCAAGCAGCATCATAGGAGCAGAAAGGCTGACGTTTTGGGCTTAGACCCTTCTTCAGAAATGGGGGAGGGGAAGGGGGTTCTGAAATAAATAAGGAGAGAGGGGGAGGCAGATAGAAGATGGATAGAGGAGAAGATAGGTGGACAGGAAACAGACAGGTCGTAGAGGCGGGGATGGAGCCAGTAAAGATGAGTGTAGGTGGGGAGTCAGGGAGGGGATAGGTCAGTCCAGGGAGGACGAACAGGTCAAGGGGGCAGGATGAGGTTAGTAGGAGATGGGGGTGTGGCTTGAGGTGGGAGGAGGGGATAGGTGGGAGGAAGAACAGGTTAAGGAGGCGGGGACGAGCTGGGCTGGTTTTGGGATGCGGTGGGGGTAGGGGAGATTTTGAAGCTTGTGAAATCCACATTGATACCATTGGGCTGCAGGGTTCCCAGCCGGAATATGAGTTGCTGTTCCTGCAACCTTTGGGTGGCATCGTTGTGGCACTGCAGGAGGCCCAGGATGGACATGTCGTCTGAGGAATGGGAGGAGGAGTTGAAATGGTTCGCGACTGGGAGGTGCAGTTGTTTATTGCAAACCGAGCGTAGGTGTTCTGCAAAGTGGTCCCCGAGCCTCCGCTTGGTTTCCCCGATGTAGAGGAGGTCACAACGGGTACAGCGGATGCAGTATACCACATTGGCAGATGTGCAGGTGAACATCTGCTTGATGTGGAAAGTCTTCTTGGGGCCTTGGATGGGGGTGAGGGAGGAGGTATGGGGGCAGGTGTAGCACTTCCTGCGGTTGCAGGGAAAAGTGCCGGGTGTGGTGGGGCTGGAGGGGAGTGTGGAGCGGACAAGGGAGTCACGGAAAGAGTGGTCCCTCCGGAAAGCAGATAAGGGTGGGGAGGGAAAGATGTCTTTGGTGGTGGGGTCGGATTGCAGATGGCGGAAGTGTCGGAGGATTATGCGTTGGATCTGGAGGTTGGGTGGGGTGGTACGTGAGGACGGGGGGGGGTTCTTT
>NC_063339.1:64344233-64352205 GCF_021869965.1 Rhincodon typus
GGTTGGTGGGGTGGTACGTGAGGACGGGGGGGGATTCTTTTTTGGTTGTTATTGCGGGGACGGGGTGTGAGGGATGAGTTGCGGGAAATGTGGGAGACACGATTGAGGGCGTTCTCGACCACTGAGGGGGGCAAGTTGCGGTCCTTGAAAAACAAGGACATCTGAGATGTACAGGAGTGGAATGCCTCATCCTGGGAGCAGATGCGGCGGAGGCGAAGGAATTGGGAATAGGGGATGGCATTTTTGCAGGAAGGTGGGTGGGAGGAGGTGTATTCTAGGTAGCTGTGGGAGTCAGTGGGCTTGAAATGGATATCGGTTTCTAGGTGGTTGCCCGAGATGGAGACAGAGAGGTCCAGGAAGGAGAGAGAGGTCTTAGAGATGGTCCAGGTGAATTTAAGGTTGGGGTGGATGGTGTTGGTGAAGTGGATGAACTGTTCGAGCTCCTTGTGGGAGCACGAGGCGGCGCCGATACAGTCATCAATGTAACGGAGGAAGAGGTGGGGTTTAGGGCCAGTGTAGGTACGGAAGAGGGATTGTTCCACGTAACCTACAAAGTGGCAGGCATAGTTTGGGCCCATGCGGGTACCCATGGCCACCCCCTTTGTCTGTAGGAAGTGGGAGGAATTGAAAGAGAAGTTGTTGAGGGTGAGGACGAGTTCGGCTAAGCGGATGAGGGTGTCAGTGGAGGGGGACTGGTCAGGCCTGCGGGACAGGAAGAAGCAGAGGGCCTTTAGGCCATCTGTATGGGGAATGCAGGTATATAGGGACTGGACGTCTATGGTAAAGATGAGGTGTTGGGGACCGGGGAATTGCAAGTTCTGGAGGACGTGGAGGGCGTGGGTGGTGTCACGGACGTAGATAGGGAGTTCCTGGACCAAGGGGGAGAAAATGGAGTCCAGATAGTTGGAGATAAGTTCGGTGGCACAGGAGCAGGCGGAGACAATGGGTCGACCAGGGCATTCAGGTTTGTGGATGTTGGGAAGGAGATAGAAGCGGGCGGTGCGGGGTTGGGGAACGTTGAGGTTGGAGGCCGTGGGTGGGAGGTCACCTGAGGTGATGAGGTTGTAGATGGTTTGGGAGATGATGGTTTGGTGCTCGGGGGTGGGGTCATGATCAAGGGGGCGGTAGGAGGAGGTGTCAGAGAGCTGGCGTCTGGCCTCAGCAATGTAGAGGTCAGTGCGCCATACTACAACAGCACCTCCCTTGTCCGCGGGTTTTATGATGAGGTTGGGATTGGAGCGGAGGGAGCGGAGGGCTGCACGTTCTGTGGGTTCCATGCTTGTCCATAGCACCTGTGTTTGAAGTTTCCACAGATGAAAATCAGTTAGCAATCATTGAACTCACGAGATCATTACCTTTAATGCTATAACCTTACTTTCAAGGTTGCGTCCTCAATTATAAGAATGGTCAAACCACAACTAATGTTTCAATTTTATTACGAGCAGGCCAAAGTGTGTATTCCTCCTCCCACCCACCTTCCTGCAAAAATGCTATCCCCTATTCCCAATTCCTTCGCCTCCGCCGCATCTGCTCCCAGGATGAGGCATTCCACTCCCGTACATCTCAGTTGTCCTCGTTTTTCAAGGGCCGTAACTTCCCCTCCTCGGTGGTCGAGAACGCCCTCAACCGTGTCTCCCACATCTCCCGCACCTCATCCCTCACACCCCGTCCACGCAATAACAACCAAAAAAGAATCGCCCTCGTCCTCACGTACCACCCCACCAACCTCCGGATCCAACGCATCATCCTCCGACACTTCCGCCATCTGCAATCCGACCCCACCACCAAAGACATCTTTCCCTCCCCACCCTTATCTGCTTTCCGGAGGGACAACTCTCTCCGTGACTCCCTTGTCCGCTCCACACTCCCCTCCAGCTCCACCACACCCGGCACTTTTCCCTGCAACCGCAGGAAGTGCTACACCTGCCCCCATACCTCCTCCCTCACCCCCATCCCAGGCCCCAAGAAGACTTTCCACATCAAGCAGATGTTCACCTGCACATCTGCCAATGTGGTATACTGCATCCGCTGTACCCGGTGTGGCTTCCTCTACATCGGGGAAACCAAGCGGAGACTCGGGGACCGCTTTGCAGAACACCTACGCTCGGTTCGCAACAAACAACTGCACCTCCCAGTCGCGAACCATTTCAACTCCCCCTCCCATTCCTCAGACGACATGTCCATCCTGGGCCTCCTGCAGTGCCACAACGATGCCACCCGAAGGTTGCAGGAACAGCAACTCATATTCCGCTTGGGAACCCTGCAGCCCAATGGTATCAATGTGGATTTCACAAGTTTCAAAATCTCCCCTCCCCCCACCGCATCCCAAAACCAGTCCAACTCGTCCCTGCCTCCCTAACCTGTTCTTCCTCCCACCTATCCCCTCCTCCCACCTCAAGCCGCACCTCCATCTCCTACCGACCAACCTCATCCCGCCCCCTTGACCTGTCCGTCCTCCCTGGACTGACCTATCCCCTTCCTAACTCCCTACCTACACTCACCTTTCCTGGCCCCATCCCCGCCTCTTCGACCTGTTTGTTTCCTCTCCACCTATCCTCTCCTCTATCCCTCTTCTATCCGCCTCCCACTCTCTCCCTATTTATTTCAAAACCCCCTTCCCCTCCCCCTTTTCTGATGAAGGGTCTAGGTCCGAAACGTCAGCCTCTCTGCTCCTATGATGCTGCTTGGCCTGCTGTGTTCATCCAGCCCTGCACCTTGTTGTCTCGGATTCTCCAGCATCTGCAGTTCCTACTATCTCTAAATTAACCAGCACCTCTATGCAAGAAACTTGAAAGTATGGCCCTTCCGCTAATCTAACCAAAACTATGGATATGCTACGTGGACGACACCTTTGTCATCATTAAACGGACCAAACTGGGTTTTTTTTTCCTTGGAAGGTCTGCAACAAATGTGTTGCAGCCAGATTACGTTTATCTGGTCCTGCAGCAGCTGAAGGAGGTCGAACAAGTCAGCAGTGTTACTATGGTAACAGTAGGGGCCTAACTGTAGTGGGAGGCGGGGCCGGCGGTTAAGACCGCCCAGCGTGGTTACAATGGCAACTGTGCGAAGAGAGGGATGGGCATGGGTTAAGGGGCGGGGTTATTCGGCAGGATGTCCCGCCCATGCGGAGTTACGGTGGTAACGGTGCGCTGGGGGGGCGGGGCTATGGGGCATGTAGCCCAAGAGAGGGGCGACGGGAGCAGAGTCAAGTGGGCAGGTCCGCCGTGCCGCGTCACCATGGTGACAACGCCGTGAGTGGGCGGGGTAGAGAGCGCCGTGGGGGGTGCGGCTGGTGGTGAAGTAGGCCCCGCCCAACCGGGTTACCATGGCAGCAGCGGCTGTCCAGAGTGAGGGAGGATGGAGTCAGGCGCGGCCCAGAGCGGCTTCGAAATGGAGATAACCCTGTAAAGCCCAGGCAGCTCCACTGCAACTAGTGTAACTCACCCCGACCTCAAACCCTTATCTATTAACCAAAGTAAACCTACACAAAACATGGCGGATAACGACAACTCATCATCTGTAAGTGCGAACTATTTTTTTAAAGTACACAAGTTTTGAATTTAGATCGCAAAAGGTGATCATTTTGACATGATTATATATTTCCCTCCTAATGATCGGGCTTTTAAAAAATGTTGTCTTTACTGTTATTAAAGTCAGCATGGCAAAGTCATTTGAACGAACTTGCTTGACATGTGCATTCGGATCGGCGATCGCAGTTTGTGCTGCTGTATCTAAACTTCCACTTTATTTATACATTGTCGGTTTGAATTTTCTACCTGTTTTAGAAAAAAAGTCAGCAAGACACGATGCCAAAACAAACACCCGTTTGTGCCACTTCGAAAACTGCTTTCGACCGTGCTGAGTATAAACTGTAAAGATAATCTAGGCTCCGTTATTTGAAAAAGTTGTGTCAAGTCAGCGCAGTCAATGTTGACTTTGAGATCTGAACCAGCATATCAGAATGGAATATGATTGTGTGCAGAAAATTTGAATTCTGTTGAGCTTTGTGTAACATTCAATTTGAAATTTTTTGGAACGTACTTTTACAAATGTTATGAATGAAGTATATTTTGGCGGGTGAAAAGGCATACATGGTTACAACCTTGCATATGTTACGTGTTCATTCATAACCGCCAAGTTGTTCCTTCAAGTGAGTGTGTACTTCATTTAGCTTTCATTCGCTTTTCCCATTTTATAGATCTTAAATAACTCCTAAAGTGGTTAAAATGCATTTTGATATCATTGCAGTTTAATCTTGTTTCTTTCATTTACCGTGTGGATTGGTTTCATTTTATAGACAAAGCCCTTTGTCGGGGAGATCAAAAGTGGGTTGAAACCGTCCATGAAGATGAGTATCACAGGGATGGTTCATTCACACCCCAACAGGTAGAGTGAGCTGGACACCTGCTTTCACACGCGACTCTGGACTTGGGTAATTTTCTTAGTTCGTGGTGCCCTGCAACTCAGCATTGCAACACAGACAGTATTGTGTGCACCTCATACGTTGGTTGTTAATCATTTCAGTCCCAGAAGCAGTCGTCTCTTATCACACAATGCCATACAAAGGAGTGGATATGTAATTGGTTTGGGCAACAAATGTTCAACCAGTTAAATATTAAACATTTTTATGGACAGAAAACAAAAGTGTTGTAAATAATGAATGAAATCTGTCATAGTTAGAGAAGTAGGAATGCAAATGATGTAAACAGCAATACATTACACACTAAACACACAGCCTTTGCTCATTGTCTTGTGAATAATTTTAGTTGCTCCTTAATGGGTTTTATCCTTGGCTCCAAGAGTTAATATGTGATCCAGTCACATACAGTTCTCCGGTTCAGCATGAGTCCCAGTGGATGTTTTCAGCACAAAAAACTTTGAAGCATTTTGAAGCATCATTTAAGAAGCACAAATGAACATTATGCTTCTACCAGTTTATCATTTTGATGCATGCATTGGGCTAGGTTTTGCCATCTCTTGGGAAATGACTGGGAGGTAGAAGGGCTGAGAATGATAGTGGTGTGGTCAAATGCTGAGTTGCCAGTTATGGGCTACCTCCAGCCTCTTTTCCATCCACATATATTTTACCAGCTTTTTAACTGCTGCCAAATAGGAAGTTAATAGTGTAAAATCTGGCAACTTTTTAGCAGTTGAACCTCTTTTATGGACACTGGATGGCCAAGAGAGGGCCCTCCTCACTCAGTGGTGCTCCCTTCACCCCTCCACAGTTATGCAAAGTGCACACACCACCACCTTCCTCTCTGATCACTAAGGCCTGCTTGCTGGGCCCTAGCACCATGATAAAAGAGCCTACTTGGTCTTTGAAGACATCTCATGATGGAGGGATTCCTCGTCTTGCTGCAGCTTAAGCAGTGGCTACCGCTTAATAGAGATGCAGCTGAGGTTGCAGTGCCATGCTCCGTAGGATGCCTAGCAGTAAAATGTCATTCAGGGCCACATTACCCATTCACAAGGGCTGTGTATTTTCTGACAAGATACAACTCCCCTATTACAATGATTGCTACTGTGCTAAGGAAAATAAATTAATCTTTTAATATCATTCCAGACAACAGCAGCAGGTGACAAGATAGATGCTGTTGCTCAAACTTAGTTCCTCTGTCCCAAAAGGACAATAGATGGCTAGTCTTCACCTCCAGCCTGAGACCATAGCAATTTCTTTCACTCTAGCCCAGGTGATGTTCTGCTCTTGAAGATTCTCTTTAAATGTACTTTGCCAGGTCTTCTTTGGCTGGCCCAGTCTTCTTGTCCCATCTGGTGATGTCTATTTAACTGCTATTCCAGCAGGGCATATATTCAAGAGAATAAATGTGTCCTGCTAGTTTCAATCATTTCTCTAACATGTTGTTTTTCCATGTGATAACTAGGGTCTTAGGTAGACAATACTAGTGTTAGGTGTCTAAGTCATGTGGCACTTTTACTGTTCTCTTCTATGCAATTCATATGACAGTGGACATATAGTGTAGCAGTCTCATGGCCATGTTGATGGTTGAGATTCCCACACTGACCAGATGCCGTAGTGATAACTTTTGTATAAATGTCGAACTTTGCATCACCTCTGTTGGAGATGTTGCTTCCTAGGTTGGAGAATACTGAATATTATGCAGGCATCAGCAGACATCCCCATTCTGACCTTGAGCTAAGGCAGTAAGACACTGTTGATGAGTGAGGAGCAAGAGCAAGATGGATGGAACACTTTCAGGATATCCTAAACCATCTCAGCCCTAACTTCTTATTTGAATTCGAAGACCATACCACATCTTAGCAGCTGAACATTGACCTGCTTCTTGTATCAGTCAATTCCTGTATGATCATCTGCAGAAATTAGAAGTCAACCTGGGAGAATTTGTCAAATCAGAAGTCCACAGAACCATCAAGAGCCTGAAGAGCATCAAAACACCTGGCATCAACAAGATACCACCAGAGTTGTTGAACCAAGGCAAGAACACTGCATTAGTGAAATGCATAGACATGGTCAGTAAATCTAGACTTGAGGATATTCTGGATAACTGAAGACAAATAGGAATTGTCAACCTGTCCACAAAAGGGAACCTCATCGATTGCAATAACTGGAGGGGCACAACATTGCTATTAGTACCTGGCAAGGTCTTCAGCATAGCGCTCCTCAATAAGTTAAAGCAGAAGTAGACAGTAGCCCATGTGAGTAACAGGCTGATCATGTTGTGAACAGACCTTTACACTCTGCAACATCTTGGAACAGAGCTTAGAGTATCAGAACCCACTTGTTATCAACTCATTTATTTCAAAAAGTCTTCCATTAGGATTCATTGCCAGTCCCTGGTATATCACAAGACAGAAAAACATCCTGGAATTGTATACACACGCTGTAGTGTTGCAAAGTTGGGTACAGTACTTGTGAATTGGGAGGCAGGAAGTTAGAATTTAGTTTTTATGAAATGCTAGGGGGGTAGAGGGGAAAGCATTGCATGGTCCTTTTAAAAGATCATGCACTTTTTTCTGAGCTTAGAGATTTAAAATGCACGTCTGCGAGCAGCAGCTTGAAAGTGCGCAAGTACACAGTGCCAAATTGAAACATTTGAACCGAAAGGCCATACAGTTAGCAGGCCAAACAGCACTTTTTACCCAAGACAACAGGCTTTTGAATTTATCCAATCAATTTGAACCAGGTACTTAGATATGAAAAACCTATTAAATTTAAGTCTGATGGCTTTGACAACATAGGACCGATACTATTGTAAGAAATATTAATATGTCATCAAGAGTATGAAAAGAAGGGGCAGTTGGACAAAGCCCACAGAGCTATCTGCCATCTGCTAGAGCTAACGGCCCTCAGCTCTCAGAGAATCGCTGGCTCTCACAGCCTCCTTGTCTTCAAGAAAGCATCATCTAACCAACAGTACCAACGACACAGCTAGTTAATATTCCTGACAGAATGATTGATAGAGAAGGCATTCCTGACAGAAGAATCAATGGAGAAGGCAGAGAACATTCTAGAAGACATGTAATCAGGCCGTAATTTTGAGAGACTAAATTTTTTTTATGTAAGTGGGACTTGTATTTATTGGAATAGCATACCATTTGCTGTTTGCGAGATGCTAGGGAGGAAAGCATTGCATGGTCCTTTTAACTGATCAGATGCTTTGAGATTTAAAGTGGATGTCGGTGAGCAACAGCTTGAAAATTTGCAAGTACATAGAGAGCACCCAAATTGAAATACTTGTATCAAAAGGCCGTATAGTTAGCAGGCTAAGCAGCACTTGTTACCAAGACAACAGGCTTTTGGATTTAACCAATCAATTTGAACCTGGTACTTAGGTACCAAAAACCTATTAAATTTAAGTCTGATGGTTTTGACAACATAGGATCAATCCTATTGTAAGAAATATTGATATGTCATCGAGGGTATAAAAAGAAGGGGGCAGACGGACAAAACCCCCTAGAGCTAGCTACCATCCACCGGAGCTAATGGCCC
>NC_063339.1:64357205-64374522 GCF_021869965.1 Rhincodon typus
AATCTTGGTTTAATCAGGAGTAGTTAGTAGTGAGAATGGATTTATTTGTTTTGTTAATAGTTCAGTTAATTTGCTCACTGGTAGAGTTACATAAATAAATTGTTACTTTTTGATTTTAAAGCATCAGGGATTTATTTTATTTAACCACTAGAAGTTTCTGAAAAGCAGGTTACACCAGGTTTCACACTCCTTTTACAGATTATGGGGCACGATGATCCTCTTCAGGTGTTTTGGTTTTCATTCTCAGAGCAGGGGTCAACCTCTGCTTTGTAACAGTAGCAATTACAAAACAGATTATAAAGAAACAATGTTTCTTTTTAGAAAAATTAATCATTTTGTATTAATATCTACAGTAGAGGAAGAAAACTCTGTGTCAGGAAATTGAAAGAAGGAACTCAATACAATTGATACAAGCAAAATGACAGAAATAAAGAAAAGAATGACACAAAGGAGTATCCCATCCCCAGGATTAGATGGTATCCATCTTGGGGTTTTATAGGAAGTAGATTGCTGATACACTATAATCTTGATGTTCATTTGATTCAGGAACTGTATCTTGAGTTTGGAAAATTTCACATCACTCTGCTATTTGAGGAAGGTAATGGGGAAAACCAGGGAATTATGGATCAGTTAATTTTTCATGTGTTGTCAGGATGTAATTAAGGATAGAATGACTGAGCAGCTTGGACATTTAAACTGATCAGAGAACTTGCCTGTATTTGTCAGAAACAGATCATGTTTGAAGTTCACTAAACTTCTTTACAAAAAATGCGACTAAATTCGAGTAGAAGGGAATGTTTGTCTATGTTATGTTAGTTAAATGTACTTCCATAAGTTATGTGATAAAGTTGCTCAGAAGATATCTGACTAAAAGTTGAAGCTAACAAATTATCGGCTGGAAACAGAGCAGGGATGGTGTTCGCAGAGATGAGGCCTCACTTGTTCACCATATAGATTTTTGTCTCAGATGATGAAGAAGCCACATATTCAAATTTTTCGTTGACAAAAATAGATGCTATTATAAACAGTGTGATGGAAGCATAACATTACTGGGCTACTGAAAGATTTAATAAATGGGTAAAACTGTGACAAGGGGATTTCAATATGGGTAAGTATGTGCTGATCCAGTTAGTATCTAAAATGAGAGTATCTTCTAAATGGTGAAAAGCTCAAAATATATGAAGTCCAGAGAGACTTGTGCATCCAATGTAAAGATTGTTAAAATATCCTGAACATCTACAAATAAAAATCAAAAAGACTAAAAGAGTGTTGGCCTCTATATCTCGAGGATTTGAATACAAGGGATAGATGTCATGCTTCAGCCACATAAAACCCTAGTTAAACCATACTTAGAGAAAGGACATATTGCCCTTGGAGAGATTATAGCATAGGTTTACCAAACAACACCTGAGCTCCAAGATTACGCAAACAATATATTGCTTGGAATTTACATCGATGAGGCAAATTTAAATCAAGACATTAAGGAGCTGATAGGCTGGTTTGATGGTTGAGGACTCTCAAACTAGCAATCATATGCTACAAATTAGAGGTAACCTTTACTGGAATGATGTTAGAGAACACATACACAGAAAGGTAGAAGTTTGGAATTTGCTTTTAGAAACCAGTATTTATTCTCAATCGATCACTAATTTTAAATTTAAAATAGATAAGACTTTTGTTAATAAAAGTCATAGAATCATAGAGCATGGAAACAGATCCTTCCATCCAACTTATCCACGTCGACCAAAATTCCCAAACTAAATTAGTCCCACTTGCCTGCATTTAGCCCATATCCCTCTAAACCTTTCCTATTCATGTACCTCACCAAAAGTCTTTTAAATGTTGTAACTATACTTGCATCTACCACTTCCTCTGGCAGTTCATTCCACATACGAACCACCCTCTGTGTGAAAAAGTTGCCCCTCAGGTCCCTTTTAAATCTTTCTCCTCTCACCTTAAAAATATACCCCTTAGTTTTGAACTCACCCACCCTCGTGAAAAGACCTTATCTATGCCCCTCATGATTTTATAAACCTTTATAAGGTCACCCTCAACCTCCTTTGCTTCAGTGAAAAATGTCACAGCCTATCCAGCCTCTCCTTATAACTCAAACCTTCCAGTCCCAGTAACACCCTTGTAAATCTTTTCTGCACCCTCTCCAATTTAATAATATCCTTCCTATAACAGGACGACCAGAACTGTACATAGCACTGCAGAAGTGGCTTCACCAGCGTCCTGTACAACCTCAACATGACAACCCAACTCCAATACTCAATGGTCTGAGCAATGATGGGGGCATGGTGAGTGCATGGAGTTAGGTCACAGTCGTAGTCTCATTGAATGACAGAACAGGCTTGAAGAACCAATTCAGCTACCCCTGTTCATGTGATCCCCAAGATTGGATCGCGGGTGAGAAAAGCCTCCTCAGCAAGATCACATGCATTTCACTGGGAGAGATAGAGGGAAGGTGGGTGACAATTTGTTAGATGGACCTTATGACATTAACTCCAGAGGAGCATGACAGATGGGAAAAGCGATAGTTGATAGAAATGGGAAAGTTGTGTGGTCACTGAAGGAAAGGCTTGGGTATGTGCCACATTAAACAGGATAGCAGTGTAAAACTGAGATAGAGATTGTAAACCAGTCCAATAGAAAAGAGAGAACACAAGGCAGTAAAAAACATGGAGTTTACAGAGAAGTAATAGTGAGTAGTGCTGGTACAGTTAATTAGGATGGAAAAGAAGAAGATATACGTGCTGAGGAGTTAATCCAGTTCTCACCATATATCCACATACATGCATATTTAACAAAGGTAAACTGCTGGACTGTAAAGAATAGGAAACAATAAATGAAAATAAAGTCCAAGAGAAGACAGTATTTGCGTGTGAGATTGGAGTTCTTGGCACAGGAAGAATTAGCGTTCACATTTTTTTAGCAAACATGTCACAGTTTACTTTCTCATGGCTCTGGGGAAAAAGGATAGTTTCGCACAAGAAAGCAAACATTCCCAAGACTTGATCATGAACTATTTATATACTAGTGGTTCATCTTTAGTCAAAAACACAGGAATCCTGTTTCTACAACTATGGTCAGCAGCCCAAATTCTCACAGTTTTTGTAGATGTACCAACATTCTACAGAAAATTCTACATTAATCTTTCAGCCTGCATACACATGAAAAGCATAGGCATTTTCTCTTATCTGTCTTATATACTATAGTGGGTAAGGCTCGAATAGTTTACATTAAAATAAAAATGAAGGCAGTGAAATATTGTTGGACATAAATAAAGACCTCAAGTCTCTACATTTACAGTTCCCAATTTTGGATTTGTTGGCGAACAGGAAAGAGCAACACTTTTTGTTGTGCTACTTAGTTGTTCAAGCATTTTATCATAACAACGTGAGACCTTTGCAGTAAAGAAACTTGGCAGTTTGGGGAAAAATAGAGATGAAACATTAAGTTAAGGCAGTTAGTCACTTTTCATTACTTTCGTTTTCAAAGTATTTCTTTTAAAAAATAACAAGACAACACATTAGTATTCCACGCCCCTTTTACTGTGACATAATTCCATATTTCATGCTATTGGTAACTTGCTCAAGTAGCTATTGTTTATATGTTATAAGTGGCTAACAAAACTGAAGTGGAACCTATTCCCAGCTTACACACAATACATGATTTTCCACCTGGGAATAGCTTAATAATGCTCAGTAGTGGGAGCTCTGGGTTATTTTTCTTATTACTACTGAGGCTTATTATTATAGTGGCATTAACATTCCCATGGCTGAGTTCAACTAACTCAGCCTAGTTACGGATGTCTTCTTGTTTTTTTTTGGGTCACCGAATTAAATATTACTCAAGGCATTACGGGTGTGATTCCTATCAACTTCAGTATGAACATTAAATAAGTTTTAGAAATTTAGTTCTGGTTTTGCAAGGAAGTTGGTGTTAACTGGAAGCCAATGTATTCTCCCCTAGATTAAGACAATTAGACAAGAAGTAGAAATAAAACATAACTGTCCAATCCTTAGCTCAACCTCAACCTTCAATTACATTCAATTTCAAACATTCTTCCTCAGATTTAATCTATTCAGTGATAAATTTGTCCCATCCAGACAGAGACAAACACAATTTTTTAAAAGTTCCAAGTATAAGACTGTTTAAACTATCCTCTGCTTTCATCCAGTAAACGTAATCTGCCTAAGGGCACATTGCCAGCTGTTTCTGTGTTTATTTCTGTCTTGTGTTTTAGTCACCTCTCAGTACAGGCTGAACAGAATGAGGGATCTTCTCCCTGGTATGTTCCATCAATAAGGACATGTAGTTTAAGGTATTAAACACAATTTTCACATAAAAATCTGGTAATCTTGCCATTTTGAGGATCTCATTACTGAGGAAATCACACACAAGCTGTAACATCATATCCCAGGATACCAACATACAATGACAGTAAACAATTTGCTCAAATGATAGTTTTTGACTAATCTGCGTTGCCAACGATCAAACAGCTCGATGATCTTTAAAAAGAACAGAGGGAGCCTGTCAGGCATCCCTTATTTAAGAACTTGAATGTTGTATATTTATAAAAATACTCTGCTGCAGAAAATTATGATAAGTAATCACTTATTCTTAAGAGGATATAAATTGAAGCTGAGAGGCAGGATACAGCAAATGTTACAAGTACTTTAAAAATTTAACAGAATGCACAGCAAACATTAGCGTGAGGCCAGGTCACATCTGTTGCTCTACTGGAGGGTTTTGCAGTACTGCACTATTTTACTAAACATCTGCTTTATGAATTAATTCTTCAGGTATGGATGTTGCTGCCAGCTCAGCACCAATTACCTATCCCTGTTTGCCCCTTGAGCGGGTATTGATGAACTGCCATCCTAAAACATTGTAATCCATATGGTGCAGGTGCAGCAATCACAATGTACGAGAGAGTGTTCCAGATTTTGACATAGCAATGGTGAAAAAAATACCAATATAGTTTCAAGTCAGGATGTGACTTGGAGGGGAACTTGTAGACGGTGATGTTTTCAATTGTTTGCTGTCCTTGTATCTCGAGGTGGTAGAGGTTGAGGTTCTGTAAGTTGCTGTTCAGGAAGCCTTGGCAGTTTTGCTGCCACACCACTGTCACTGTGTGTTGGTGGCAGAGAGGTGACTGTTTAAGATTGTGGATTGAGCACAACTCACGCGCTGCTTTGCTCTGCATGGTGTTGAGCCTCTTGAGTTGGAGCTGCCCTCACGCAGGCAAGTGGAGAGTATTCCATCATATTTCTGATTCCACGAGGAGTACTCCATTATTCAAATGGAGTCTCCTGCCAATTCTGTTATGCAAAACCTCTAAGTTTTTTTTAATGTTAGCCTCCACATGGATCCTGCGGCCTTGTAATTCCCTTCATGCAGTTGCCGTTTTGATCCAGAATTCAGGCCAGTTTCGACTGAAAGTTTCCCACCATAAAATCTTTCTGAATGAGACATTTAGCGGTAGCGGGAGGAGATATGCCTTCAACATAATGGGGAATTTACAGTTGATATGTCCAGATATTAGAACTTCATTCACTTGGTCTGAAAATGCTGCAACTTCTGAAAAAAAATGTAGCAAGGAGACAGATATGTTGCTCCTCATCTGAAAAACATATTCTGGTAGTTTCACTTGTTGAATCAATCTTGTGGCAGTGTGGTGCTAATTATTCTGGCATGTAAAAATCCTTTTCCATTTGGAGCACTGAACTTTGTTGTAATGGAAACTCCTACTGACTCCCTTATGCATCACCCACAAGGTTTTGTTTTTCATCTTCATCTCCTGCTTCTACATAATTTTTTTAAAATTAGGAAACCTGTGACCTAGTAATTTCCTATTTTTTCAGCTGAAGCTACATCCTTTGGAGCTGAACTAAGCAACCCAGTTAGAATAATCAGAACGTTTCTAAATGTTCGGTTTAACCATTCAAAGAATGGATTATAAAATTTAGGCATTTACCTTCTGTCTGTACAGCAATAATATATTTGGATAACTTAGAACTCTGCCTAATATTAGGTGAATGTAAAAGATCCTATGATCTATCGGTAGAAGAGCAAGGCCCATCTCTCATTTTATTGACCAATATTTATTGGCTAATATTATCAAAGCAGGTTAGTCATATCTCTATTTGCTGCTTGTGTGATCTTGCAATACACAAATTAGATACTTGCAATATAAAAGTCATTCTATTGGTTACAAAGCACCTTCATGAACACGTGAAGACAAACATTTCTTTTTAGTATACATGAATTAAGTTTTAATATTCAACATAAATTTCCAGAAGTGTTGCTTCTTTTTCTATGAGAAGCATTTTCCCAAAATGTGTGTCCTGAGTTTGTTTTGCTGATTCAAACCACTATTGAAATTCCATCTTCCTTTCTTCATTGTCTTATGTTCACTATTTTCAAGTGCAGTGATGAAGGTCTCTATATTGGCATTTCTGTAAGTTTTACCAATGAATGTTGTTAAAATCATACATCTTTCCAGGTGATCTGGTAACTCATTTAAAGGTGATTGGAAAATGAATCATAAGGCGACATAAGAGAGAAATTCATGCAGTGATGTGTGATGATTGGAATGTGCTGTCTCAATGGCTGAATACAATAAATAACTTTTGAAAGTAAATTGATAAATACTTGAAGAAAATAAGTTTAGAGCTGGGGTAGGCATGATAAACTGAATGACCTACATCTCTGCTGCATCATTCTATGATTACTTTCAAATTGAAATCTTCATCCATTTTGATTCCAAAGCCACACTATTAGAATACTTTAATATCAATTTGATAATGTTATAGAATCATGGAAACAGGCCATTTTCAGTTTTACGCCTCAGAGCCATAACTTAGATGCTAAAGAGTACCAACGAGCGATAATTGGCATGAAATGGAAAGAAACATTTTGTCAGGATTTTCACCATCACCAAGACCAGTCAAAAGTACACATGGCATGTGCGATCTAGATTGGTTTTGGTTGAAATATATTGCAGCTGAATACCTGCTGACGTCCTTGTCAAGAATTGCATATATAATGGTTGCTTAGGTGAAGTAACCTGAGAATTGATGCTATTTTAGTTAATAATCTAACATAACTTGCTGCTCACATCAGGAGTACAAGCAGAAAGTGAGCCATAAAACAAGATAAAATTGTCATCCAGCTCTACACCTTGTTATCTCTTATAAAATTTACAAATGTGACTTTTTTATTCCTGATCACATGCAGTTAATGTTTGCACTTGTGATTATCTAACAGCTTTGTATTAAGTCTCATCGGCAACCCTTCAGAACCAGATACAGACGTGGGCCTTGAAGTGACTATTAACTTCCGGGATCGCTCAGTTATACGGAATGCCAAAGTTTCAGGCAAATGGGGGAAAGAAGAGAAAAACATACCGTATTTCCCTTTCACACCAATGCAGCACTTCAAGGTAAGTGTGATGTCAAATTATGTAAAGATTGTGCCATCTTTGTGTAGTTTCCGAAGGAAGTGTCAAAAAAAAGCAATTTGTTTAAAAGTGAATACAGATAGCTATAAAATCAAGCTAGTGAGCTCATTAAACACTTTTTTTTTATAATATCTTGATTGTATCTAGACAATGCATAAATATAACAACACAAGAACTCCAACTGTTCGTTTCTACCAAAAAACAGTGAATAATCTGTTTTTTAAAAAAACGCAACTGCAATGATCCCTGTGTTTTGGGATTTTCAACAAGTTAATGCCTCATTCAGACCTGATCCCTTGATTGTGCGGATTTAATGGATCAGAATAGCAGCAAGGTCACAACGAGCATCACTTCCATGAACAAAATGGCCACACTGGATTGTTAATTCTATCTTTGCCGGCTATTCATTAATGTTATAGATTAGACACTATCGCTTAAACTCTGCCACCTGAATTCCAGACTAATGGAGTTGAAAGTCTGTTTGTGGAAAGAGCAGGGGTGTGGGATTAATTGGATAACTCCTTCAAACAGTCAGGACAGGCACAATGGATTAAGTGTCCCCCTTCTGTACTGTAGGACTCTATAAAGTACATGTGAAAGTAAAGGATAAGTGAGGCTGACATAGATCAATCACAATAGTGTACTATTGGTTACTTAAGTATAAGTATAAACTTAAGTATAAATAACATTCTAACTATAGAAGCTTGAGATGCTTGGATTATAGGTGAATATACAGGTTACATTGCAGGTTACATTATTTGAGGCTAGCGTCCATTCAACGGTCTGATAACGGCTGGAAAGAAGCTGTTCTTGAACCTGCTTGTGCATGTGTTCAGGCTTCTGTATCTTCTGCTTGACGATAGAGGTTGTAGGAGGTCATTACCAGGGTGCGATGGGTCTTTAATGATGTTGGCCGCCTGCCCGCGGCAGCGAGCCATGTAAATAGAGTCCGTCGAAGGCTGGCTTCTGTGATGGTCTGGGCTGTGCACACCACCTTCTGTAGTTTCTTACAATCCTGGGCAGAGCAGTTTCCATACCAGGCTGTTATGCACCCAGACAGTATGCTTTCAATGCTGCATCTGTAGAAGTTTGCGGGGGACCTTATGGACAAGCCAAATTTCCTGAGCCATCTGAGGAAGAAGAGGTGTTGTTGTGCATTCCTGACTGCTGCATTTACATGGGAAGTCCAGGACAGGTCATCAGTTATCGTCACTGCGAGGAACTTGATGCTGTTCACTCTTTCAACCTCATTTCTGTTGATGTAGATGGAGGCGTGTTCTCCTTTCTTTCTGAAGTCGGTGATAAGTACTTTAGTTTTGCCGCTATTGAGAGTCAGATTGTTTTCTTTACACCACATCACCAAGCTCTCTATCTCCCTTCAAACTGAGCATAGAAAACATTGAATGCATCAGAGAGGGATGTTTCATTGTCCGGCATCTTACACTGTTTCATTTTATATCCCATAATGTCATTAAGGCTTTGCCTAGATGGCAGGAGTCTGTTTGGTAGGTCTGGGACTCTTGGCCTCCCTGATGGCTTTGCGGAGGATGTATCTGGAATTTCTGTGTTGGTCCGGGTCACCTGACCTGAATGCTGCACGTCTGGTCTTCACTAGGGAGTGAATTTCCTGGTACATCCAAGATTTATGGTTAGGGAACACTCAGATTGACTTCTTTGGTACACAGTCCTTCACGCATTTGCTAATGAAGTCCATGGTGGTGCATACTCATCTAGGTTTTCTGCTTAAAAATTGAACACGGTCCAGTCCGCTGAGTCTAAGCATTCCCGGAGACAGTCTTCCATTGCCTCAGACAAGCCCTGTACTTCTTTTTGTGAAGGATTCCGCCATTTCAGCTTCTGCTTGTAAGGTGGGTGGAGGAACACAGCACTGTGATTGGATTTTTGGAAGTGTGGGTGGGAGATTGAGCAGTAGGCATCTTTGATGGTTGTATAGCACTGGTCCAGAATGTTCGGTCCTCTGGTGGGGCAGGAGATGTGTTTGGTCTTCACCTTAACTAAATTAACTCATGGTAACCACATACTGTTGAGCATGTGGTTGATGTGAGAAAATCCAAACATGTAGTCAAAATCCTACCTCTCTCCCTCGCAACACTGTGGGTATACCTACACCAGAAGAAGTACAGCAGTTCAAGGCAGGGCACCTCACCATCACTCCCTCAAGATTAAGTAAGGTTAAGTATCAACTGCTGACCTTGACAGTAATGCCCACAGCCTCTAAACAAAAAAGTTCATAGAACTGTAGAGTCCAGGAATGGACCCTTCAGCCATGATGTTGTGCTGAACATGACACCAAATTAAACTAATCCCCTCTGCCTGCCCTTGGTCCGTATCCCTCCATTCCATCAATTGCAAAAAATTTTATAGATTCTTCAAGTCTCCAGACGTGCCTCAAAAATCTGCACCCATGTATAAGTAACTTCTTTGTCTTGTGCTCTCTGCAATGGCAAATCATTCTCAGAGCCTGCCAATAACATCAGATTGAATGCCACAGTCCACTTCATTATACTTCAACTGCATATCATCGTGATATTTCAGAAATTTCAGAAAGTGATGAAGAGAGACTCATATATTTGAACGATTGTTCTTTGTATCATTGTAAATAACTGGCAATGCAATTAAAACTGTAAATCCAGCTGTGGTTTCCAATGCTTTGATAAACAAGAGTGAAAGTTTCACTTTGTGATGATGTCAAATAGCATATATAACACACATTATTGATATCAGACTATGTTAGTGCTTTGATTTTGTTCATTGAACCAAGACACCTTTTCATGAGCACTCAGGCTCTAAACCAGAATCTATTGAATTACAATTTGGAAAGAGTGGCAACATAAATAAAGTCGTATAATTTTAAAGGGGGTGCAGGAACAAAGTGACCTGGGGGCAGGGATTCATTTACACGAACAGCTGAAGTTGGCAAGGCAAATTCAGAAAGCTGTTTTTAAAATGAGCAGAGTCCATGACTTCATGAATACAGGCTGTAGAGATCAAAAGCGAGGAATTTATATAAAACTTTGATTAGTCATTTGTTAAACCTCAACTGGAGTTTCATGTCCAGTTCTGGGCTTCAGTCTTCAAGTGGGATTTCAAGGCCTTAGGATACAGAGGAGATTTACTGGGTTATAAGGATCGGGACATTCAGATATCTGAAGAGATGACTGAAGCTGACATTATTCTCCTTAGAATACAGAACGTTAACATTTATCAGAGGTGTTCAAAACTATGAAAGGTTTTGATTGAATAGTTGAAGCGAAACTTCACTGACTGGAAATGGTGCTAGAGATTTAAGATCATCCACAGAAGTACCAGAAGGGAAACTAGGGGACTTTCTATTTCCTGAAACACGTTAAATTATAGTGATTGGAATACACTACCTGAAAAGTAGTAAAAGCAGATTCAGAAGCAACTCTTTAAAAAAGAATGAGGTGTTTAGAAAGAAAATATTTGTAAGACTAAAGGGGAAGAGCAGGTGAGTGGAACTAATTGCAAAATTATCAAGAGCACCAGTTTGATGTTTTAAATGATCACCTTCTGTTTCACATGTTCCACGATTTGTACAATTTGTGACATTTCAAGTTATTTGATTTTAGATGGAAATCCTATGTGAACACCAGCAGTTCCGGGTTCAAGTGGATGGACAACGGCTATTTGATTTTACGCATCGCATCCAACAACTACAAAAACTAACTGCTTTAAAAATTACAGGCGACGTTCGACTGACAAAAGTAGTTTAATCTTAGTAATAACAGTTCTAAAGAGAAGATAACTGAAAACGTGTGGTTCCCCCAGCTTTTATAATTCAAGTTAAAGTTTTTTAAAGTCTGCGGACACTGATCCTGCACCAACCGGCTTTCTAAGTAGGAAAACAATTTCTTTTGCAAACATGGTAGAAGTGTACTTTTAAAAAAAAATTAAAAGTCAGCAACATATGTTCAAGACTGTTCTGTGATTTCAAGTTTTTCAAAAATTGATTTTGATTTTTACAGTGAACCAACCAATTAGACTAAGTTAGAGCTTCTTCATTTCTGTAATTAAATATTCCTGATGTTTTGAGGTTTGTCTACATTTGCCTTTGTTTACAATCACACTGTAAGCAGTCAACTTTCCCATTGGTTTAATGGTGGTTTTCCACGTCCAGTACTTTGGAACATATCAGCTAACGCTTGCATATAATAATAAAGGATATATCCCAGACAGCTACTAATAAATTGGGCAATGCCACTAAATGTTACTTGTTATCATCATAGGCACTGCTTAGACATTAAGTGGGCCGGCTAGCTTGGAGGTTTAAGCAGATGTTACTGCCTTGAAATTCCAAACCGCACCCCCCCACCCCTCCCCCCACCACCAGTTACTTTTTGAACTCTTGCTACTAATGTAAACCCTTCTTGCTGGCTTGCGGAGCTGGACATAGTTTTAACCTTTAGGAGGTGCTTTCTTTCTCATTGAGTTTGAATACAATCCAACTAAAAGCAACAAATTGAGTTGTCACTTTCTAGCAACATTTTTAGATGAGAGTGTGCTTCCAACCGATTTAGCTTATCCTCCTACAGAAACCAGAGGTTTCAGAGCTTTAATCTCAATAGAGGCATTAGATTAATCAGTTTTCAGCACAAACTTCTGAATTACCCTTTCTGTGCTGAGTTCTTCTGCACTTTCTCCTCTTTGTCCAAAATTATACTTTATTCATAAAATTTGTACAATACACAGCTGTCCAAAATTTGACCTTTCACATAACATGAAATACCAATCAGTTTCTTTCAATACAGTACTTGAGTACTGTAGGCAGGAAGGCCATAGACAATGGCCTTTCACCATTGAACCTTTGCAGCAGCAGTACCAAGCTTTTGAATATCCTCAACATGGACCTGGTTGTGTGCCATATGAACTGCTTGGTTCCTAACAACACTTATCATTGGAAGAGCAGCAAGCTTTGGACGGACCAAAGAGCATCTTTCACCAAGTTGATGGCAATCCAGCACCTGTTGGTATTTACCTCGCCCTTATTCCTGTGAAGAGCACATAGAGTAAAAAGTCCTGTATTAAGGAGTTGCTCAGAATGAATCTCATTGGAATCTATTGCATCTCCTTCCATACCTTAGTTACAAAGACCCATTCAAGAAGCAGGTGGACAAATTTCTCTTTCCCACCTCAGCTGCCTCGAAGGCAACATGTAAAGGTCCCGAGACTCCTAGCATGCAGGAATTATCTCTCCTGGAGATACTTCTCAACATCATCCTAGCTAAGTATTAGTGCTTGTTTGAAAATTCTGACAAGGACTTCTGCCAAATAACTCTAACCCATCTGACAAGTTTCAGCATTTCCTCTTCCAGCAGGGCCTCAAAGACATTTGTGAGGGACTGTCCCAAGGGTAAACCCCTCTATTGTATACTAATAGTCAAAATGGTAACAAACACAACACACTTTGGTGTCTCTGCCAGAGGAAAGATGTTGTTAAACTTGAAAGGGTTCAGAAAAGATTTACAAGGATATTTCCGGGACTGGAGGGTTTGAGCTATAGTGAGATGCTGAATAAGCTGGGGCACATAAGGGACATGGATAGGGTGAATAGCCAAGATCTTTTTCCCAGGGCAGGGGAGTCCAAAATTAGAAGGCATAGTTTTAAGGTGAAGGGGGAAAGATTTAAAAGGGACGTAAGGGGCAACTTCTCCATACAGAGGTTGGTGCATGTGTGGAACGAGCTGCCAGAGGAAGTGGTGGAGACGGATACAATTACAACATTTAAGAGGCATCTGGATGGGTACATGAATAGTAAGGGCTTAGAAGGATATGGGCCAAATGCTAGCAAACGGGACTAGATTAAAGTAAAATATCTGGTCGGCATGGACAAGTTGGATGGATGTGTCTACTTCTAAGCTATACATCTCTATGACTCTTATCAGTTTAGGCTATCTGGTTGGCATGGACCAGTTGGACCAAAGGATCTGTTTCCACACTCTATGACTCTATGATACAGCCTTTATTGTTATTCCTAAAACATTCCAAGATGAGTAAAACTGAAGTATAATCACTTCAGAATCCAAATATTAAATGTCAGAGTCTCAGCACAATTTCAGAATGGTTAGACAGTCAGGGTTACCACGTCTGATTTTCCAAGTTTTAATTTCTGCTCATGGTGGACCTTGATTGATAATGTCCAAAATAAAAGCAGAAAATGCTGAAATACTCAGCACATCTGGAAACATCTGTGGACAAGTAACATGTCAAATTGTTGACCTTTTGAAGTTATTCTGTTTCCTTCAGATTGCTGACAAATCTGCTGAATATATCCAGCATTTTCTTTTTCATTTCAGCTTCCAGAATTTTGCTCTTGTTAATTTCATATTGGATAGACTTGCTGCAATGGTCCAAGTCACTTGTAATTGAGCATTTGGCAGTCAGTTTGAGAGCTGCAATTCTGCCTGTGCTTGTCTCCATTCAATCCTTCACCATCCATCCATGGAAATAGTAAATACAAGTATGTCCATCAGCATCAGTTGAGTGTTGAAAACTGATTCAGCAAATGAACACCCTGACATACCCAAATGGCTTCATATAAAAGATTCATCATACAAGGCAATGCAATTAACCCATCATGTCAGTGTTGAAAATCTCCAAGAAGAATTCAAAAAAATCCCACTACCAAGTCCTGTAGTTTCGTCTATTTAAAATATTAGTGCAATCTTCACCTAAAACATACAAAAGCTCTCGGTGAAAAATAACAGCCCATTCTCCAATAATCCACTTCTTTAGATCTCTACTCAAAGGCAGATCTGAGCTACTGCAACACAACCTCCACAAGAGATAGGACTATGAGGAGGTCCCAAATCTACCCCAGCCGGAACAGGGATCTAACCTAGTGCTGTTGGAACCAATCTGATCCACGGTAGTCCTCTAAGATGTCTGATTTGCTGCGGTAATGTGCAGTTTACATACATGTTGTCATCCAGATCTATGAACATTGACTTTTTCTTTCCATTACATGGCTGACAAAGAATGTCTTCTCATCATCTGCCATTTGCATATGTTGGAAGGACCTGTTTGGTTGTATTATGAGCGCAACTACTTGGCAAACGAGTCCTTGGACAGGATTTGAACCTAGAATCATGGAATTGCTATGGTGTAGAAGGATGCCATTCAGCTTATTGAATCTGTACCAGCTCTCCGAGTATTCTGACAGTGCCATACTCCTGCCTTTTCCCCATCACCTTGCACATTTTTTCCTATTAAAATAATAATCTAATGCACTCACAAATGCGTCAATTGAACCTGCCCCACCACACTTCCAAGCAGTGCATTCTAAACCCAGACCACTCACTGTGAAAATGTTTTCTTTCATATCACATTTGCTACACTTCAAATCACTTTTAATCTATACATTCTGGTTCTTGATCCTTTTATGAGCAGACACAGTTTCCCCCTAGCTACTCTGTCCAGACCACTAATGATTTTGAAAATGTTAGCAAATTTCCCTAATCCTTCTCCTCATCAAAGGAAACAGTCTCAACCTTTCCAATGCATCCTTATAACTGAAGTGTCTTATCCTTTGGGCCATTTTTGTAAGCCTGTTCTGCACTCCCTCCAATGAGTTTGCATGCTTTCTAAAGTATGGCTTGCAGCATTGTGTGTAATTACTCCAGCTGAGGTTGAATGTCAGTTCAGCATACATCCCCGTTGTTGCCCCTGTTAATGAAGCCAAGTATATTGTATGTTTTTTTAACAGCTCTCTCTACCTGTCATATCTACAACAACTTTTATATTGTTTACAACTAGGTTTTTTTGCACCTGCACACCATTTAGAATAGTAACCTTTATGTTATACTTTATCTCCATGTTCTTTGTACAAAATTGTATACCTCCACATTGAACTTCACCTGCCACTTCCCTGCCCACTGCATCAATTTGTGAATGCCTTTTTGTACTTCTACACTGTCGTTCTCAAGAGTTTACAGTTTTTCCAAGTTTTGTGTCATCCCCAAACTTTGAAATTGTCGCCTGTGCACCAAGTCCTGGATTATTTATATACATCAGGAAAAGCAAGAGTTCCAAAACTGACCCCTGATGAACTGCACTACAAAACCTTTCTGTGACCTGAAAGGTACACATTAACCTTTGCTCTGCTTCCTATTACTCAGCAAACTCAGCCACTCAGCTTCAGCTTCTGGCTAAGATAGAGGCTCTACCCATAGTGCCAAGAGACCTCCTAACAACCTAGATGTAAAGCCATCTTCCCATTCCACATCAGGTTCTTACTATCTTAATTTCCATAATAGTGCAACCAATTTAAACATCAAACCCATGAAACCAATTAGTTACCATTTCCATCCCATAGTTGAGTCACCCAATAAACAAGTGAAAATAATGTATATAGTGAAATAAATTAAACACAAAACATTGGAACAATAACTAAATGAAAATTCTTGTGCTTTATGACATAATCCATCTTTCAGATAAGCCTCCCTCAATGCCCTTAGGTGAATATAAATGCTCCATGGCCCCGAAGAGCAGAGCAATTCTCTTTGCTGTCCTGGCCAATATTTATCCCTCAATCTCCACCACTTTGAAGAAAGCAGATTCTCTGGTCATTATCATATAATTGTTAGCAGGATCTTGTTGTACACACCTTCGCTGCCACAGTTCTTGATTTGATTTGATTTATTGTTGTAATATGTATAAGATACAGCATTAGTGTTGTTTAGAGTGCTCTGCAGGCAAATCGTATCATACAAAGTGCATCAGGTAGCAGAACAGAGTGCAGACTACAGTGTTACATCCACAGAGAAGGTGTAGAGACAGACAGAGAGAGAGAGAGATCAACATTAACATTTGAGAGGTCCATTCAACTATAAAACACTGCAGGATATCCTGATATCATTAAACCCACTACATAAATAGAAGATTTCTCCCTCACCTTATTATAATTATTTAGGTTGTACACCTACTTGCCGAACCAGTGTGTTTGATTGCAGATGTTTCGTCGCCCTGCAAGGTAACATGATCAGTGCGCCTCCAGTGAAGCGTTGGTGTCCTGTCCCACTTGTTATTTATATGCCTGGATTTGCTGGGGTGGTTGGCATCACTTCCAGTTCTGTTTTTCAGTGGTTTGTATATCGGGTCCAGTTCAATGAGTTCTGGTTGGAATGCCAGGCCTCCAGGAATTCCCTGGCATGTCTTTGTTTGGCTTGTGCTATTATGGATGTGTTGTCCCAGTTGAATTCGTGTCCTTCTTTGTCCATGTGTATTGGAGTGGTTGCTGGTGTAATTAAGTATCTTGTCCATATACCCAACACCCATAAACAGAGCTGCTTCAGGACGTTATTCAAATGAGCCTCAACACACTGCAATAACCCAGAATTGTACAAAGCAGAACAGGAACATTTGTAAGGAGTTTTTAAAAGAAATGGATACCCGATAAAGCACAATCTGCCGTAACCTCCGTAATAGGCCACAACAGGAAGACACAACACAGTCAGACACATTAGTCACCCTACTGTACATCAGAGACATGTCAGAGATGATCACAAGACTACTCAGACCCCTAAGTATCAGGGTAGCCCAAAAAACAACAACCACCCTGTGACAGCTACTCACGAATCACATACCCACAATCAATGAAACTAATGTAATATACAAAATACCATACAAGGACGGTAAGAAACATTACATAGGTCAAACTGGAAGAAATACAATAAGGATACACGAACACCAACTAGCCACCAAGAGACATGACCAATTCTCACTGGTCTCAATACACACGGACAAAGAAGGACTCGAATTCGACTGGGACAACACATCCATAATAACAGAGATAGTAGGAACTGCCGATGC
>NC_063339.1:64374922-64475389 GCF_021869965.1 Rhincodon typus
CACATCCATAATAACACAAGCCAAACAGAGACATGCCAGGGAATTCCTGGAGGCCTGGCATTCCAACTGGAGTTCCATCAGCAAACACATTGAACTGGACTCGATATACAAACCACCGAGAAACAGAACCAGAAGTGGTGCCAACCACCTCAGCAAACCGAGGCATATAAATAACAGGCAGGACAGATCACCAACGCGTCACCTGAGCCGCACTGACGACGTTACCCAGCAGGCTGACAAAATATCTGCAATCAAACCCACTGGCTCAGCGAGCAAGTCTGCAACCTCATCCACAACCTGAGCCACAAATCTTCTCAAAATCTTTATAATTACTTCAACTAATCTGAACAGCAGAATCCGTTCATTATTTCCTCTCCTCACAGCTCAAACTGCTTTCAATTCAAGTGGGATTTGTGCTGTCTCAATTTGAATTGCCCTGCTCTTCAGTGCTATTGGATCATTAACATCCACCTGAGAGGGCAGAGTGGGTGTTATCTAAAAGATGGATCGTGACACAAGGCACCGGAGCAAGTGAAAGTAGGTCCCAGAGGCAGACAGTATCAATTAGAAGAGGGAGTGAAATGCAGTCCCAGAGGCAGAATGTTGGCAGTCTGGAAATGGTTCTTATACTCTACTGCAGGAGAAGAAGCTAGCCATTTGATAAGTATTTAGTAAATGGTTAAAGTCTATTTTATTCCTAAGATTTAAGATCGTACAGGAGCTGATGTCCAGGTTAATACTATATCAGCACGGTAGTTAGCGCTGCTGCCTCGCAGCGCCAGGGACCTGGGTTCGATTCCAGCCTTGATTGACTGTCTGGGTAGAGTGTGCATGTTTTCCCTGTGTTTGTGTGAGCTTCTTCCACAGTCCAAAAATGTGCAGTTTAAGTGGATTGGCCATGGTAAATTGTCGTGTAGTGTGCAGGCCAGATGGATTGGGAAGAGTCAACATGGTTTTGTCAAAAGTACATCACCTTTGAACAATTCTTTGGAAATCTTTGAAGGAGCAACATAGGGTTTTTGTGGCACAGTGTTGGTGTCCCTACCTCCAAGCCAGGAAACCTGGGTTAAAGACCCACCTTCTCCAACAGTTAGTAAATAACATCTCTGAACAGGGTGATCTGAAGGAATAATATATGGACAAAGGGGAACCTGCAGATGCGTTATGCTTAGATAAGGTGCTATGTAAAAGGTTATTGCAAGAAGTATAATTTCGTATGGGGTAACATATTAGCATGGATAGAGGATCGGCTGATAGAAAACAGGGAGTATACATGAATAGGTCTTTTTCTAACTGGCAGCATTCCCACTAATTTACTTACAGCCCTTGCACGGTAGCAATGCGTAGAACATTGGAGCAGCTGCACGTGCATGCAGACAGGTCAGGTCAGGGCCAGGGTGCAGGGAAGGTGTTAGGTCAGGTCAGGAGGTGGGGTCTGTTGGCAGGTGAGTGATACAGATCCAGTGAAGATAAACGTCAGAGTGAGGTCAGATCCAACAAAGATGGGTGGCAGTGGGGTCAGATCCAACAAAGATGGGTGGGAGTGAGGTCAGATCCAGAAGAGATGAGTGGCAGTGGGGTCAGATCCAGCGGAGATGGGTGGGAGTGGGGTCAGATCCAGCAAAGAAGGGTGGGAGTGGGGTCAGATCCAGTGGCGGAGTGGGGGGAGGGGGAAAGAGTCAAGTTTTCTGGGACTGTTTCTGGTCAGTGTCTGGGATGTATGAGCGGTCTTGGGAGGTGAAATTTGGGGTGCGTGAGGTAAGAATGGGGTTTGTTAAATAGTTATTCTGTATTGTAAGGATTTTACTTCCCTGAATAACTATTTTACTTAATATCATTGGAACCCTCTGATATCTTCAATTTAAATGGAGACTCTTGGAAGAATCTGGCCATAGAGGATTTATTTTCCTGGTCATTCCTTAATCAGATTGGGATTCTGCTAGTTTTCCATGTGCGGGAGGCAGTTTTTAAGTGGTAAAGGCACTGGACTAATAATCCAGAGATCCAGGATAATACTTTGGGAACCATGGGTTTGAATCCCACTGTGACAGTTGGTGAAATGCAAATTCAATAAAAATTTGGAAATAAAAGATAACTAATGGCACTGTGTAATTGTTGTCAATTGTCATAAAAAAGCCAACTGGTTTACGAATGTCCTTCTATCATTTTTACCTGTTCTAGTCTGCATGTGACTTCAGACCCATAACAATGTGGCTGACTCCTGTATAGGATAGGCCAAAGGACGAGAAGGTAATGATGACATTCGACAGCTGCATGGGAAAATAGATTATACAGGATGGGAAAATAGGCCGGGAAGGTTTAAGATGATACTCGATAAGCTGCATGACCTTGAATGAGTCCTGTGAACATTCCTTTGTGGGCTGAAGACAGCACCTGTAACTTGTTTTTTTCTGTAGCTGTGTTTTCTGTACTGGCCAGGAGTTTTATCTATTGTACCTGCTGTTTTCTGTGCCTTGCTGTTTGTTACACTGTATAAGAGAGAGAGTTTCGTTCCAAGACATTGGACTTCACCTCAGGCTGGAATCGTGAACAGTACGAGGAACAAGCTTAGCCTCCAGGCCAGCTGTCGATCGAGGGGTCCCCAACGGCCAGAAGGGTGTGAGGCTTGTTTTTTTTTCTTTTTTTCATTCTTTTTATTGACTTAATAAATGTTCCTTTCCTTTTTGTCTTTTATTATTACTTAATAAACATTCATATTGAAGCAAATTGCAGTTGCTAAGCCTTCTCTTAACTCCATTTAACCAAATTGGAAAAGAGCTGCTTGGATACATTCTGTGATCCAAGACATTTTTGGCGATGAGGATGCAATTTGGGAAAACGTGTAAGAAAAGGGAAAAGCAACCAGATGCTCCGGAGATCTTTCATATCCCAGGGTGGAATGTAGCAGACTCTGGATTCAGGTCTGTACCTAACATATTAGCACAATTAGGACCCCTGAAAGGATTGGGGACAGTTATAACTGGAAAAAAGGGAACCGGAGGCTATATTTCTGTACCGTGCAAGTGCTCTGAACCTTGTAGAGGTGTTAACTCTTTGTGGTCTAGTTTGAATGCACCTTTGTTTGTTGTTGGTTGCTAAATGTCATCCAGTACAATGTGTGTCTTTTTGTTCCCTGGAGCTCAAGATCTGGGGATACTTTGAAGTTTTAGTTTGCATTTGGAAATGTATGGTAATATGATAGTGTGTTGTGTGCCTGTATCAGTGTGGGACACGTATGGTTAATGTAATGTCCTTTTAAAGAAACCATCAGTAGTTGTGTAAAGTAAAAATCTGTGAAACGTTGATTCAAAAATTTGGTTTGTAAAGCTTGGTAAAAAATTTACCTTTTGGAATTGGCTCTGTGTTGTGTTTGGACTTGGGTAAATTTTAATTCCAGAAATTACCATTTTTGGAATTTCCAGTCAGATTGAACTTCCAAATACAGTTTTGACACAAGTGAATCTTTAATTCTGGATGATAAGATTGACTCCTTGTTAATATCCAAGTGATAGGGGCACTGGACCATTGAAAATGCAACTCCCTGTGTGCAAGGAGTTTCAGAAAAGTAAATTTAACAAAGTGGTGGGCTTTTCCTTCATTCAAGGAGGTGGAGAGATGGATGATGTAATTATGTGCAGGAATTTATGCCCCAACCCCTTCTTTTTGAATCCGTAATAGATTAATGCTAATGAACCCATTCTGTTTGATGTGGAATGGATGGAGCTTTGGAATTTGGAGACAGTGAAGGCTGAACCCATTTGTAGAAAACAACATTGCAATGTTGCAATGGCTGAGGCACCCTCAACCCATCAAGCCATTCATCGATAACACTTTTCAGTGTTGGGGAATTACTGTGGAAATATTAATTGTAGTGAGTGCCAGGAATCTCAAACCCACTGAGCCTGAATACACTTAAGCATATCATGACAAAAACCATATTAAGACTCACATGGCGTGGCAATCTAAAACATTTAAATGCGATAGTTACCTGAAAATTTAAAGAGATTCCGGGAAATGATAAAGTGCATGCACACAGTCTCAATGAATTCACAATACTTACAAAAATGGTTAGTGACTTTAAGGGAGTAAACAGAATAGTGAATTTGGACAAATTTACATAGAGATATATTAGATAACTAGACTGAGTTATCAAGTAACGTAAAAAAGAGTGGGTCATCTTAGAAAAAGAACAAACAAAGTATGTTGTGCCTGAATCAAACAGAAATGTTTCACTTCTGTTTTAAAATATTGTAAGATTATGTTCCATGGACTATAAATCTCTACAGATCTCTGGAATTAGATATGGTGGTAATAGTCAAGTTGCAAAATTGGATGAGACGAAGTAATTACGGGTGGAGACGTGGAAAAGACAAAAATAAATTAGAATAATGAGTTGAAGTGGCAAATCAGGTTCCGATGTTATAGTGGTGAAAAGGAGGTTAAGATGAGCGCACAAAACTGATAGCTTTCTCTTGGTATGTTTATGTCCTGTCTTTTCTTTTAAGAGAACTGATTTGGTGAGCAAGCCACTATCCGGGGCACCGGGATAATACATGGAAAGATAAGTAAAACTGTAGATCATTTGATTAGATCATGTACGAGTCAAGAATGAGTGACATGGTCTTGGGATACCGATGTAAGTGTGCAAAAGTGAATGTTACCTCGGAGGTAAAAAATATGTAAAAAATACAGTAAAAAAATATGCACTGAAGAACAGGTCTCAGACATGTACACCCACTTGACAAAAGGATTAGTGAGGCTTGGAAGAGCCACATAGTTTAAATGATAAGACACTGAAACAAAATCCATAGAGAAACAATGAAAGTAGTATTAGTGAAAAGGATGTAAAAAGAATTACAATCAAAATAACAAGTGTGATTGGCTATTATGTCAAAATGTTACAGAAATGAAAGAATTTGGATGCTGGGAGGTGTAATAGTAGACTGAGTGAAAGGGCCCATTGGATGACATACAGATACCCCATCTTGAGTGTTTGTATGATGCATGTATTCCAGTGTTTAAACCAGTAGGTGAAATTGCAATGTTTTAGGACAGTTATTGTATGTGAAAGAAGGCTGAGCTAAGGCTCAGTTGGTGTAGGAGTCTGCGGTAAGGGAACCCTGGGAAAAATGAAAGGCGGGAAGCATAAGTTGAAGGTAAAGCCTGATGAACGTTAGAGCTGCATTGTTTGATCCCATGTATATCATAGCTCAAAGCAGGGTACCTGCATTTGGAGGTAGTTACCACTCAATGATACAATCATTCATAAAATTGGCAAGGAAGGAATCATATTGAAGTATCCTCAAGACGGATACAGATGAGGAAAGCTGGAGAAATTTTGAGTCCATGTTATTTTACAGCTTTTGGGTGAGGTGATCTGTGGCTAGAGAAGTGGAGAATTAAATAAAAACACAAATTAAGGAGCCTGAATCTGGAATATACTGAATTTTAGAGCAAATTATGTAAATAGATTATCTGAAAAACAGTGTAGACGATATTCTGGTCACCTCAGTCAGGTGGCATGACTTGATGATTTCATCACAGCCTTGACCAGACATCAGGGGTGGGATATACATTTAAGGGTCGGTCCACAAAGGCCACTGCGTTCATTAATTTGATGATACATCCTAATGTTGTATTGTTCATTTTCATGATAGTTATTTTCATTGTAGTTTTAATCTTCTAGTGTAGATTACATACTCTTATTATACATTCTTGTGTGGCTATTGCTGATTTGTGTCTGCATTTGCAATTGCTATCAAATATCATCAGGGTGGGTTGTATAGGATGGGCTGAAGGACTAAAAGTTAATGATGATATTCAACAGCTGCATGGGAAAATAGGTTGTACAGGATTGGAAAATTTTGGACAACACTTGACAAGCTGGGCGACCTTGAATGAGTCCTGTGAACATTCCTTTATGGCCAAAGATGGCACCTGCAGCTTGTTTTTCTCTGTAGCTGTGTTTTCTCTTAATTACATTTAACCGAATGTGAAAAGAACCATGTGGATGCACTCTGTGATCCAAGGAAACTCCTAACTGCCTTCTGAAATGACCTAGCTAGACACCCAAGGGCAGTTAAGGATTGGCAATAAATGCTGGCCCAGGCAGCAACAACCACGTGCCAACAACAAGATAAAACCATTGAGGTAACAACTGTCCGGCCAATGGGAAATCTGGGCCAATATATCCATGTCTATATAAAGAAGCAAAAATGATTTTAATTTAACTGGAAAGACAGTTAAATAAAGAAATTAAAATTTGTGTCACATGGTCCACACTCTGCCGACCTCTTCACAACTTGAAGCCAATACATAGAACATAGAACAGTACAGCATAGTACAGGCCCTTCAGCCCACGATGTTGTGCCGACTTATTATCCTACTAAGATCAATCTACCCTGCATACCCTACATTTTACTATCCTCCATGTCACTATCCAAGAGTCGCGTAAAAGTCTCTAAAGTATCTGACTCCGCTACCACCGCCGGCAGCGCATTCCACATGCCCACCACTCTCTGTGTAAAGAACCTACCTCTGACATCTTCCTTATACCTTCTTCCAATCACCTAAAATTATGCCCCCTTGTAATAGTCATTTCTGCCCTGGGAAAAAGTCTCTGACTATCCACTCTATCTATGCCTCTCATCATCTTGTACACCTCTATCAAATCACCTCTCATCCTTCTTCGCTCCAATGAAAAAAAGCCCTAGATTCCACAACCTTTCCTCATAAGACCTGCCCTCCAGTCCAGGCAGCATCCCGGTGAATCTCCTCTGCAGCTTCTCTAAAGCTTCCACATCTTTCCTATAATCTTGCTGCTCAATTCAAATTTCTGCTGTCACTTCTGGTATTGATACAGGTGTAGGAATTTATTACTCCACTTTTCTCCCTAATCAAAGGGATGTGGCAAGTTTAGAGTAAACACAAACTTGATGTTCTTTGAGCACACTTGATTATTCATGGAAATTCCCCTTTACCAAAAAGTCTGAGACATAATAACAACAAACAACAAGTTTTTATAGTGATTCTTTATATATTAAATCATATTCCAGAACTAACAAGAAAATTGAAGAGTTGCCATTTAATTAACAATATATTGAGATAACCCTTAAAGTCGCTCGCGTGCGTGAAGTTTGGATGTGCATTAATAAAGGGCTTTTTGGACACGATACAGTCAAATTTGGATTTCAGTCAATACTTCATTATGTGTTCCAGGGATGAAACAAAGCCTGGGTCCAGACAAGTCAACTTACTGTGTATTGCACCAGCTTTTTATGAACCTGCTACGTGTTCTTCAGTAAGGTCAACTTGAGTGCAAGTTGGTTGAAATATGAAAAGTGAACCTTTGCACATTGAGACGTAATGAGAAATTTGACAACTACATGTTAAATATTTTCATACCAGTTCGGGTGAATATACCCTACTCTAGGATCAAGTAGATTAATTCCTTCATTTGAGGAAATGCATTATCCCTTATTTGGCCCAACATTTAGAAACATCAACGGCTTCTAATTCTTTGGTTCCACAGGATTTCCTATCGTCTTTTTATTAAAAGTTATTAATGAAGTTGCTAATTACTCCTCTTCCAACATTTCTCATGCCTTTCCTCTTTCAAATTATCCCAACAGTGCTAAAAATATTACTGGAGCCCACATAATTCCTAGAATTGTCATCACTTTTCAAAGACTGAAGAGGTTAACTCTATCTTTCTCAAAGATCCATTAAAATATTCCTTTACTGTTTCTGATTGCCTTTAATGGAGGATAGGAAGTGTACATGAAAGGCAGTTGGGGGGGTGGTGAAGAATGAGAAAGCACAAACTGAGTAAACAAATAAGGAGAAAAAATAAACAAAGTTTGAAAGAAGTTTTGAGGACAACTTGTGAAGGTGTGGAGAAAGGAATGAATGTGAAAGGAGACAATTGCAAATTGAGTGACTGAATACTACCAGCTGTGGAGCAGATGTTGAAGGAGTGATACAAAGATGCAGGAGGTCAACTTGGTCTTTGTCAGTAATGCAAAACCGAAAAATATTGAATCAGCAGCTGATTTTGCACCTTGCCCAATTTTCCTTTCTGTTGACTTAAGTGTAGAAGGGAGTGCTGATTGAGTATTGTCTGGTTTGCATGACCACTATCACCAATAACCATTAGCTGGAGTATGGGATTCAGGGAAGTTAAAAAGCAGATGGAACAAAGCTAAGGAGGTTTACACATGTGGATTTTGCAATGGAAGTCAAAGAGACTGACCACAATGGATGAGCAAGACTTGATATGGGATGGAAGAATCTGTGAGGAGCTGCGTTTTGCTCTAGATATGCTTCGGTGCTTTGGACACAGAGGTAGTGTGCAAGAATCAGGCCTGCAATCAAGTATCTCTGGACATCTGAGTTCCTTCTAAGAAAAATAAATAAACAGCCAAATTCATAGCTGACCTTGGAGAATCCTGCATGGGGGAGCTCACAGCAGGGGAGCAGTTAAGTGGCTTGTTGTAAAGTATAACCTTACTTTTTTTTGAGTAAATCTACAATAGTGAGTAGAATGGGTTCTTTTTGATTATGTTTTTTATTGAGATCTGTCTCTTCATTAAACTTTAAAAATATTTTTTAAAATGCACTAAAATAGCCTTGAGCAGTGAAACTGTGCTATTTTCTGGGTCTGTAGATTGTTAAGATGCAAAGATAGTAGAGTGATGTATGCTTCCTGTTGGATGTGGCCGATTAGGGAGAGTTTTAATGTTACAGATGATTATGTCACGAATCCTATCAGATCGCATGGATTGTTTGGAGCGTCAATTAGAGGCAATGAGGAATTTACAGGAGCTAGGCGGTGTGATGGACGGCAGTTGCAGAAATGGAGATAAACTGAAGATATAGTCATGTAGATAGGAAAGGGAGGAGATGGAGGCAGGTAGTGCAGGAGTCTCCTGTGGCTATCCCCATCTGTTTTGGAATATGTAGGGGATGATGGACTCCCGGAGAAATGTAACAATGACAGCCAGATTTCTGGTACTGAGACTGGCTGTAATGTAATGAGGGGTAAGTCAGGTTCCAAGCAATTGATTGTGTTAGGGGACTCTCTAGTCAGAGGCACAGACAGAATGGTGTGTTGCCTCCTTGGATCCTGGATCAAGAATATCTCAGAGATGGTGCAGAATATTCTCAAAGGGGAGAGGGACCAGCATGAGTTCATTGTACACATTGGAACTAACTACATCGGGAGAGAAAAGGATGAAATTCTGAGAACAGAATTTAGGAAGTTAGGCAGGAATTTAAAAAGTAGATCCTTGAGGGTGGTAATATCTGGATTACTCCTGGTGCCACAAGCTAGTGAGGGTAGGAATAGGAGGATAGAGCAAATTACTGCATGGCTGAGGAGCTGGTGCAGGGGAGAAGGATTCACATTTTTGGATCTTTGGAATGTCTTCTGGGCAGAAGTGACCTTCATAAGAAGGATGGATTGCAGCTGAATTGGAAGAGAACTAATACACTTGTGGGGAGATTTGCTAGAGCTGTTCGGCAGGATTTAAACTAGTAAGGGAGGGATAGGACCTAGGGAGATAGTGAGGAAGAGATCCATCTGAGACTTGTAAAGTTGGAAAAAGGGGTAAGTCAAATGGTCAGGGAAGGCAGGAACAAAGCACAGAACGAGGTAGGACTGATACATTAAACTGCATTTATTTCAATGCAAGAGGCCTAACGGGTAAGGCAGATGAACTCAGGGCAAGTTGGGAACTTGGGACTGGGAAGTCATAGCAATTACAGAGATGTGGCTCAGGAATGGACAGGACTGGCAGCTAAATGTTCTAGAGCATAGATGCTTACAGGAATGATAGAAAGGGGGGCAAGAGAGGAGGGTGAGTGGTATTTTTGATTAGGGATAACATTTAGGGAGGATATTCCTTGGAATATGTCCAGGGTAGTTATTTGGGTAGAACTAAGAAATAAAAAATAAGAAAGTGATGATCACCTCATTGGGATTTTACTATAGAAACCCTAAAAGTCAGCAGGAAATTGAGAAACAAATTTGTAAGGAGATCTCAGTTATCTGTAAGAAAAGTAGGGTGGTGACAGTAGCAGATTTTAACTTTCCAGACATAGACTGGGACTGCTATTGTGTTAAGGGCTTATGTGGATGTATCTACTAGAGAAAGTACAAAGCTTGGGAAATAGGTAGTGCAGCTTACTTAGGTGTCAGTAGGGGAGCGCTTTGGGACAAGCAACCATAATACTACTGGTTTTAAAATAGTGATGGAAGAGGATAGGCCGGATCTAAAAGTTAAAGTTCTAACTTGCAGGAAGGCTAATTTTGACGATATTAGGCAAGAACTTTCAAAACAAAAACAAAGTTGCTGGAAAAGCTGATCAGGTCTGGCAGCATCTGTGAAGGAAAAATCAGAGTTAACGTTTCAGGTCTGGTGACCCTTCCTCAGAACACCGGACCCAAAACGTTAACTCTGTTTTTTCCTTCACAGATGCTGCCAGACCTGCTGAGCTTTTCTAGCAACTTTGTTTTTGTTCATGATTTACAGTATCTGCAGTTCCTTTGTTTTTTTTTAAGAACTTTCAAAAGTTGATTGGGTTGGATTATCGCAGGTAAAGGGATGGCTGGAAAATGGAAAGCCTTCAAAAATGAGATAACGAGAGTCTAGAGACAGTATGTTCCTGTCAGTGTGAAGGGCAAGGCTCTTAGGTGTACGGAATGCTAGATGGCTAGAGAAATTGAGGTTTTAGTCAGTAATAAGAAGGAAGCACATGTCAGGTATAGACAGCAGAGAGCGAATGAATCCCTAGAAGGGTACAAAGGCAGTAGAGCTATACTTAAAAGGGAAATCAGGAGGGCAAAAAGGGGACAAATTTGACAAATAGGGTTAAGGAGAATTCAAAGGGATTCTACAAGTACATTAAGGACAAAAGGGTAACTAGGGGGAGAAAAGGGCCCATTAAAATCTGCAAAGCCACCTATATGTGGAGCCACAGGAGATGGGGGAGATAATAAATGAGGATTTTGCATCAGTGTTTACTGTGGAGAAGGCACATGTATGGAATGAGCATCCAGAAGCGGTGGAGACTAGACTAATGACAACATTTAAAAGGCATCTGGATGCGTATACGAAAAGGAAGGGTTTAGAGAGATACGGGCAAAATACTGACAAATGGGACTAGATTTATCTTGGATATCTGGTCAGTATGGACGAGTTGGACCTAAGGGTCTGTTTCTATGCTGCATATCCCTATGGCTCTAAGTGACAGCTATGAATGGATTATGATGTGCAGGCGGAAATTGGTGACCTTGGTGTTGGAGTGGATGTGGGGTTCAAAATTCAGTTCAGGGTCCAGCAAAGTCTAAAAGCTCCAAGTCCTAAACAGCAGTAGTACCTGGTTTGACGGAGCTCCAGCTTGCAGCTATGGGCCTAGTTCCTCCCAAAGTCAATTTTCTGTTGGCTGGACAAAGAGGATTGGGATGTAGCTAGAAACTATTTGCCAACAGAGGACAGACCATTACACCCAGGCTCATACAGCACAAAACCAGGGCTTGGGCTTCTTTTCTCATCAAAGATAGCCATGAAAGAAATCAGCAGATATTGATGGGTAAAGGTACCAATGATCAAGATGGAGGGCACCAGATAAGCTGGAAGTACCTCTGATCTTTGAGGAGTTATATTTCTTCTTCCCTTTCTGTTACTATCCTTCCATCCTGTCAAGAGCTTCTCTTCTCCTCCCTCAGCCCTTTCACTCGTCATGCCTCTCTATTTCCTTTCTCTTTCCCCTTGTTCCTCTTGCTCTTCTCTTTTCTTCCACATTCTCTACACCACCCCACACATGACTGTACATTAAAAATACGCTATGCTTTGTAAAAAAATTCAGCATCATTGCTAATATTTTTAGAAACATGTTTCATTTAGGTCGCTCCTTTCCCAACCACTGGCTGTCCCACAGCACTTTACAGTCAACAAAACACTTCTGAAGTACAGTCACTGTTGTAATTTCGGAACCTCAGAAACTAATTTGTGCACAGCAATCTCCAACAGGCAGCAGTATAGCACTGACCAGATAATCTCCTTCAGTCAACTGAGGGTTAAGTATTGACCAAGACACCAAGGATAACTCCTCCTTGGAAATTTTTACATCCACCTGTAAAGGAGATTAATATTTCATCTGAAAGTTAGCGCCACTCCTTTAGCACTGCACTGGAGTGCAAAACTTGATGTTTGTGCTCAAATCCTGGAATTGATTGAAAGCAAAACCTTTGATTTAGATCACAGTG
The DNA here is from genome assembly GCF_021869965.1 of Rhincodon typus. NCBI lineage: Eukaryota > Metazoa > Chordata > Chondrichthyes > Orectolobiformes > Rhincodontidae > Rhincodon > Rhincodon typus. The sequence goes on from NC_063339.1 coordinate 64,387,191, forward strand.
CTACCATTGGAGCACATTTGACATTTTTTAATTGACAGCACTGAAATGTTCAGCATTTATACATCTCTGTAAGTCCAAAGTTTGCAGCTCTTCTGTCTTCAGCCCTGACGCTCATCTTTACACATCAATTCTTTTCTATACTCCTTTATTGAAGTTACAAGGCAGTTGAAGAATTGTCTTGTTGGTCTGTTGCTGGAGTCGACTGAATCAGCCAATTATAAATGCAAGACCCAGAAGATCAGTGGACAGGGTGTCTATATAGAATGCCTACAGTGTGGGAGCAGGCTGTTCAGCCCATCAACTTTATACTGATCGTCTGAAGAGCATCCCACCGAGACCCAATGCCCACTAGCCTATCCCCATAACCCTGCAGTCCTCATGGCCAATCCACCTAACCTCCACATCTTTGGTCTGTGGGAGGAAACTCATGCAGACATAGAGAGAATGTGCAAACTCCACACAAACAGACACCCGAGGCTGTAAATGAACCCAAGTCCCTGGCACTGTGAGGCAGCAGTGTTAACAAATGAGCCATCATGCTGGACTGTGCTTGTTTACATTTGGTATGCTGCACAAACCCCAGAAGACACTGAATCAACAGAAGCTTTCTGCACCCATAATGTACTAAATATGAGCTGTTGTTTGGAATATTAATTTCTTTGTTCATTTTTTGGAGTTTTAATTTGTGTAAGTCTCTTTTATTGATACTTCCAATAAATCTCACAATATAACAGTGCAAGTCAGTATATCCTCCCCTTTTTAAAGAAGCTATCAGAAGTACACTTTTGCAGGTAAATGATGGCTAAGAACTTGTTCTTCTTTGGTAATCTTTCTTTTCAGGCAGTGCAAGGTTTCGGTTTACCATTCACCTAATCTGCTGGACCCATATGTGGACAAGGACAAAAATAGACTTGTTTCAGTTGAACCTTTTTGACAGCTGCCAACAGCCTCCCTTAATAAGACAGGGCAGATATGCAAAGATTGGTTGAGAAAAAGATGGAGTTCAATTCTTCTGCTTCTGTTGTTCAACTATAGACTGTTGACATTTTTTTGCTGGCTGCCCAGGTAAATAGCCACTTGGGCAAGTCTCCAGAGAGCTGTTTGTGTCTGTGTTACCATACGACCTAGCATGGGGCTCAATACATTAAAGGGGGGAAAAAGATAATTTCCTTTCCTTATCTCCACCCTATCAAACTACAAAATTGAATGCACTAATTTTCCTACTTTCCCTTCATCTGAAGATTCCTTACTGAGGCTTGGGCACACACACTTACACACGCGCATGCACACACACACCCGCACACATGCACACACACGTGCACACATACACACGCACACACACACACCCCCGCACACATGCACACACACACACGCACACACATGCACACAAACACAAAAACACACACACACACTCTAGAATCTTACCCAAGAGCTACCCATTCATTAACGAAGCATGTCCATCACACATCATTCCCCCAGCAGGGTTTGTAGGGGAGGATATCACAAAGAAATTTTGATTTTTTTCATTTCATATTCACTCTGAGCAGGAGTTTCTGGAAAGCAATAAGGCGCAAGAACTTTGATTCTCCCACACTTAGCCAAGACCAAATACAATGTCCTCCCTACCGCATGTGCTCAGGTTGACTGTCTAAGAGCACAACAAGGATTCAGCTTGTAACCTTACTCCTCTATACAACATCACTTGCTCATTGGATAAATTCACCGGATCATTTGCAAGGAGATAAGAAAACAAATCCAGTGAAGTTTCCTTCAGCCTCTTTTGATTTCTGCTCTAACTCAGCCCAACTCAAGACCAGTGGGGTGATGTGGAATCAGCAGCTCTTGGATTCTCTATGCACAGAGAATAAAAGCATTATCAGGTCACTTTACTCTAAAAGACATCACCTTCAAACTGTTGTCACTGGACAGGAGCCAGGAGTGGAAACCAGATTCATTGTCACCCTTACCATCAGTCACTAAATCAGGAATACAACCATTCATAGCAAAGCCTCGTCTCTGTCCACTTGAGGTAATCAGTTGATTCAAGATTGACCAGAGATGAGATAAATGTTTTCAAAACATTTAGCTTCCTCCTTTAATTATCAGATTTTTAGCCTCTTAATTCCATTCAAAAACCACAGATCAGCCCATGTCCCACAAGCGAATAAAAAAAACTTAAAACGTATTACTCAGCATGATGTAAAAGAGAAAAGCAAAAATTTGAAAACATCAGTTACTTCCACAAGGTATTTATATTTGGGTACACATTAAAACAACAACATGACGAAAAAGGAGCTGAAAATTACATTTAAAAAAATAAAGTGCATAAATAAAAATTTGGAAAATTAAATACAATTACAAGAAGACCATGTCTGTCTGAAAATTATTGCTTCGGTACGCAAAGACTGTACAATCTCAATTTTGTAACTCTATTCATAAAACATTAACAGATAGATAATTAGCAAATATTAATCCAGTGTTGAGATTAACCTCCTGTGTTTTTTGCTTTATGTCCAAAGTCTACTGTGTTCACTGTACTCTGCCAGAGAAAGAGAGCACAATGTCAACAAGAAGTTATCCTTTTTGGCGATGTATATGTGTGTGTGTATATAATGAGTGTGTGTGGTGTAACAGCGAGTGAGAAAGGAATAATATTTATCAAAATGTTTTCATTTTCAAGATTGCATTCTCTGGTGACATGTCACTGCTTTGAACAAAGAAGAATCCAAGCCCTTTTTGAAATTTTGCTTGAGTTCATTTTCTTTGTTCTTCTTTCTGACTCCAACTGCAGGCACTTTTGTACGAGGTCTATGTCACCTGTTTGATCGCCTGGATCCACTCTGACCTCTCAGCACGGGAACCAGCTTGAATGTAATAATGCACATCATCTGTGGTTATAATCTTGAAGAGATTACCCTGAACATTTCCCTTTATTCCTGAAAGATCAAATAATCAGAAAGATAAACATTTATGCTTACTACATCAAAACAAAAGCAGCTTTTCTTCCTCAAGACAGTAAAAATCCTTTAGCAAATCTTTTGAGCCAAATCTTTATAGGTCCCCAATGCAAGCCATAGCTTTGAAGAGACCTAGAAATCTTTAAACAGGAACATCATGACTTTAGAGATACTTGGAAAGGATAACACAACAGTGATTCCTTTTCATTGCCTTTCAAAGATGAACTTGCTGTTGGAGAAGACAAAAGATAACCTCCCGTTTTCAAACTCATTGTGTAATGCTGCACATTGCTACATCTTACTTATGTTGTCAGAGTTGAAATCTCACTTAACACTAACTTGGTGAACAGCTGCTTCTCCAACAGGTAAGAGAATTGCTGGCATAGTCTTTACATCTGAGCTTCCAAAACTGGGGGCTGGGACTCTACGTGAGGGCATTCCCTTCCTTTTTGCTTTCATAGGTCGCTTCTCCTAACTCTCCCAGCTCTCAGTTTTCACCAAGGGGTAGAAAATTTGGGAGGCACTTCTTTAAATACAAAAATGAAGAGTTTTTATATTCCTTAAATATATTCCAATCAAACCCATAGGTTGTGCATTTTGCAAACATACTCCTGATTAAGTATATCAAGCAGTGGAAAACCAACTTAATTTCTGATTAATGATTGTTGCCATGCTTGTCTTTAGAACTAAACGTTTCATAAATGTCTGATTTACAAATCGTTCTGAAAATGTGGGCGATATGAGCAAGTCTGTATTTACTGTCCTCCTAAAAAAGATAATAGTGAAGTGGTCATTGTTCTTCATTAGTAACTGCATTGATAACTGAGCAACTTACTAGGACATTACAAAGGCAATTAAGAGTCAACCAGGTTGTGGGAGCCTGAGCCAGTTCTGCAGGAATTACAGGATTTCCTCCCTAGAAAAAAAGTTGTTTTTCATGATAAAAAAGGTGATTATTTTGTTCTATTTCTGACGGTAGCTCACAAATTACAAGGTTCATAGTAGTTGATTTGGACCTCATCTTTTGTTGCAAACTCATGAATGACTGATCATAACGTTACTGTAATTTTTCACACAATTTAATTTTTAGAATGAAATAATCCATCTGTTTGACCTGTTTCTAATAATGAAAAAACCAAGTCTCACCTGGTGGGATTCCATTGTCCTCCAAAGCAGACACCAAGCAGCCACGAAGTGAAAATCCACCAACCAGCTGATCGTTTCTTTCCTGATGATGTAAGACAGTTACTTCAGGTCAGTTGAGAAAAATTTCCCACTATTTACTCAAAGTTACTGTATGGGATTGTTAAAAGCACCAGAACACCCCCATTAACTGCAAGTTACAGTCAAATCTCTATATCCAATATTCCAGATTTTTATCTTTCTGTAGGACACATTCACAATCATATCTGCATAGAGAAACTGGATTTTATAGGGAAGCAAGAGTATACTGCTGCCCACCGTCTCTCTCTAGCTGCTTGACATGATCACAGAGTCAAGCAAAACATCCGGAACATAGGTAGCTTAGTAGCTGCAGCAGATAGCTTGTTCATGATGTTTCTCACCATTGTGGCAGGTCATACTGCATTATCATTGTGCTGTATCTACCAGGAGTACTAAAAGCTTGTAGGTCTCTCCTTCAAGCCACCATGGACTTTATTTCAAACTTCCAATCTCTGTTCCTCCAGTGAGGTAGAAGTTGAAAAGAGTTTATCAACAGAAGGGTGGATAAGATTTGATGTCAGAGGCTGTGGATTCACAGAGGACTTTTGTTTGGAGATCTGCATTCTTTTTACTAAAGAGGCATTAGCTGGTAAAGAAGATGAAAATTCAGCTTTGAACCCCCAAAAGACAGCAACTCCAATAGTGCTGCTCCTCCTTGGGCACTAAACAGGAGTGTCAGCCTAGACTGCGTTTAAGTCACTGCATAAGACCATAAAAATAGGAACAGGAGTAGGCTATTTGGTCCCTCAAGCCTGCCCCACGACTCAATAGGATTATGGCTGAGTGGCATTCTTTACATCTATTTTCCTGCCCTTGATTCCCCTACTGTACAAGAACCTATCTATCTCAGTCTTAAATATACACAAGGATGCTACTCCCTCAGCAGCAAGGAGTTCCAAACACTCTCAACCCTCTGAGGGAGAAATTCCTCTTCATCTCTGTTATAAATTTGCACCCCTTTATTTTGAGACTACAGCAGGTTTCAAACCTACAACCCTCTGACTCAAAGGCAAGAGTATTACCCAATGAGCCACAACTGAGAGATAGTTTTGAACATTACACATATAATGTGAATGTGGGTAGATCAGCATAAAGAGCAAAATACTAGTATGAAGTGTCATTGTTTGCCTTTCTAAACAGCTATCAACCCACGTCCTCTGCTTGCTGTCATATAGACTCTAAATTAGTAATAAAAGAATTAGAACATTTAACAAAACATGCTGGAAATACACAGCTGGTCTGGCTGGCAGCATCTATATAGAGAGAAATAGAGTTAACACTTCAGATTGATGATCAAATTTCTAATGAAAATTGTTGATCTGACATATTAAATGAATTTTGTTTCTCTCTCCACAGATGCTGCCTGAACTGCTGAATATTTCCAGCATATTTTTGTTTTTATTCCAGATTTTTGCAGTGTTTTGCTGTTGTGCCAGAGCATTAACACTTGGCTGGGTTTGGATGTAAGGGGTGGGGAGGGGATGCAGGGAGAGGAACGCAGCCAAATTATGGGGAGGCATTCAAAGTGAGTAAGTCACGCCTTAAGTGGCATGATAGGGGCAGCTGGAGCCGCACAGAAAATGCAAGTTAATAAAGCATGACAGTAACCTTGCAGGGATCGTAGTAATGTAGGTGTGAAGGGTCTGCCCTCAAAACAAATCTTCTCACTTTCCAATTCTTCCTTTTGTGTCCCTAAATGAGAAGAGAAATGCATAATATTTAGGGTTCTGCAAACGAAAATAGAGATAATATAATTTTCCATAACATCATAACTGGTAGAGTCAAGTTATACAGCAGCTCTTTGAATGTACTGAGATATAACACGATTTGGCCTGGCAGCACCATTAGCCTTTCTATGCTTAAAGTAACATACTGGACTTCACCAGCTCCCTGCAAAAATTCAGTTTTCACAACAACTGGAAACAGATACAATGCACATTTAAATTCAAAGCTGAACTTGATCACATTTGAAACAGCTTTGTGGATATTTAATTGTACTAGAGATTCCACAATAGAATTAATGTCTGATGATGGAGGAGCAAGTACATACACTCACTTAGCAAACCAACTAGTGCAATAAGTGCAAATGCAAACACATTTAATCATTCCTGTTAACTCGCCTCTATTTAAAACAAGGTTAAAAAAAGAAGAAAAATCCAGTCTGACGTTTCAAACTCTGTTTGGCAAATATACAAAAAACCAAATCCATTATTTAGAAAAAACCAAAAGGACTGCCGATGCTGTAAATCAGAAACAAAAACAGAAATTGCTGGAAAAGCTCAGCAGGTCTGGCAGCATCTGTAGAAAGAAATCAGAGTTAACGTTTCGGGTCAAGTAACCCTTCCTTAGATCTGAATTACTTTTCCAGCAATTTCTGTTTTTGTTTCCATTATTTAGAAAGTTTGCTTTTCCTGATCCCTATGGGGATGGGGTTAGGAGGCGAGCAGACTGGGATAATATCAGAGAGCACACCAAGGTGGCTTCCTGAAGCATTTCCACTGCCAGGGAGGTTTCCCAGACAAGGAACAAGATCAACTTGCTGTGATACAGAGCCAAGCAGCCAACTAGAATCCTATTTATGTAGTAATGTTTCAGTCTGATTTAACATTGTGCAGGCAGAGCAGCGACACCGTCCCCCACTTCAGCCTCCTCCCCACTCCCACCCAAACTCTCCACAGAAAGGGGATTACCAACTCAGTCAAGGAATGTTCTTGTAGCAGGGCAGAGCATGGAATGATCATCAGAGCTGGAAGCTCCATGCACCAAAATGGGTGCTGACAGCACATTCGGTTGTAATTGAGACCTGAACTAATACTCCATGTTAAAGCATCCTCACAATCCCTTAACTACCTCACCAGAGTGCTTACCTCTCCCAGTGACACTGCTAAAGCTGCTGAATTGCTGGCCCTTATATCTGACTGGGTGTTCGTAGTGAGATCTGTCTATCACCCTTAATAGGACAGTGAAGAGGGAAATACGTAATAAGGAGGTCACCTCCAGCAAGGCTACACTGACAGGCAGCCCATTTTCTCACTTCATTTCCTCTTCCAAATTATGAAGATAATGGGGGCAATTTAGACTTTGGACAATAGTGTAAAATGGATGAAATACAATCAGCTGGTCCACATACAAATCCCTGATTCTTGTTTAAACTACTGTCAACCAAACTAAAGATCAGAAGAAGTACATAATGGGCAGCTGATTTTCCATTTTACACCATCACATCTAATGTCATATTGCAGTCACGGACTGTTCATACAAGGGGCATCAATTTATGTCTGGTACAGTATCTAAGTGGCCATTATTCACGTGTGAGACTAATCAGTACTTCCAACAGTGACTACTGAATAATTGGCAACTCATCAAGTTTTCCCTTGATCAGGAACTTGGTAGTGAGCAGGGATTGATCTCTATCGTTTCTGGTCTGTAAAACTTCATTAACAAATTCAGTTTAAAACAATAGCAATCATTGTATCAACTCTGTGAAACATTGATATAGATGGCATTCAGAGTCATAACTATAGTATTGTAATGCAGAGTTTCTGAGAGATGACAATGGCTCTTCTACCATGAGGTAACTCAGTTAATTGCAAAAATATGCATTTAAAGCCAAATGAAACATAGATCAGGGTTCAAGTTACCTGTTTCATCAAAAACCCTTGTTTCACAATCTTGCCACTCAGCTCCATGTAAGGTATTTCAATCTTATCATTCAAACTTTCGGTCTTCTTCTCATTTTTTGCCTACAGCAAATACAAAATACAAGAGTTAAGGCTTTATAGCTTCTGGTCCAGAAGCTACCTTCCTCCCCAGACCACTAGCACCAGCACAACTCCCACACTTCTGTCAAGACTGGTAATAATTTAATCATAAATCATTCTTAGGCTATCAGCATCACTGATAAGGCCAGTATTTACTGCCCATCCCCAGTTATCCTTGAACCGATTGACTCTGAACTGTCCTCTGAAATGGACTAGCAAGTTAACCATGTTTCTGTAGTCAAAGATAGACTAAATTCATAAAGGATAGCAGATTGCCTCCCCTGAAGAACATTAGTGAACCAGATGTATTTTTTTCTGGTGATCTGGCAGTTTCATGATTGTCAACAATAATGAGACTAATATTTTATTCCAAATTTATTAAGTTTAAATTTCCACAGTCGATCATTGTGAGATTTAAACACACCCCAAAAGTACTAGCCTGGACCTCGAGGTCAGTTACATTACCGCAGTGCTATCTTCCAAAAAGTTTGTCAGAATAATGTACAGCTAAAAAACCCTAAGCAGCATCCAGCCCCATTCATGCAGCAGGTAATGTGAAGGAAAAAAATTCTATCATGTTGCTATTAGCAGTGTCTGGAGATTCCATACCAGATTATGGCATCCCTAATTTGGGTGGCCTCCTGGATGTACATTGGCAATATTGAAACTATATTCCAGAAACATCTTTAGAAGAGTAGGAAATGCATGGAGTCAAGAGGGAAAAAAACGCTATGCACTAGAGGAAACTTACAAAACAGTAAAGTGCAGTTGAATCATCGAGAAACTGCTCTGTGCCAGCAACATTCCAAACAGCTTTTGTACTTTTATTTCCGACTGGTTTAATGAGGTCGTCTTCAATTAGAAGGGATGCTAAAGTTACACCATCTGAACGGGAATTGACAACATGCCTGGACACCAGCCAGTCAATCACTGTAGAGCCTATGGAGAAAAAAATGAAGATATTAAGTCATTAGCCGAACAGTCATAATTAGAATCGAAATGTTAATTCTGCTTCTCTCTCCATAGATGCTGCCAGGTTTGCTGAGGTTTTCCAACATTTTTATTGTTTTCTTTTTCAGGTAAGCAGCCTGACTCACTGAGAATCAGTCTAGAGGTGGAGGAAACACATTCTACTCCACGAAGGTATAGTAAGAACTGCCGATGCTGGAGTCAGGGATAGCACAGTGTGGAGCTGGATGAACACAGCAGGCCAGGCAGCATCAGAGGAGCAGGAAAGCTGACGTTTCGGGTCTGGACCCTTCTTCAGAAAATGAAAAATTGGGACTGCTTTTGTTAGAATAGGGTAATTGGATGAAAGTGTTCAAAATTATGGATAAATGGGACAAAATAGATAATTGAGATTATTTCCAGCAATTAAGGGATCTGGAATAAAACAGCATCCTGAAAGCAGGATAACCTGGTGGACACAGTGTGTCAGTCTGTAAGAATCAGTTAGTGGCCAAAGAAGAGAACATTTAAGTATAAGTTCAGCAGATGACTGAAGGGTCAATAAATGGATAGGGGCCACAGTGGATATATGGGATTAAGTCAAGGTGACTCTGTTTAATCTTAATGTCATTCAAAAATGTTTTATGTGCTTGAATCAAAAGAAACCCTTTATTATTAAACTAAAGTAAATGAGTCCCACTAAAACTGAGTGACATTTGGTGGGTCTGCAAACCAATGTAAGTGGTCATGGAAATAGCTGCATGTCTTATCACGTTCTGGATGAAATATAAGCATTGGGAAGAAACAGTGATATAGGCAGAGGGGAATGAACCAAGGCACCTGTCCTTGATAGCTGACCAAGTCACTGTAACTGGAAGATGTACCAGAGGGGAGGTCAGGTGAGGGGAGTATATGGATTTACTGTGATGCTCACCAAAGTCAAACAGCTTGTTAGTACTTATTGTTAAAAGTACATATATGAATGGTCATTTGTGCATGGTGGAGGAGAACTGTCTACAGCTGCATCTTCAGATGGGTAGGGAAGAAAATTGGACAGAGAAAATTGCAAAATAAAACTTGAATCTTCTCCAAGATTCCTCATTGCCTTGCTTACCTGTGAAACACAGTTTGTAGGTATGCCCATATTCGCCATTTGTCATCTCTTTGATCCCACTGTTGGATTCTTGCATGTCAATAATTAAGTGACTACAAATTAAGAAGATGGTATTATTTATTTTGTATAGTTATTCGTTCTCAGATGTGAAACCCTGCTGGAGACATATTTATTGCCCATTCCTAATTTGAATTGCTGAAAGTAGCTTTAATACAACTGAGACTCCGATTGGCCACTTCACAGACCAATTAAGAGTCAACAATATTAATATGTGTTTGCAGTCACAAATAGACCAGACCAAATAAGTATTGCAGACTTCCTTTCCTGAAGGAAATTAGTAAGCATCACCAAATGCCGATTTAGATTTCTAGACGGTCTTTTCAAATCTAAATTCAAAATTCTCACATGTCCTCTGTGGGATTTGAGCTAATTCTCTCAATTACTAGTCCAGTAATACAACACCTTATGCTTCTGTACTGAAAATCACAAGTTAATGACACTTAAGATTAATTTTAATAATTGCAATATTAATTTTGGACCCCCGGTTTTGTGATTGAAGCCAATATTTGAAAAACATTATTAATATTATATTTATTAGGCAGCATCAGAAGCACTATGCAATTTGACATATTTGTTTCCTCATTACTGAATATAAGGTGAAGGAACATTATAATTCTTAAACATAAAAGTATTTGATACATTAAGCAAAGAGACTTTCAGGTTGATTCTGCTGCCACTGATGCACATTAAATGACACTTCTGTAGTTGTTACAATTGTAAATATATCATATCAAGGATGTACAATTACAGTACTTACAGACCTTCTCCACAAGTCACTTACAAAGATGCATATTTTTCAAAATTGAATCAGTGAGGTGTCCTATAACTTTGATGGCAGATTTTTGATGGCTGTGACTGTATCCATTCAAATACTTGACAAAGGCAAAGGGCTTGATCCCTGAACTACACATAGTTAGATCATCTCAGCTACGATGGGATTGGGATTGTACGAACTGTTGGTGATGATCTGGAATGCACTGCCTGAAAGGATGATGGAATCAGGTTCAATAATAAATTTCTAAGGCAAACATGATCAATACACTTGGAAAGGGTAAGTTGGCTGATGGAGAACAGATGTGAGGTCTTTCAAAGAGCTGGCACAGGCATGATGGGCTGATTGGCTTCCTTCTGTAAGATTCTATGGTTCTGCAAATCTATTACATTGATCCCAGCTGGAATGCATTTATAGATATTGGGTGAAGATAGAATCAAGCTTGCCCATTATTTGCCATGTAATTAATCTGGAAATCATTGTACAGGGAGATGGTGGTGTGGTGGCAAAGCCAAAGGCCAAGTGTAATGCAGTGGGGACATAGTTCAAATCTCACTTTGGTAGCTGATTAACTTCAATGAATAAATCTAGAATAACAGTGGACCATGGTTCTACCATTTAATAGGGTCATGGCTGATCTGATTGGAACCTCAACTCCACATTTCCACTTCCTGCTAATATTCTTTCAGCTCTTTGCTTACCAAGAATCTAACTACCTCTGCCTTAAAACTATTGAAAGAATCAGCTTCCAGCACCTTTGTAGGAAGACAGTTTCAAAAGACTCACAACCCTTAGAGAGAAAAAGAAATTACCTCATCTCTGTTTACAGGACAACATCTTATTTTTGTCAATGGCTGGTTCAAGATTCTCCGAAAATTGGAAATGTACTCTCAAGTCAATCCTTCAAGATCCCTCAATATCATATATGCTTTAAATAAAAATAGAATGATAATCTCGATAATGGTGACCCTAACAATAACCATAATTGTTACAAAAACTCATTTAGTTCCCTAATGTCCTTTAGGAAAGGAAATCTGAATCTGGCCTACATGTGTCTGTAGATCCACAGATATGTGGCTGACTCCTAACGTCCCTCAGAAATAATGACTCAGCAATTATGGATGGGCAACAAACATTGGCCTTGCCTGTGATGCCCATATCCCACCAATGAATAAAGATGACTTTCACAAATAGAATGGCCATTTGGCTGGATTACATTGTCACTCAGCCCATGTAGAACTATCGTCTAGAATAAGACAGCAATTTATGAATGGGAAGGAGAAAATGTTGAGGTGAGGAAAACAAGATATACTGAAAGTTGTGAAACAGAGGAATGATGTTTACCTGAGGCAAATGTTTGCTGGTAGTTCAAAGGCCATGTTTGAATCATTCAATTGCTCTTGACCCTCTGGATTTGAAGCTCTGATCATTTTTTGAATGTCCGCAGCCCAAGAATCTCGCTGCTCACGGGAAGAAGCTTCGAGGAAATGCTCAACAGAATTCTTTGCCTTCAATTTAATCACCAGCTGGAATATAGGTGAATATTCTTTCAGACTTGGTTTCAAAATTCTTGTGATCAGTGACAAAATTTTCCAGCAACTGACACTAGGCACCTTCCTTTGACATTCAACTGCAATACCATCACTGAATTCCCCATCATCAACATCCTGGAGACTTACCAGAAAGCAAAAATGAAACTGGACCAGGAATATAAATTCAGTAACTACAAGAATGGGTCAGAGGCAAGTATTATGTAGTAAGTGACTCACCTCCTGACCTCCCAATGCCTTTCCACAAAACACAAGGCAGCAGTGTTGTGGAATACTCTCCACTTGCTTGGATGAATGCAGATCCAACACTCGAGGTTCAACAGCATCAAGGACAAAGCAGCCCCCTCAAATCAATAGCAACTACCACCAATACAGTGAGAAGCAGCAAGCACAAGATGCACTGCAGCAACTTGCCTTGGCTTCTTCAACAAACTTTCCCAAACCCATGACTTTTAGCTTCTTCTAGCAGGAACATGGAAATACCACTAGCTCCAATATCTCAAGTCACACACCATTCTGACTTAAAAATATGTGCTGGTACTTCACCGTCATTGATTCTTGGAACTCCATCTCTCATAGCATTGTGTAAATGTGCCTACATTGCAGAGATTGCAGAAGGCAGCTCACCACCATCTATTCAATGTCTTGCGAAAAACTCCCACAACTCACAATTAAATAATACCGACAGTGTAACACGATTGCGCACTTTGCATTCTTTCAAATATAGCTTTGAGGGAACGTAGATCTGTTAAGGGCCCAAATGCATCATATCATGTAAAACAATGCTTTTGGAATCAAGCAGTTCTTGTCTATGCTGTTAAATAATCTCATCCTGGAAGGTGGTCTCAGTTTGCACTGCTTGAATTCTTAGTCCCTCTGTTGTAAGAAATAACTGACTCATAATCTGATCAATTTAAAAAGAAAAATAAACAATGTTTAAGCTCTTTGACTAGCTTAACAGAGAAATCACATCCAGACAAAATTGTGACAATTAAACAGGATGACAACTCAGTTGAAGTGATAATGGAGATGCAATAATGGCGTGGTCCTGGGAGCAATGGGGAAAGGAAAGTCAGCCAGGGATTGTAAGTTTGTAGAAGAATGAAGGAACTATCAGCAAGGAATGTGTAATTGCGATTTTATATCCAATTGTAAAATTGCACAGTTGAAAGAAACAAAGTTTTAGACAAAAGCATGATTCGTAGTTCTTACCGGCCTGTTTTTATAATCCATACAGGGACAGTGGAGAGTACATCCTTCCAGAGAAATAATGCGTCTGGGACGAGACTCCTTCTTTCCTCCTTCTATTTTATAGTAGAGAAGCTGGTCCTTGGACAGTACAAACCATCTCACCTTCCAGTTATGAACAATGTGCCCCTGCAAAGTAAAGCTTATCTTATACCTTCTTGCAAGCAAACCCTAAACTGCAGAAACATCACACTGGAACAATACACATTAAAACTTTTTTTCACAAGAAAATGTATCTATCCACTTCAGCACTGAATTTTCATAACTTGGGCAACAAGAGCATTCTTTATAGTGTAATGTTCACTGTTATACAAAATAAACTAGTGGAAAAGAAGCTTCATCTCCAAGCAGGCTGCACTGTTTGAATTTTATAAATTCTTAATCTCTCTGCTGTAAGATTCATAATCAACCAATTGAACAGAAAAATAAATAATGTTTAGCTGTTTGACTAGCTTAACAGAGAATTTAAATCCAGACCAAATTATGACAATTAAATAGGATGACAACCATCTACGAGACAGGTTTTTCACAATGCATCCATACAATTAAATTACTTGCTTTGGGTGCACACCTATGAAGGTATGTGAGCATTTAATTAGCTATAATCCACAAAAGACTTTCAGCATCTCTCCCCTGTATAGAGAGAGAGAGAGAGAGTAATTATTATGTTTAGCTGGAGGGGCACCAGTGTAGGACAAGGTGAAGAGGCAGGGCTCCATGAACAAAACAGGCAGTAAGAGGATTGACAGTTGCAATCATTCTGACTTTTACTCTAGCTAGCCTGCACATGTATCACAACAAACTTGAAATCCTGATTAATTCATACTGAAATGTTTATTGCAAAAATCACGTTGGATTTGATAGCATCAGTTATGACAATACAGAGAAGAAATATCAACGATAACCTCCAAGCAGCAAAAAATGACCGACAAACAAGCAAATACCACTCTCAATATATTTTTTTCAAGTATTCTTTGGTTGCTAGCTTCCTTTCGCACTAACACAAGCCTATGGTGCAATGAACTGTTATTTTTAAGACAACAGGCTGAATTGGTACACCAAGCAAACACATTGAGGGAAAAAAAACAGACTTACAAGTTGCCTCTGATGTTTTACTCCACATGCCTAATGATATGGTATTGAGGCATTCACATCAAAAAGGTTCCACATCTCATGGTTAATTCATTTCTGCAGCTGAGATTATAATAGGCTTGCTCACCAGCACCAATGGTCAGGGGTGAAAAAAGAATCAAAACTGGTCAAGTATATTTCCAGTCCAGATCCATTGTCTCAGTTGGACATCTTTGGATATTAGGAAAAGACAATATCTGGTCTTTTAGCTATGATTCCTTCTGCAACTGACTATTCCCCTCACACTCACTGTCTTGTGGGTAAAGGCCATTGGAGCAAGATGTCTTCTCATATTCCTGGGACTGTCCTCCAGGTCACTCAGTAGGGAGAATGATTTAATTACTGAATGGAAAAGCACAAAAGGAGGCCATGAGATAACAAAGAAAACATCCTAACACTGTGTCACCATGCTTCAATTCTGCTTTACAGAATGGTACCAGCAACTGCATGAAAGTCTGCAGTCTCTACCGCCTGAACAAAGGAGGCTAAACAGCTTGCCAGAAAAAGATGGAGATAAAGAGATGGTTTACAAACCTCAGCTGCATCCTGTGATTTAATAGCATGGCTGTTCAAGAAGAAATAATCTTGGTGCCCTCAGTGCTACATCTTGGAAATAGCAACAAGGTACAATCGTCTCTCATCTCCGAGAAAGGTAGCATAAAGTAGTACTGATTAATGAATGGGGGCAGAAAAACTAGTGGAGGAGTGTTTCAATTCCTAACCTGCAAATACTCAAGTGTGTACGTTTGAGTCCAAGGGAAAAAACAGTTTGGGGAGAAACAAATTTAAAGAAACCAAAGGAGCAGCTAATGCAGTGAGTTTAACAGAGAACAAGGAGTATCCGAAAGTATTTCTGTGCGAAATTTAGGCTTCATTGTTACATGACAGAATTTTACAGACTTTTATGGTACACTGAAAACATTTTCAAATTTTCACAGCACTAATTACTGATTAAAAGCAATCATGATTTCCATCGATTCACTTTTAAGGTCTTTATAAATATCAAGCAGTACTGGTACAGGAATGACTAAACCTGGTCAAATGAGAGATAATGAATAAGGTTCTCTTACCCTTTTGACCAAAAATCCCTCCCTTGATATAGCTGTTTCTCGCTGCATGTCAACTGCTAAATATCCAGGCTCCCTCTGTGCTCAACACCAAATTGCACAGCTTTAAATATCTCAGGAAATGCCTCACCGAGACATGCATATGAGTCACCCACCCTCTCCACATCTTGGGTGCAGTCTGTATGACTAATTCTGAGTAATGTTTGCCTGCATGCAGGATACTTCAGGTATAGGATTTAACCAGCAGGTGCTATGAACAAAACATTCCCTTTATGGCTGGTAAGAAAACCAGAAGGGCACAATAGTCTTTCACAGGGAACAGTGAGATGCTGTGACTTCCAGGGCTTTTTTTTGCAAGGACAATCCAACTAGACACTTCATCAAGAAATTTATGCGGACTTTGTTTTTGTTTGTGCAGGCAAGAGCCAGATGATTTGGTCATTTCTTGCAGCATATACAAGTGACAAGGTGACATATTTCAATGTAATTTCTATATTTGAAAAGAAACAACACAAGGTTTGAGACCGTACTTGCATTTATATAGCACCTTTCATAAGGGACAGAATAAATTGTCTCCTGATGTCTTCTCACTATTCTTTCAAAGAAAAGTTTGGCATTCATGGTCTAACCTATGTTGATGAGATCATTAACCAGTAGGTGTCTTGCTGAAATCTACAGCTCCCTTTTTCCTATGTCACCATTCCTGTTCTATCCAACAACACAGTCTGTAATTTTACAGCAAATGTATTGTTCCAAACTCACAGAGAACAGGTTAGAGATGGCATAACAGTATTCCAGGCCAGAATGCCTGATTTACACTCACACAATAGATTGAACCTGGGGGGTTAGTAAAAATTGGAGAGATGGAGTACTGTCAGATTGGATGGGTCAAAAGTGGGGTGTGGATGAAGATTGGACGGTTATGTTTACCGCTCATGGTGCTGACAAAATCACAAGGAGCATCCTGTGGCATCCATCCATCCTCATCGTCCTCTACCTGTCTGCAACTTTTGACACATTTGATACTACCAACATTCTCCAACGTCACTCCATCTTCATCCAGCTGTAGCCTCACCTGATTCCATTCTTATCTATCACTTGCAATATGGGTTCACTCGCCACTCCTATATTCCTACCTCTGGTATGCCCCTCCTACTGATTGTGTAGCCCTCAGTGATGTTATCCAAAAGACAGAGTGTCAGTTTTCACAACGACACTGGTGAATTCCAATTATAATTCACCATAGCCTCTTTTGAACACTCCCACCAAGACCTTCTAAGCCAATGGCACACACAAATTGACCCATGTAAATAAAAAGGGGTGTGCAGCTGTCCAAAAAAAAAAAGAAAGAACATAAGAACATAAGAACTAGGAGCAGGAGTAGGCCGTCTGGCCCTTCGAGCCTGCTCCGCCATTCAATAAGATCATGGCTGATCTTTTCATGGACTCAGATCCACTTACCCGTGTTCTCACCGTATCCCTTAATTCCTTTATTGTTCAAAAAAAATCTACCTTTTTTTTAAAAACGTTTACTGAAGTAGCGTCAACTACTTCACTGGGCAAGGAATTCCATAGATTAACAACCCTCTGAGTGAAGAAATTCCTTCTCAATTCAGTCCTAAATCTGCTCCCTCTAATCTTGAGGCTATGCCCTCTTGTCCTAGCTTCACCTGCCAGTGGAAACATCCTCTCTACTTCTATCTTATCTATTCCCTTCATAATTTTATATGTTTCTATAAGATCTTCTGAATTCCAATGAATATAATCCCAATCTACTCAGTCTCTCCTCATACGCCAAACCCCTCAACTCCGGAATCAACCTAGTGAACCTCCTTTGCACCCCCTCCAGTGCCAATACATCCTTTCTCAAGTAAGGAGACCAAAACTGCCCACAGTACTCCAGGTGTGACATCACCAGCACCTTGTACAGCTGCAACATAACCTCTCTGCTTTTTATTTCAATCCCTTTAGCAATGAAGGACAAAATTCCATTTGCCTTCCTAATTACTTGTTGTACCTGCAGACCTACCTTCTGTGATTCATGCACAAGGACACCCAGGTCCCTCTGCATAGTAGCATGCTGCAACTTTTTACCATTCAAGTAATAATCCTTTTTACTATTACTCCTACCAAAATGTATGACTTCACATTTATTTACATTGTATTCCATCTGCCAGACCTTTGCCCACTCACTCAATGTATCTATGTTCCTCTGCAAAGTTTCATAGTCCTCTGCACACTTTGCTCTGCCACTCATCTTAGTGTCATCTGCAAACTTTGACACCCTACACGTCGTCCCCAACTCCAAATCATCTATATAAATTGTAAATTATTGCGGTCCCAACACCAATCCCTGAGGCACACCACTAGTCATTGACTGCCAGCTAGAATAGCACTCATTTATCCCCACTCTTTGCTTCCTGTTAGTCAACCAATCCTCTATCCATGCTAATACTTTACCCTTAATGCCATGCATCCTTATCTTATGCAGTAGCCTCTTGTGCGGCGCCTTGTCAAAGGCCTTTTGGAAATCTAGGTACACCACATCCACTGGGTCCCCATTGTCCACCTCGCTCGTAATGTCTTCATAGAATTCCAAAAGATTTGTCAAGCATGACCTGCCCTTCATGAACCCATGCTGCATCTGTCTAACGGGACAATTTCTATCAAGATGCTATTTCTTCCTTGATAATAGACTCAAGCATCTTCCCCACTACAGAGGTTAAGCTAACCGGTCTATAATTCCCCATCTTTTGTCTACTTCCCTTTTTAAACAGTGGCGTCACATTTGCTGTTTTCCAATCTGCTGGGACTGCCCCAGAGTCCAGCGAATTTTGGAAAATTACCGCCAGTGCACCTGCTATTTCTCCCGCCATCTCTTTTAGTACCCTGGGATGCATTCCATCAGGGCCAGGAGACTTATCAATCCTTAGCTCCATTAGCTTGCCCAACACTACCTCTTCCGTAATAATGATTGTTTCCAGGTCCTCACCTACCTTCGTCTCTTTGTCAATTACTGGCATGTTATTAGTGTCCTCCACTGTGAAGACCGATACAAAATACCTGTTCAATGCCTCGGCCATTTCATCATATCCCATAACTAAATTCCCCTTCTTATGCTCTAAAGGGCCAACGTTTACTTTAGCCACTCTTTTTCGTTTTATATATTTACAGAAACTTTTGCTATCTGTCTTTATATTCTGTGCTAGTTTTTTCTCATGTTCTATCTTACTTTTCTTTATAGCTCTTTCTGTTGACCTTTAAAGTTTTCCCAATCTTCTAGTTTCATACTGTTTTTGGCCACTTTGTATGCCTTCTCTTTCAATTTGATAGCCTCCGTTATTTCTTTAGACACCCATGGCAGATTACCCCTTTTCTTACAGTCCTTCCTTTTCATTGGAATATACTTTTGCTGAGCACTTTGAAAAATTGCTTTGAAAGTCCTCCACTGCTCGTCAACTGTCTCACCATAAAATCTTTGTTTCCAGTCTACTTTAGCCAAGTCCTCCCTCATTCTATTGTAGTTCCCCTTGTTCAAGTACAGGACCCTGGTATTGGATTTTATCTTTACACTCTCCATCTGTATTCTAAATTCAACCATACTGTGATCACTCCTTCCAAGAGCATCCCTAACTATGAGGTCATTAATTATTCCTGTCTCATTACACAGGAACAGATCTAGGATAGCTTGCTCCCTCGTTGGTTCCATTACATACTGTTCAAGAAAACTATCACGGATACACTCAACGAACTCCTCCTCAAGGCTACCCTGACCGAGCTGGTTCGACCAATCTACATGTAGGTTAAAATCTCCCATGATAATTGCCGTACCATTTTTACAGGCATTAGTTATTTCTTTGTTTATTGCCCGCCCCAATGTGATGTTATTATTTGGTGGCCTATAGACGATGCCTATCAGTGACGTTTTCTTCTTAGAATTTCTAATTTCCACCCAAATGGATTCAACCTCATTCTCCATAGAACCTATATCATCTCTCAGCACCGCCCTGATGGCGTCCTTGAATATCAGAGCTACACCACCTCCCTTACCTTCCTGTCTGTCCTTCCGAATAGTCTGGTACCCTTGGATATTTAACTCCCAGTTGTGACCATCCTGTAACCATGTCTCCCTAATGGCTACCAAATCATATTCATTCGCGATGATTTGTGCCGTTAACTCATCAACCTTGTTACGAATGCTACGAGCATTCAGGTAAAGTCCCTTTATGCCAGCTTTCTTACCCTCATGATTTCCAACATCTCTAATAATATCTCCTGAGTTATCCTTCCTTTTTGCTTCTTTCATAGTCTGCCTTGAACTTAAACCCTCCTGCACACATGCTAACCTTTTTATTTACCATCATACTCCCTGTCATTTTCCCTTTCCCTTCCCCCCAACTCACTAGTTTAAAGTCCTAGTGACCACCCTATTTATCCTTTTCGCAAGAACACTGGTTCCAGATCAGTTCAGGTGGAGACCGTCCCATTGGTACAGATCCCTCCGGTTCCAAAACTGATACCAATGCCCCATGAAATGGAACCCCTCTTTCCCACACCACTCCCTTAGCCATGTGTTTACTTCCCTAATTTTCTTATCCCTAAGCCAATTTGCACGTGGCTCGGGCAGTAATCCGGAGATTATGACCCTCGAGGACCTGTTCCTTAATTTCGCTCCTAGTGCTTGATAATCCTCAAACAGGTCCTCCATCCTAGCCTTGCCTATGTTGTTAGTCCCAACGTGGACCACAACAACTGGATCCTCTCCCTCCCGCTCCAATATCCTTTCAAGCCGGTCAGAGATGTCCCGCACCCTGGCACTGGGCAGGCAACACACCATGCGGGACTCCCGATCCAGCTTGCAAAGGATACTATCTATCCCCCTAACTATAGAATCCCCTATAACTACCACTTGTCTTTTTGCTCCCCCCTCTTGAATAGCCTTCTGCACCATGGTGCCGCGGTGAGCTGGGTCATCCTCCCCGCAGCCCTTTTCCTCATCCACAGGGAGCAAGTATCTCGTACCTGTTGGATAAGGTCAAAAGCTGAGGCTCCTCCACTCCTGAACTCAGGATCCCCCTACCTGCCTCACTTGCAGTCACACCCTGTTGTCCCTGATCACTAACTGAATTTGAATTACTTAATCTACCAGGTGTGACTGCCTCCTGAAACAAAGCGTCCAGGTAACTTTCCCCCTCCCGGATGTGCCGCAGTGTTTGAAGCTCAGATTCCAGATCTTCAACTCTGAGCCGGAGTTCTTCCAGCAACCAACACTTGCTGCAGATGTGGTCACTGCTGTTCACAATGGGATCAGCCAGCTCCCACATCATACAGCTACAGCACATCACCTGCCCAGCCATCTCTACTTAGTTAATTACTTTATTACTTTATCTCAATTTATGAGTTAAATACTTTCTAATACTTCTCTGCTATGGTCCTTTCAAATAACCAATTAATAGATAAATAAAAAAAGGAAGTAAATTTTTAACCAATTACACAATACAGAAGAAATAGAAAAGGTATAAAAACCTCACCTTACCAACACACCACAGAGTTCCTTTTATTTTGGTTAGAGGAGGAGGACGGGTGGGAGACACTACACGTTTAGTGTCTCGGGTTCAGCCGCTGCCCAAATATATTCCCAGCAGCCCCCTGGTCCTCGCTGTCGCCTCTCCGTCTGCTGCTGAAAAATGAATGCAAAGGAGCTACAAGCATAAACAAATCAGCCATGCTCTACAAAAAATCTGGGGTACATTGTCCTCTATTGCCTCTGTAAACACTGCCTTATCAGGCTGCTTGTTGGTCATGCAGTACTGATACTGAAGCCATAGTCTTCAGTTTCCGCCACAAACTCCATTCATAGCTGCTGACTCCAACAATCCAACTGTCTGAGGTTGAACCAGACCGAGACCCTCCACCTCCTCCAAGACTTTCAATTCCCCAGCCCCCTGCACCTCATCTTCACCATGGACATCCTGTATCCCCCACGCAGATGGCCTAAAAGCCCTCCGTCCTCGTCTCCCACAGGCCCAACCAATCCACCTCCATCTACACTCCCATCCACTCAACGGAACTTGTCCTTACCCTCAACAACTTGTCCTTTAACTCCTCCCACTTCCTACAAACTAAAGGGGTGGCTATGGGCACCCATATGGGTCTGAGTTATGCCTGCCTCTTGGTAGGATATGTGCAACAGTCCTTCTTCCGCTGTTACACTGGCACTATCCCCCACCTCTTCCTCCACTACATTGATGACTGTATCAGTGCTGCCTTGTGTTCCCATGAGGAGCTTGAACAGTTCACCCACTTTACTAACACATTTCACCCCAACCTCAAATTCACCTGGACCATTTCTGATACCTCTCTCTCCTTCCTGTTCCTCTCTGTCTCCATCTCTGGTGACCATCTCAAAACTGATGTCTATTTCAAGCTCACCGACTCTCACAGCTACATTGACTACACCTCCTCTCACCCACCCTCCTGCAAGAATGCGATCCCCTACTCCAAATTCCTCCACCTCCACTGCATCTGCTCCCATGATGGAGCATTTCAGTCCCGGACATCCTACATGTCCTCCTATTTCAAGCACCTCAACATCCCCCTCTGTTGATTCATGATGCCCTCAACCGCATCTCTTGCATTTCCTGCATTTCTGTCCTCAAACCCCTACCACCCCCAACAAAAATAAGGACAGAGGCCCCCTGCCCTCACATTCCACCCCACCAACCCCCGCATCCAGCACATCATCCTTCACCACTTCCGTCATCTGCAATCCGACCCCGCCATCAACGAGATATTTCCCTCCTCACTCCTATCTGCCTTTTATAGGGACTGCTCACTCTGCGATTCCTTCGTCCGCTCTACTCTCCTCACTAACCACACCACTCCCGGCAACTTTCCCTGAAATCGCAGGAGGTGCTACACCTGCACCTATAGCTCCCCTCTCACCTCCATCCAAGGCCCCAAACAATCTTTCTAAATACAACATGAATTCACCTGTACATCCTCCAACCTGGTCTACAGTATCCATTGCTCCTGATGTGGTCTCCTCTACATTGGTGAGAACAAGCCCAGACTCGGTGACCCTTTCATGGAGAACCTGCGCTCTGTACACTACAATTGACAACACTTTCCTGTTGCTAACCGTTTTAACTCATCCTCCCACTCCCTGGGTGACATGTCCATCCTGGGCCTCCTCCAGTGTCACAATGACACCACACGCAAACTGGAGGAACAACATCCCACCTCGGGAGCTTTCACCATGGAATTCACAAGTTTCAAAATCTCCCCACTCCGAACTCATCCCATGTCCCACCTTCCCTCTCATTAACGACTCCTTGACCTGACACTACCTGTTCGCCTTCTTTCCCTCCTGTCTGCCCCACCCTTCCCACTGACCAATGTCCACTACTCCCTACCTGCATCCACCAATCACCATCTTACATGCCTGTGCCCAGCCCCAGCCCTGCTCCCCCTATTTATTTCTCAGCTTCCTTACCCCTCCCCAGTCCTGATGAAAGGGGTAAACCCAAAACATCGATTTTCCTAATCCTCTGATACCACCTGACCTGCTGTGTTCCTCCAGCTCCTGCATTCTTGGTGTCATATTTGCCCTTGAAGCGGATTTCTGACCACACATCCACACCATCACTATTTCATTTCCATCTCAATGATATTGTCCTACTCGACTGTCTCCCAGCTCATCTGCTGTTGAAACCTTCATGCATGCTTTTAGTACCTGTAGACTTGACTATTCCAATACTTTTCTGGTCATTCTTTCAACTTCATCCCTGGAACTCATTCACAAGTCTGCTTGTGACCTCTCACACCATAAGTCGCTGTGTTGACCTCCTGTGTTCGCTGACTTACATTGGCTCCCAGTCTCAGAGAGCCTCAATATTAAGATTATCATTTACGTTTTCATTAAAAAAATCCCATCTCTCCAGCTCTAAAACCTTCCAAGATATCTGTACTCTAAATCTAACCTCTTGAACATCCCAACTGTAATCACAACACCACTGAAAACTAGGCTTTCAGCTGCCAAATCCCCATACCCTGTAATTTCCTCCCTCAACCTCTCCCTAAGAGACACTAAAACCGATCTGTCCTGAAACCATCTGTCCTAATATCTCCTTATGTGTCAGGTTTTATTTTATATTGTTTTGCGAGTTACCTTGTGGTATTTTAATTACCTTGAAACATTGTACAAACCGTTGGGGCAGCACGGTGGCTCAGTGGTTAGCACTGCTGCCTCACAGCACCAGGATCCAGGTTCAATTCCAGCTGCGAGTGACAGTCTGTGTGGAGTTTGCACGCTCTCCCTGTGTCTGCGTGGGTTTCCTCCAGGTGCTCTGGTTTCCTTCCACAGTCCGAAGATGTGCAGACTAGGTGGATTGGCCGTGCTAAATTGCCCATAGTGTCCAACCTTCCCTCTCATTCCCAACTCCTTGACCTGACATGTGTAAGCCTGGTGATTAGTCATGGAAAGTGCAGTGTTACTAGGGTAGGGGTTGGGTCTTGGTCTGATGCTCTTCAGAGGGCCGGTATGGGCTGAATGGCCTACTTCCATACGGTAGGGATTCTGTGGACAAGTTGTTATTAATTCTGTGCCTACTGGACCAGACTGCTAAAACAGATAATGTTCATGGGTATCCTACAGTCACTGTCCAGAAACCTAGACCAGATGTGAAGTTTCTAATATATGAAATGCACAGTTGTTCATTTATTTTTGTGGTATCGGTTGAAGGATAACTATCAGTCAGGACACCAAAGGGACTCTGCAGCATTTCTTGAATAGTGCCATGGGATCGCGTGTGGAATGTAATGTATACAGCAACTGTAGCATTCTGTGGAAAAGTACCCACATTGAATTTTTTTTTAAACATTTCACATGAACAATTCAATAAACATGCATTTCTACAGCTGCTTTCACACCTCAGGATGTCCCAGAGAGCTATAAGACCAACAAAATACTTTCAAAATGGAGTCACTGTTGTAATGTAGGAAATGTGAAAGTCAAATTACACACAGTAAGCTTCCAGAAACAGTGATTTTTGTGAAAGGTTAAGTGCTGGTCCAGGCCTACCAAGCTATTCTTAATAAGAGCACTGTGGGGTCTTTCCAGGTCAGCTAAGGGACAGAAAGGATCACAGTTTAATGTTTCAATGAAAGGTGGCCTCTTTGACAATGCAGGACTCCTGCAGTACTGCACTGAAAGTATCAACCTGGATTTTAGGGTCACATCTGTCTGTTACAGGTAAATGTCTAAAACAGTCCTGTGTGATTGTTTCTCTGATTCTAGTGCTGGTGCTTTATCGATAGTTCAGGGCTCCCATTTTTGTATTTGATTCATTGTTGTCATGTGTACCTAAGTACAGTGAAAAGCTTTGTTTGCAAGTAGTACAGGCAGATCATAGTAAGCAGGGACATACAGATCATAGGGTGCTTGGACAGAGTGAGGCATACAGGTTATACTACACAGCAGGTGCGTGAACCAAGATCAACGTTAACAAGATCAACATTATTTGAAGTTGAGAGTTCATTCATCAGTCTAATAACAGCAGGGAAGAAGCTGTTCTTGAACCTGTTGGTGCATGTGTTCAAGGTTCTATATCTCTGCCTGATCAATTTGACATCAATCTGTTACTAATTATTTGTTAATTTGCTTAAATGAAGACATGAAAGAAATATGAAGACTGGCAACAAACTGGATTAGCATCCATTTTTACCTTGCTGGGTGTGTTTTAAAATTTGCACAAAATGGACACACACTGTCCTCCTGGCCCTGCAGTCGACAAAATATTATCAAGAGAAACATGACATCACCATTTGGCACAATTAGCTTTCACAGACACTCTTGCTCAAAACAAAACTGTGCTTATGATTCGTAAAGCACGCCCTGACATTAACACGAACCATATCTAATCATGTAATCCATCCCAGTTCAAGCAATCATTTCAGCATTGTACCAGACTGGAAATAACACATGACCATTTTTGGAAATGTATGGTGAAAAGAGCCAAAGTTAAATGACAACATTATCTCCTGGCTAGTCACAACAAGAAGACAACACATTCTTTCTGATTTCGAAATTCAGACAGTCACGTGGTAGGACGCCTGTCTAATAACCCTTACTGCAGACAGGTAAAGGTAATTGCCTCAGGATGTTTAAATTCCTGAGGGTTATTTGTTAAAGTGGGCGGATTGCAGTCAGTTGTGGCAAGACAAAATAGCATATCAGTATGAGCTCATGAGTTCAGCAAAGCCTGATTATGCTTTCAATGGAGAGGTTTCAGAGCTATTTATAAGAATCAACATACTCTAACCACCTGGACTGGACATGAAGTGAACATGAAAGAATAGAATGAGACAAAAAGCAAAATACCTATGGTTGCTGGAAATCTGGAATAAGAAAACAAAGTTGTGGGACTTACTCAGCATTTTTGGAGAAAGGATGAGAGTTAACGTTTCCGATCACTCGACCAGTATCATTAGACAGAATGACCTGAATGATAGGCAGGAAACGTGGCAGAATTGTGTGAGGAGGTTAGTGGATTAGCTGTTTTAAACTGCCCAAAGTGTCCTGGGATGTGCAGGCTAGGTGGATTAGGCATGGGAAGTGCAGGGTTACAGGGATAGGATAGGATAGGAAAGGAAAGGAGGTGTGATGCTCTTTGGAAGGGCTGTATTAAACATTTACCTGTAAAAGATAGATGTGACGTCTGAGTGTGGACTTGATGGGCTGAATGGCCTGCTTCCACACTGTAGGAATTCTATGATTCTATAATTCTAAGTCAAGTAAGGTCTATCTTGAAATCAGGAATAACCTACTGCGTCTTCTAACTTTGTTCTGGGTGTTGAGGTGGGATTCTCTCTGGGCAGCAGAGGGGGATCATTGCTTGTTAAACACCTTAGTGCCTGCGGACCTCACCACAGTAATATGCAGCTTTCTATTGTACCTCCTGCTGTGAGCAAACTGGACACCAAGAACTCTTGACATGGAAGTCAGAAAGGGTACCTTCAGAGCTATTTATAAGAATCAAAGTACTTCAGCTCGCAGCTTGCTCAGTCCATGAGGCCTTCATGTTGGACACCATCAACATCTCAGGGCACGCTCTAAGGGCACCCTCTATATGCATCCAAAATCCACTGGCATCTGACCTGTGCCAGCCTCTCATGACACATCTCTGACCTACTTACTTCTGCACATCAATACTCCACCTCGGGCACAACGACAACTCTCATTGTGACGCCGCAGCAATGACACTGTGCTCAGGGACACACTCCCAGCTCATAAACTGGACTAGACTGCGTCTCCGGGCTGTTCGCATACTCTCTATATATTTTCTTCCTGGAATAACAGAGAGAGGCTGGTATTGAGGAAAATGGAAGTGGGTGACTCAACGATTACCTCTGAAGCAGGTGTCCGAAGCGAGTGAGTAGGTAGCACGCAGGATTAGTGGTGTTGGACGGGCTGGGATGGGTGAGAGCAGGTCGGGAAGATGTTGCAGGCAATAGTGAGAGTGGTCTTGATGGGATGTGGGTTCAGTAACACGAACAGACTTAGTGTGAGGTAGTAGAGAGATGATGATGGCACTTACGCTGGCAGACTGGACGAGGTCATTGATCTTTTTTTCCTGTATTATTGAGCATTCCTCCAGGTAGCTGAAACTTAACTGACCCAGGTGGCAACCTCAAATCACTTCCTCTTTTGCACCAACATGAACATTAGAACCTCCTGCTCCCTGCCTACAAAGTGCGGTGTCAATTTTCCCTTTTCTATCAGGTCTAGGGCAAATGGCAGGAACCATGCAGGGCAGCTCCAGACTGACTGTGCTTACTCAGGCAGTTTAAAGGGGTGCCTGTCCATTCCAGTATACCCTGACAGTCACAAGTATGGTAGGGGGAGTAGTAGAATGAGACTAGAATCGGATGAAAGGAGCACCAGAGAAGCAGGGTAGGTAGTTAATGAGATAAGTTTGGTAAGATGCAGTAAGAAAGCTCACTAGACCTTGTGGAGAGAAACTCCATAAAGCATGATGAAACTGACACTTAGCTAAAATAAAGTAACATTGAGCTCATTGTTAACTTCCTCAGAGATGCTGCCAAACCTGCTGAATATTTTTTTATTTGTTTTTAATACTGTTGACATACCCTTGCTTCTCACTACATATGTGCATAATCCTACCCATTCATGAATTAAAAGAACAGAAAAATATTAGCCTCACTGATGGCTTTCTTCCATTCCCCTCTCCTCTTCTTTCCCAAAGTAATTAATGCCTTGTTACGTGTGGTTCCATGAACATATATTGTCCTCCTTCACCTTCCACAACTATCTACTCTTCGTGTGAGACTCAACGATGAACTGTGAAACGTCATAGTGTAGACTGAGTTTGCTTCGGAATGATGTTCACAGTACACTCCCTGAAGGGCTTTGCTGGACAGGGTTCCTGGAGATCTGGTTAGTTATGGCCAACCTGCAAATCAAAGAATCTTTTTAAAAGTTATAAGCAGTTGTGCTTAGCTAGACTCCATCACGTAAGTTAATGAGGAAAGTTGATTTCCCTCTTAAAAAAAAATGTATATGTACTGGGGAAATGTTCTTAATTTGACACAGGATAGCTCAACTTTCCTTCAGAAACCTGCTGCACCACAATTAGTCATAAGTTAGTCTCAAGGACTGAAAATACAGTGAGACTAGGAATTTTCTCAAGCTATGATTTAACCCACTTACGTTGAAAGTTGAACTTAATTATTTTGGATTTCCTATTCTTGCAAAATTTGATCAGTCTTCAATGACAAAGCGACCTTTCTGAATATAAATGTTCATACAGACACATCAGGTTGAATAGTCAGCTTCTGTGCTGTAGACCTTGCAACCCTACTTTATGATAGTTGTAAATGGACAAAGTTATTGTCTTAGACTGATCAATTCATTTTTTTCACACTGCTTGCTTTCCAGCTGTTATTGCTTGGCTGAAGAGGAATAAGTCATTTATTAATAATCTATCTGACTGGAATGAGCCTTTGGCAAACAAAAATATCGAAAGAACTGCAGATGTTGTAAATCAGGATCAAAAACAAAGTTGCTGGAAAAGCTCAGCAGGTCTGGCAGCTTCTGTGAAGGAACAAACAGGGTTAATGTTTCAGGTCCAGTGACCCTTCCTCAGAAACAAATTTCTCTCAATGCGTGAACAAAGTGTTTTGTAATCCTTTCAGTTCATTAGTGCACCCTTCCCGTGCAGGCACAAACATGTTGCAAAATTTACATGAGTACTATTGAATGTATATTCAACAAAAACAAGAGTGGCTTTGTATTTGTGCTTCCAAGAGGAGTAATAAACCAAATAAACTAGGCTGACAATTGTCAATATTTATACCTCATCAACATACGCTTAACAAAGTCATCTATCACAAGTTCACGACCAGATAGAAGTTAAAGCAATATAATTGACCTCGATAATCTTGGGTAAGTAAGTAACCAACAATATTTTGCCCCTCCTAATTACCAGTTTGCTGTTGGTGCACGCATGGAACAAGAGGTGACATCCTGTTGCTTTTATTACTTAGTCAAGTCTCACACAAAGCACACTAGAGAAGATACAAAAGAGGGTGAACTGAATTAGGCCCTGCCTTAGGGCGGAGGTTTAGGATGAAATCAATGAGTCAAAGCTACTTCTATTCCACGCTATAGGATTAGAGAAGATGAGATGGGATGAGATGAGATGGGATGGGATGGGATGGTGGTATTATCGCTGGACTGTTAATCCAGAGACCCAAATAATATTCTGGGGACCTGGGTTCAAATCCCACTGTGGCAGATGGTGGAATTTGAACTCAATAAATATCTGGAATTAAGAGTCTAACGATGACCATGAATCCATTGTCAATTGTCAGGAAAACCCATCTGATTCACTAATGTCCTTTAGTGAAGAAAACTGCCATCCTTACCTGGTCTGGTCTACATGTGACTCCAGACCCACAGCAATGTGGTTGACTCTTAACTGCCCTGTGGGCGATTAGGGATCAGTAATAAATGCTACCTCGCCAGCAACACCCTCATCCTGTGAATGAATAAAGAATAAAAAAATCAGAGAGAAATTTCCATAAGGTTTTCCAAAACTAACCTTAGATACATTTACATCTGAGTGAACAGCAGTTAAATGATGTACATGTTCTATTATGTTTGGATGGAAATGGAAAGGGAATTGGGTTTTATGAATCCAAATAATCACCTGCTTTTCTTTTCTCATGGTTGAATGAAGGTATTGTGGAACCCATTACAAGCATAAAAGTAGATCATGTATTTGAGATGTTCCAAGTTAACACAAATTCTACCTGAACTAACATCTTGCAATGGCTGACAATGGAGTTTGTTGAGAATGCCTTTCTGAATGCAATACATTTTTGTTAGGGACTTAGTGCATTAAAAAAAAAGAATGATTTCTGGAGCTAGAGTTCCAGATGGGAGTCACCTTTCTGAGAACAGACAGTGGTGAAGGACTGAGGTCAAATTAAATGAGGTGATGTGTGGTGGGGTGACTACAGCCAGGAATACACGCAGAACCAAAAACCCTCCGCAACAAAGCTATGGCAATGGCTTCTAGAGGGAAACATGAAAGTTCTGGACCATCAAATAGATTGCGATGGCAGCAGGAAACCTGGGAAAGCTTTGTAGGAGGATGGTTAGGAAGGGCATGAAAAATTTCAGTTCGAAAGGCAAACTCCCTTTTAAATTAAATCATGAAATTAACGAGGAGGTCAGAGGTAGTAGCGCCTGGGGCACATAACGTGTGGGGAGGCTTCAATGCACCTCATCCAGAGTCACACCACTGCTAACCAAGTTGGCCAAGTCATAAAGGACTTAGCTACCAGACAGGGTCTATAGCAGATGGGATTGAGACAACAAGTGGGAAAAGTGTACTCAACCTCAGCCTCACCAAACTGTTGCAGGTACATCTTGCAATGGTTGTATTTTTAAGAGCAGCAACCACATAGTCCTTGTAGAGATGTGGTCCAGTCTTTAATGATGTGGATGCCATCAATCATGTCGTGTACCACTACCCACTATGCCAAATGGGGTATATTTTAACAGATCTAATTACTTAAAAATTGGCTTTTATTCACTATTCAGGTGGAAGAAACAGTGAAGAAAGCAAACGATGTGTAGGCCTTCATAGCGAGAAGATTCAAGTACAGGAGCAGAGGTGTCTTGTTGCAAATTTGCTCTCCTTATCTGAGGAAGGGTGTTCTGGCTATGGAGGGAGTACAATGAAGATTTAACAGATTGATTTCCTGGGATTGCAAGACTGATGAATGAAGAAAGATTGGATCGGTTAGGATTATATTCATTGCAATTTAGAAGAATTAGGGTGGAGCATCTCATAGAAGCCTATAAAAATCCAACAGGACTAGACAAGGTAAACACAGGAAGGATGTTCCTGATGACCCAGCAGTCTAGAATGAGGGGTCACAGTCTAAAGGATATAAAGTAGGCCATTTACAACTAAGATGAGGAGAAATTTCTTCACCCAGAGAGTGGTGAACCTGTGCAATTCTCTCACAGAAAGCAATTGAAAAAAGTTGAATGGTTTCAAGAAGGGGATAGATTTAATCTTAAGGCTAAAGGAATCAAAGGGTACGGGGAGAGCGCGGGAATAGGGTACTGAGTTGGAAGATCAACCATGATCATTTTGAGCAGGCTTGAAGGGCCTATTTCTACTTTGTATGTTTCTGTTTCTATCCATGAGGTGCTGTGGGCCATCAGCATCAATAGGGTTATATTCAAATAATCTCCAACCTCATGATCCAGATAATCCCCCAGTCTATCATTACCATCAGGTGAAGAGATTAACCCTGGTTCAATGAGCTACAGGAGCAGAACCAGGCATACTAGCATGTGGTGCTGGTGGCAATCCTGGGATAAATGCCTTAGAAATCCTGTCTTTCAGTCTCTTGCCTAGCTGCCTAAATCTCTCTTTCTGGATCTCATCCCTCTTTCTCTTTATGTTGTTGATGCCAATGTGGACCATGACCTCTGACACTTCACCCTTTCTAAAAAAAAATCCTTCACTCTTCCGAAAAGAAAAGTCCTACAGCTGATAGCTACGAAACTAACATCTATGCAACAATTTGGAAAATTGCCCACGTGTACTTCTCTCAAGGGTCATAAATCTGTGGAATTCATTACCCCAGAGTATGTTGGATGCTGGCTCATTGAGTAAATTTAAGGAAGGGATAAAAGGTTTTTAATTAGTAACAGGTTGAAGGGTTATGGAGAGTGGGATGGAAAGTGGAGCTGAGGCTGAGATGACATCGCCATGATCATACCAAATGATGGAGCAGGCTCAAGTGGCTGAATTGTCCATTCCTTCTCCTAGCTCTGATGTTCTTGTGTATGACCTGTCCACAAAAAGCAGGACAACTTGCTCATCCCTAATTGCCCCTGAACCATTGCAATCCTTGAGGTGTAAGGACACCTACAGTACTGTTAGGGAGACAGCTGTCTATAATGACAATTAAACATACTCATTTACATCAATTTACATATGCAAATAACCAACTCTTTTAATCAACATATTCTTTATGAATATGTTGTGCATATTCATAAAAACATTATTCTCAATTCTAATTCCATCCGATGCTTCTCCTTCATTCTGTTTTTGCTCTCTACTTCTCAACATTTTTAACCTGTTCTGCTTTCCTCGAATCTAAGTTCCTTCTCAGGTTCCCATCTCCATGCCAATCTAGTTTAAACCCTCCCAAACAGCACTAGCGAATCTCCCTGCAAGGATGTTCAGTCCAGTCCTGATAAGATGCAGCTTGTTCATTGTGTACAGCTTCCACCTGTCCTGAGATCAGTCCCCAGTACCTTAGAAATGAGATTCTCTCCCTCCGACACCAGTTCTCCAGCCATGTAATCAATCTCTCAATTCTCCTACTTCCAAGCTGACTAGCACATGGAACTGGAATGAATCCTGGCATTATTGCT
The DNA here is from genome assembly GCF_021869965.1 of Rhincodon typus. Taxonomy (NCBI): domain Eukaryota; kingdom Metazoa; phylum Chordata; class Chondrichthyes; order Orectolobiformes; family Rhincodontidae; genus Rhincodon; species Rhincodon typus. Next base: position 64,420,010 of record NC_063339.1, read on the forward strand.
TTTGAAATCCTGCTTTTCAAACTCCTTCTGAACTTTCTGAAATCTGCTTTCAGCACCTCATTCAGCCTTCATACTTAAGTCATCGGTACTAATGTGGATTATGGCTTCTAGTCCTGCCTGTTTCTCTTGGACAGCCTGGTGCTCACCTATTCCCATACTGACCCCATGCTCCTAGCCTGTGGTGTAACCACTTCACCGAATGTACTATTCACATCGCATTCACCCCCACAGATGCACTATGGTGATTGCAGCAGCTGCTCAAGCTCTGAAACTGAGAGCTCATGATTCTGCATCTGGGGAGGATTCCTGCCCGTGCGATGCTGTAGGTCACCATGACTTCCCAAATACGACAGGACACGCATTCTATGTGACCAAATTGCCATACAATGCCATAACTTTACTTCACTTGTGTTGACCTTATTTCACTTGCTTTTCTAATATTTTACTTTGACTCAACTTAATAAACCTTACAATTACTGATAACTATGACTAGACTTAATTACTTGCAATAAACCATATTTAATGCACCTCTTTTTTCCTGTGCACCAAATTCCTACTTGAATAGTGGGAATTTTATTCAGGAATGATACAAAACTTTGCTGAGGGTACAGAGGAACTTTACTGCAATACCTAGATACCTAGAGTGAGTGACTTTGGTTATGTAGAGAGATTAGAGAAGCTGGGATTTTCCCTTAAACCAGAGAAAGTTAACGGTGAGATCTAATTTCTAGCATTTTCTGTTTCTATTTTATGGAATATTGGGTTGTACAACAGGAGACATAAAAGTCAATGTGTAATGATGAATTTAATAAGATCACAACTGGAGGACTGTGTGCAGTTTTGTGGTCCAGAACATTGGAAGAATGCTGAGAAAACAAAAAAAGTAATAAAGTGGATTCAACAGGAAGTTGTCCCATATGAATATTACTATGAAGATATGAGGAATTGGGGCAGTGTTCATTAAGAATGGAGATCTAGCAATGATTTCATCGAAGAGTTTAAATTGATGAAAAACACATTTCGATAATTGATGGAAAATATTTAGGGCAATTTGGTTTCACAAAAGATCGAGAGGCTACAGTGAGTGATTCAAGCAGAGGCTACACAAATATTTTTAAGAATGTGCTGGATTGACAGTTGAAGAAAAAGCAGAATAAAGGCAGGCAAGAGGATTATGATAACTGCTTCTGTAGAGATTGTACATCAGCATGGATTTGCTGAAATGATGCCTTTTGGTCTTAATTGAAACTTCTACAGAATTGTCTCTGTCTATTCCTATAAGCTGTAAGCCAAGCACATTCACCATGCACAATGTTATATGGGAAATTCATGTTACAAATCCACACAGGATTTTTTGAATCTATAGTTATGGAGATAATCATGTAAAACAGACTACACTCCAAAATTTTCTTATTTTTAGAAAGGAACCAAGGCCTCATCAACATTCTACACAACCACAACATGACATCCCAACTCCTATACTCAATGGTGTGAGAAAAGAAGGCAAGTATGACAAACGCTTCGTTAACCACCCTGTCTATATGTGACACAACTTTCAAAGAAGTATGTACCTGAACCCCTATGTTTCTCTGTTCTATGACACTGCCCAGAGCCCGAACATTAGCTATACAAGTCCTGCTGTTGTTCGTCTTACCAAAGTGCAACACTTATCCAAATTAAATTTCATCTACCACTCCTCAGCCCATTGGCCAAATTGATCAAGATTTCTTTGTAATCTTAGATAATCTTCTTCACTGTCCATTATACCACCAGTTTTGGTGTCATCTGCAAACGTACAAACTATGCCTCCTAAATTCTCATCCACATTGTTTATATAAATGACAAACAACAATGGACCCAGCACCAATCCCCGTGACACAACGCTGATCACAGGCCTTCAGCATGAAAAACAACTGTCCATCAACATCCTCTGCCTCCCACCGTCAAACCAATTTTGTATCCAATTGGCAAGCTCTCCCTGAATCCCATGTGATCTAATGTCAGTAGCCAGTCTACCATGCAGTACATTGTCAAAGTCTCTACTAAAGTCCATGTAGATATTGTCAACCACTCTGCCTTCATCTATCTTTTTGGTCATGTCCTCAATCAAGTTTGAGAGACATAACTTCCCATGCACAAAGCTATGCTGACTATCCCTAATCAGTCTGTGTCTCTCCAAATGCATGCAAATCCTATCTCTCAGGATCTCCTCCAACAACTTACCAATCACCTGGTGCTCAGGTTTGTGATGGAAATTGAGCTCACAGTCTTGACTGAACTGCTTCAGACTGCAACTGATGTTGTTTAGCTCCCTTGAAAAAGAACAAAGTGACTGCACAGTGAAATTCCTCAATATTAAAATCTAATATCACTTAATAAGCTCAGAGAGTGTCCATTCACAGAATTATTGCAAAAGTTTAGAAAAGTAATTCCACAGATTTTTATTTAATAAATTGCACTGGCATCGTCTGACAGATAAAAATCAGATTTCTATCATGAGAAAAATGTACTGAATCCAGTCATTAAAACAGCACTTAGTAATTATGGTTTATAATTGCCTGCCTGAAATACCATGACATTGATTGAAGTTATACTTATACGGTAGAAAAAATGGTGCCTATTTTTTGCACAATCCACTGCATTAAGAATGAAAAAAAATGTGCTGTGCCTTACTGTCATATTGATTCTAGCACCCATTAGTAGTTGTGCAGGGTTTCAAGGCCAATCTTGGTTAACGTACAAAAAAGTTGAAAGCTGACATTAAGATCAAGACTCCCTTTGTGTCACACATTCACCCCACCATGCTGATATCATTGAGTTTCAGAACTGTTTGACGAGAAGGTTCTGCAGAGAATGCTACAGTTCGTTGGATAATTAGCAAAATTAAAATGACTTAAAGAAACAATTCAGAGCTTATATAAAAGAAAACTAAATTTTAGAAGTGAAGCAAGATTAGAATGACTAACAGGGAGCTATGAAGGCACACAGTCAGATAATAAATGATTTATCTACAATTAAGTAGTAAAATAAATTTTCAGAATAAGGAGTTAGCAAATTGCTGAAGGAAATGTTATGGAGACGATGGAATGAAAGATATTATTGAGTGTTTTGCCCGTTTTCATAGAACAGAGTGACCAAATGAATTAAAAATGGTAGAGTAATTTTAATAATTACAGATCAAAAAATGAACACTGGAATGACATGGGTGGAACTCAAGCTGAAAAGAGTAATGGACCATTTTGGCCTGGTATGCTCAGACTGGAAATAGCAGAGTTCTGTCCACAATATTTCAAACATGCTTGAATATGGAAGGTATGCCACAAGAGATTTATCAATAAAAGGACCTCTGCTCTGTAAAAGGGATAAATTGGGATAGCCATAGTCCAGTCAGCATATTATCAGTGGCAGATAGGATTCTTGAATTCATAATTCAGAATAAAATCAATACTCATTTAAATATATCAACTTAAGTAATGACACAATAGATTTGCAATAGACAGTGGTGACAAATTTACGAATCATTTGAGGATACAGTGGAATGTATTGCTAACGGAAATGCCATTGGTGTTGTGTACAAAAGGCATTTGAAGATGGTTTGACAATTGCATTAGGCCACACAATTTAAAAACAACTATGGCAGAATGAATAAAGATTATTCATAGGACAGAAAAGTATGATTCTTTCTGGATATTTCATGATTACAACGGATTTAAATTGCAGTCATCTCAGAGGTTATTGTTGACCTTGTTTCTCACCTGGACTGAGTTATAGCGCTCACAATATCAACATAAAAGCAGCAAATATGTTAACTATAGAATAATGAGTGTTCAGGACAAACAGTTTGAAAGATTGGTCAATATCAAATAAAATTTAACAGAAGTCCAAGATGATACATTTTGGCAGGAATTAAGAAGAGGAGGTGCACATTAATTTGCATAGAGGAATTATTGGTAAACGTAAAGAGAGATACAACTGACAGTGGTTTAAATCGGAGAGTCACCACAAATCAGGTGGGGAGAGAGATTGAGGAGGAGAGTCCTTCATGGTAACCTCAGTTGGTGCGGGAATTGAACGCAAATCGTTGGCAATGCTCTGCATCACAAACCACCCTTCCAGCAACTGAGCTAACCGGGACATTTTGCTCCAGGAAATCGTGTCAAGACACTGGAGATATCATAGATGAGTTTTTTAAGAAAATTTTTTGTTCATGGGATGCGGGCATCACTACCTCTGTTAGTATTTATTGTTCATCCTAAATCCTCATGGGGGTGTTAAGAATCAAACAAATTGCTGAGAGTATGGAGTCATATGGAGGCAAGAACAGCAGATTTCCTTCCCGAAAGGACATTAGTGAACCAGACAGGTATTTAACAACAAGTGACAGTAGGCTAGCTTTTAATTCCTGAAATTTCAACATTTACCACGATGGGATTCGAACCCATGTCCCCAGAACACTAATCAGAAGTGTTGAACACCACTTCATTGGACATCACTAAATGTCATTGTAAAAAGGGAGGCAAAGATATGAAAAAATAAAGGGCTTAAACTATAGAGAAATGGAAGTGAATTGCTCTCTATTTACCAAATAAGTAATAGTTGTTTTCTTCCTTTCTGGAATGTGTTAAAATTGAGAGGTTTTGATGAGTTAAAAGACAAAATTATTTTTCCATTGGTCAATGAACCAGAAAGGAAAGGGCATAAAATTCATTACCACCAGCACAGTTAGTTACTAAACAATGGAATGCTCAAGCAGAAAGTGAAGGAAGAAGAATTCACAACAAAAGTAATACGGAATTTTTTTAAAAAATAGTATGGAAAGGGCAGAAGAATGGGCCTCTTTCAGCAAGAGATTGTATGATTGTAGGATTCTATTTAATAATAATCCTCATTCTCAAATGTAATCAAGTCAGACTCAACTAGACATTCCCCTTCTCAGCCTGGGTACCATATTTCTAGCATCTACCTTGTTGACATCTGTAAGAGTTTGGTGTGTTTTGATGAAATAATCTCTTTTCTTTTGAACTGTAGAGAATATAGGCACACAGTCGCGGCAATCTCTGCTTGTGGAGCAAACAAACTGGGAGAAATGGTTAAAGGTAGATTTAATAGAGGCAGTCAGAAATATGAAGGGTAATGATTAGGTAAAAGAGGAGAAACTGTTTTTGGAGGCAGATGGATTGGTAACCAGGGGACACAATAACAGAAGAGCTACAAGGTGAGAGATTTATAGATCAAGCAAAACAGTTGATTTTTTTTTCTTTTATATATATTGTGGAATGTCATTGGCAAGGCTGTCATTTGTTGTCCATTCCTAATTTCCTTTGAATTAATTGGCTAATGAACCACATTTCTACAGGCCTACAGTCACATGTAATCTAGACCAGGTAAAGGAGACTTTCTTGCCCAAAGGACAAGTGAAGCAGATAGGTACTTCTTTTTATTCACTAGTGGGACACGGACACTGCTGGCTGGGCCAGTGTTTATTGCCTGTCCCTAGCTGCCCTTGAGAAGCTGGTGGTAAGCTTCCTTCTTGTACTACTGCAATCCACACGCTGTAGGTTGAGACACAGTGCCCTTAGAGAGGGAATTCCAGCATTTTCACCAAGTGACAGTGAAACAACAGTGACATATCCCAAGTCAGGATTGTGACTGGCTTGGAGGGAAACTTGCAAGTGATGGTGTTCCCTTCTAGCTGCTGCCCTTGTCCTTCTAAGTGGAAGGTGCTACGGACTTTAGGTGAATTTCTTCAGTGGATTTTGTCAGTGGTACACACTGCTGTGACTGAACATTGGTGGTAGAGGCGGTGGATGCTTGTTGATGTGGTGCCAATCAAGCAGACTGCTTTGTCCTGGATGGTATCAAACTTATTGAATGTTGTTGGGGCTACACTCATCCAGACAAATGAGGAGTACTCCATCACACCCTCACTTGTGCCTTGTAGATGGTGGACAGGTTCAGAGGAGTCAGGAGTTGCAGTAGTCACTGCAGTACTCCTAACTTCTGACCTGCTCCTGTAACCACTCCATTTATGTGACAAGTCCAGCTGAGTTTCTGGTCAATGGTAAACCCCCAGCATGTTGATAGTAGAGATAATAGATTCAGTGATGATAACACCATTGAATATCAAGGGTCGGTGGTTAGATTGTCACTTATCAGAGATGGTTATTACCTGTCATCTGTATGGTGCAAATATAGCCTGCTATTTGTCAGCCCGAGCTTGGAAATTTTCCAAATCATGTTGCATTTGAAAATAGACTGCGTCACTATCTGAGGAGTCACAAACAGTGTTGATTATTCTGCAGTCATCAGTGAACATCCCCTCTTTTGACATTATGATGGAGTGAGAGTCATTGATGAAACAGCAGAAGCTGGTTGGGCCTAGGACACTACCCTGAGGAACTCCTGCAGAGATGTCCTAGAGCTGAGATAACTGACCTCCAGCAACCACTTCCTATTCGCCAGTTATGACTCCAACGAGCCAAGTTTGCCCTCTGATACCAGATTCCAATTTTACTAGGGTTCCTTGTTACCTCACTTAGTTGAATGTGGCATTCGATATCAGACACCGTCATTCATCTTATCTCTGGAATTCAGACTTTTTGTCCATATTCAGCCCAAGGCTGTAGTGAGGTCAGGAGCTGAATGGCCCTGGCAGAACCCAAACTGGATATCATTGAGCATGTTATTGTTGTATGATAACACTGTTAATAACACCTTCCATCACTTAACTGATGAACGAGTAGACCAATGGGGAAGTGTTTGAATGGGTTGGATTTGTCCTGCTTTTTGTATACAGGATGTACCTGGGCAATTATCCACATTGTTGGGTAGATGCCAGAGTTGTAATTGTACAGGAAGAGCTTAGGTAGAGGAGCACTTAAGTTCTGGAGCACAACTCTTCAGTACTATTGCCAGAATGCTGTCAGGGCCCATAACTTTTGCAGTAAACAGGACCTCCAACAGTTTCTTGATATGGGTCAGACCAAATCCCCTCAAAATATATTAAGATAATCTAGACCCTACCTTTTTCTTATTTTAAAGGTAAGTGCAAGGTATTGTGTTCCAGATGCAATTCAATTGGTCAAACTACTCGTTAAGCAAAACACACTATTTTTACACTATAGTTAAAATGCAGACAACAGAAATAAAAGGATTGGTTTAACTACAACTCTGTTGAAATGCTTATCAAAGTAAATAGATACATGAACTTCTACTATTAACTGTTCAAACATAGTAACATCGCTGTCCTGGCAACATATTTTTTCCCACAAGGTGTGTAACCTCAACTATGACACTATGCTCCTGTTCATCGACCGTGACGGTTTGCAGATCACCCCCAGGCCTCTGCCTGTCTTTTAACAATACCTGATCACTGTCTGGGACATTGTCAACTTGCACCGAGCCTCCATCAGGAGTAGCAGCTATTGTTAGAGAGCCGTTGCTCAGGAATCCGCACCTCTACAGGGAGGGGTGGGCACTGCAAGGAATGAAGTGCTTTATTTCTCCCTCCAACTATACTTTGATTTGATCCCTACCCTCCCCTTCACTTTTTCACTTGCATAGGCATTGCCCCTACAGGGCTCTGCTTGTTACTGGTTCTTTGGTCACATGGGTGTTTTCCTTGGTGGTGGAATATTAATAAAGTTATTTACACAGCTGGTGTTTTGCAATGTGTCTTGCACCTACACACACACACACACACAGGTGCTGGGTAAAATAAGCAAAAAAAAGGAAAAAAAAAAAACCCAGGAAATAGAAAAAAAACATAACCATGAAATGAAAATGTAGAAAGGGTGCAATACTTTTGATGAGTCTCAACATATGCATGATTAGAATCTCAGTTGAGGACTGACTCTGAGCTGGTTGGCCAAGCCAATGTTCTGAATAAAATATAGGAATATCCCACAAACACACCCTTGGCAAAAGGCAAAATTCAGTAAAATAGATTGTCTCACAGGCAATTATCCAGTCCAGGAGGAAAAACTCAGACAGACAGTGGCAGGGAGAAATGCACTGCAGCTTCCAAACACAGCATCAAGACCCAACAACTACTACTGAAGAACTAAAACTAGAAATCCAGGTTCTGTGGGGAGCTTGACCCCACCCATTCAGACTTTCAAAAACCAACAAACCCCAAGGCCTCTCAAGTTGTTTCTTTAGGGGCTTTGAAGCAGACCAATCGTTACCTCTAATCTCAATCTTTCTCCATTAAAAAAGGTCAAAATACAGCTCTTGAAACCATAGTATCGTTACATATGGAGTGAATCAAATTGGCTGAAGTCTGATGTGTGTCATGCTGGTGAGGACTGGAGGCAGCGGAGGTGGATCATCCAGTTGGCACCTCTGGCTGAACGTTGCTGTGACTGCTTCAGTCTGATCTTTTGCCCTGATGTGTTGGGCTCTTTCATCACTGAGCATGGGGATATTTGTGGAGCTTTCTCCTTGAACATTAATGACTAGATGTGGCAGTACTGCAGAACTTAGATCTGATCCATCGGTTGTAGAAATCGCTCAGCTTTCACTTGCTACTTTTGCCTTTTGGCATGCTTGTCCTGTTTAGTAGCTTCAACAGGTTGTCACCTCATTTTTAATTTATGTCTGGTACTGCTCCTGGCATGCCCTCCTACACTTTTCATTACATCAGGTTTAATCCCCTGGCTTGATGGTAATGGTGGAGTCAGGGTTACATGGGTCCGGGAGGTTGCAGATTATGCTGGTGTACAATTCTGCTGCTGTTGATGGCCCGGAGTGCCTCATGGATGCCCAGTCTTGAACTGCTAAATCAAGGATTTTAGCATTTTATGATAATAGACAATGGTTACTTGGTCATGATAGTCCAGCTTAAAGTCCAAATTTCATTGAAGTCAATTTTCACCATATCATCATTCAAACTCATGTCCCTGAAGCATCAGCCTAGAGACCTAAATTACTGTTCCAGTGCAACGACCACTTCACCATCACCTCCAAACTCTGTTGGCCAATGAGGGATTGAAATGAAAATGTAGAAAGGGTTCAATACTTTTGATGAGTCCCAACATATGCAATCTCAATCTTTCAACAAATCCTTCCATCTGAATTGATGAATCACACAAACTATGCATTTTAAACACCAATTCGTATGACTGTGACAGCTGCAATTCAGTGATACTATTCTTGTAGATGTAAAGCTTAACTGTTGCAATACAATGTCTTCATGGTATTACAATAAAGATTATTGCACCAAAATTGATCTTAATTTTTTTTTTTTTAAAGCATGAGCATTTACAACTTCTGTATGCAGGTGCTGTTCTCTAGCCAAAGCTTTGCCCATCCCTGCTATAATTTAACAATAGTTCTTAAACATAGTTCAAAACAAAGCCAACACATAAATAATAATGCATTAAGTTTGATGTTAGCTGCCACCATATGTGATGAATGCCTTCTGATTAGCAATTTGCAGCAGCCATTGTTAACACCAAATATATAAAAGATCGACTGAAATTATTTCCAATTATTTCCACCCTGGTTCAGTTCAGAGAATCAGTACGAGCAAAGAAAACAATGAATGCAATTCCCATAGTTATAGATTGTGGAATCAGTGTGGCTGTTGGAATTTTATGTCCAGTTAATACTCTTTGGTGTTTAACAAATGCACCACTGAAACTGTAGACATCTGGAAATGAATAGCGACAGTAAAATTTCATTAATGGGTGGTTTAGCAGCTGGATTAGCCACCTGTATCCAGATCAATGGAGGTATAACAGCCCCACTTATCACAAGTTGGTCAATCAAGAGTGGGAAAAAGTAGAAAGGCTGGAGAATTCTAATCATCCAATACTGTCAAGCTTCAAAGTATAAAATTGTTATGAATGCCAATTAATGACCACCCCCAACAACACAATGTAAGATTCTTTTGGTGCTGTGGTAGTATCCCTACCTTTAAGCCAGGAGGCCTGGTTTCAAGTCCCACCTGTCCCAGAGGTGAGAAATAAAATCACTGAACAGGCTGATTAGAAAAGTAGTTTTATTTTATATAACCATTGACCCTGGAAATTCAATGGCGTTACCACTGATGAATCCCCCTTGACTAATATTCTTGGGTTTACCATTGACCAGAAACTGAACTAGACTTGCCACAAAAATACTGTATGCACAAGACCAGATGAGGGGCCACGAATGCTGCAAGCCTGCCCATCATATATAAGGCACAATTCAAGAATGTGATGGAATACAGCCCACTTACCTGGTAGTTCCAACATGGAGGAAGCTCAGCACCATCTAGAACAAAGTAACTAACTTAATTGGCTTTCTCTTTACTACCATCACACAGTGGTATTGTGCATAAAATGCACTGTAGTAACTCAAAGGTTTCTCTGAAAGCATCTTCCAAACTTTTACCTTATTTACCTAGAACGACAAGGGCAACATTCCTTCACTGTTGCTGGGTCAAAATCCTGAAATCTCTTTCTAACAGCACTATGGGTATCCCAATGTTCCAAGGACTACAGCAATTCAATGCAGCAGCTCACGGCCATCCTCTCCAGAATAATTAGGGATGGGCAATAAATGCTGGTTTGGCTGGTGTTATCCATATCCCATAAACAAGTAAGAAGATATATAACATTGAGAGATAACAAGGTGTAGAGCTGGATGAACACAGCAGGCCAAGCAGCATCAGAGGAGCAGGAAGGCTAATGTTTCGGGCCTAGACCCTTCTTCAGCTTTCCTGCTCGGCCTGCTGTGTTCATCCAGCTCTACACCTTGTTATGTCAGATTCTCCAGCATCTGCAGTTCCTACTATCTCTATAACATTGTGAAATGTTATTGCTCAGAAACCTGCAACTTCACCATTGCTGGTATGAACTACACCAAACATCATGGGGAACCCCAAGTTTGTTAGGCAATAAAATAAGTTGACTCTTTTGGAAAAAAGGACAGATCCAGTTGTGCACAGTAATGACTACAATGTCACATTCAAAATGGGAACATTTTCTAGCCAAGGACAGACTTAACCAGTCACCAGCAGATCAACAACCAATGAGTACAACCTCCCTAAAATTGGCATACATGAAGTAATGTCAAGATGTTTGACTCTACATAAGCTCCCTCTCAAAATGCAAAATATTACAAATGAGTGGTTTGGACTTGTAAACAAAATTTCATGCAATAATTGCCAAATGGAATACAGGTTCAAACTGCAGAAACAACAGAGTACAGTTCAAATTATTTAATTTTTAGCCTCTATTTGGGCTTCAAACTTTAAAAGTACAGCAAGCTATAAACTTGCTATGAAACCAGTCATGATTTTCCTTGCAGCGTGCAAATGCAATGCATCTGATGGTACATGAGAAAAAATGATGTTGAGACTCTCAAAAATTACTTCATTTTACTAATGTTTATTTTTTTTTGTTAAATGTTTTGAATACAATCTTGCTCAAAAAGCCTTTTCCTCATTCCCACAGAACCACATTCTTTCAGAACTCCAGGATGATTAATATTTAGCAATTTCCAAGTGTTTTTCTTTTGGTGGGGGGGGTGCAAGGTGGAAATGGTGTTGGTGGTGTTGTGGTTGTTATAGCTTATAGTCCAAAAATGTTGACCCAGTTTGGAACATTCTCTGTTCCAAACGCGAAATAAAGATGCCAGAAAAATTCCCAATCACAAACTATGGAAACAGCCTGGAACATTTTCTATTTGAAACTGAAGAAAAGTATCAGAACAATTACTGATTACAAGCTATGTAAATGAAAAATCAAATACTCCTGCATGAAGTCTTTTGGATACGTCCAATACTGATAACTTTGGAGTCTGTATTACGAATGGAGTTTTGTTCTTTCCTCATCAACGCCCAGTAGCCAGCAGTTAATTACTCCTCAGTTTTTGCTTCCATTTCATCAGCATCGTCATCGCCATCAACTTCAGCATTTTCCCGCTCCAGTCGCTCAAGTTGTCTTGCCAGCTCAGTCTCATCAGTATCTGTAACCACCTTGGGCTGTGAAGATCAGATAAAAATGAACAATATATGAAAAGTGTGAAGACACTTGGTGCTGATTACAAATTTGAAATGCAATGCTAATAGAAAATTAAGGCTTTTGCATCTCTTAGCTGTTTTTAAGTTCTCATTTGGTAGGGTCATTTCACGGGGCAGTTTAAAAGTTAAGCACACTTGCGGGTTTGGAGTCACATGTAGACCGGGTCAGGATGTCATATTTCTTTCTTTAAAGGGATATTAGTGGAGCACACGGGCTTTTTAAAGCAACTGGCACTGGTTACAAAGTGACCCTTACACTAGCTTTGTATTCAGATTCTCCAATCTTCAAATTTCTCCAAGTGGGATTTGTACTCCAATTCCCAGGAGTATTTGCCTGGGTTTCTGGATTACTAACCCAATGACAACATCACAATGCTACCATAACCTCTTACACACACCTGTCACTATTATCCATTATGAATTGCATCTAATTTGTAGTCGCAGAAGATTCCCATCTGCTTATCACACTGACTTTTCAATAAATTAGGTAACTTATAAAATATTAAAACGAGTTGCATTTCAATCCTGCAGTTAAAGCCAAATACCTGGGACTGGAGTAGAACTCAAGCCAAACTGACCTCCTTTTCAGTTACCTCGTGTTGCAGCTAATTTGATTCTGGCCTGAATGTGAGAGATAGGGTCGGGTAGCTTTCTCAGCTTTAGGAAAGATTCCAAATTCTGTTTACTACTTCTTCCAAATGAATGAGAATGAACTACATGTATAAATCACTTGAGGTGCTAATCAATGTGCTCATTCCTGTCCTCATCACCCTATTGCTCGTCTGAGCCAACTGAAATTGGTTTATAAAGCTCATATGCTTCTTCAAAAACTATGTTCAAATCTCGACTTCTGTAGTTCTTCAGACAACATAGTGGTGCTATTCACAAGCAAAATACTTAATGGCAGGACACTGACTTGATCTTAAAGCAACAACCAAATCATCCTGGAGCGTAGGGAATTGGTACAAAGAGAATGGAAGGAACGTGTGTACTGACCTCCATCTGGATGTTGAACACTCCCCTTTTCTCTTCAATCCGCTCTTTAATGGCTGACATGGCTTGGTTTAAAATGGAAAGGCCTTCTGTACGCTCAAGCGTTGTGGTTGTCATAACATATCTTGGAGGAGCTATCAGATTTATCTAGAAAAGGAAGTAAAAATTAAGCACCAGTGCAATTATTTGTGAATGCTCTTCTTCAATCAAGTGTAGAAACGGAGAATGAAAATTTGATCAACTACCGTTCTTGGTATAAAAAAAAAGGACTTCCAGAGTTTTAAATTTCATCTAAATACTCTGTATAAAAGGAGGCTTAGCTGACAGACTAAGCCAATCTGAAATTTTATCCAATCACTTCATGACTTTTTTTTAAAAACAATACCCACCTTTTACTTTTCAAGAAGTTCTCCAGACAATACCAAATGATAAGCCACCATTTTGACGTTTGTGTGTGTGTGAAATTCAACAAACTCACGATGTCAATAGTCTTCATTTGAATGAACTAAATCATGTTATTGGAGAGGAATACCATTGCTCCAAATCTTGTTACAATATCAAATGTTTTCACCCAGACTGTGGTCGGGGTCTGGAACGCGTTGCCTGTTAGGTCAGTTGAGGTGGGTAACCTCACAACCTTTAAAAAGAAAGTACTTGGATGAACACTTGAAATGTTATAACATTCAAGATTATAGGTTAGTGTGAAAAAGTGGGACGAGTGTAGATGACAGTGTACTTTTGGTGGTATAGGGCCAAAGGCCCTCGCCTGTATTTTATTATTCTATATTCAATTCAATTATTTTGATGCTTTTGCTATTACAAGTTTTGAGGAAAAAGTTAAAGGACAGGTTAAGATTTTGCTGATCTGAACAACAAATCCCATTCTCACCACTGAAATAAGTGGTAGAATATGTCACACTTAAATATATACTTCCAAACCAGTCATGTTTAAAACTTCCAAAAAGCTAATCATAAATTAGAATTAGGTTTTATTGTCACATGTACTCGGGTACAGTGATGTAGGAATACAGTGAAAAGTGTATGAAATTGCCATTCTCTAGCACCATCTCGGGTACAAAAAAATTAAAAGGTATCACTAATATAAAACCCTGGTTGGATCTATATGGCTGATGCAGAATTTGTATCGTCATACAGTGCAACTTCTCCAGATAGAAGGGCCAACATTACATTAGCCTCGAACATCACTCTGCCGTGATTTGTTGTGAACAATTTGACAGTCAGTTTCTTAAGTTACACAGCCACATATGCATTGTTGCAAAACTTTTCTTTTATTGTTGGGAAACACAAACAGCACAGAAGAGTTATTTGACTGGCATTAGCGCATCAACGCATCCAAACAGTAGTGAACTTCTTGCATGTTCAGGATTGAATTTTGTATGTAATATACCTTTGAAAAAAAAGAGGCATGCCACTTTAAATTTAGTATTTCTCCTTTCATTGTTCATTACATCTCAGCTGCTAATTCTTGATAGCCACAGTAAACTAAGAAAATCTGCAATGGGCAAAAGGAGAGATCACTGGGAGGGAAAAGTATTTAATGAAAAATAGAAAGTTTATATTCCTAAAGGACAGAAGCTGTACTTGGTAAAAAGAAAAGGGACAGCTGAAGAGAAAGGAAACTGAATAAGTTTAAAAAGGTAACTATAGGATAAGCAAATCATTGCAAATTCTGATAAATGGGCCAAACAGAATGGGGAAAGGGTAACAAAATAGTTAGAGGGAATATGTGAACAAACTACAATGGGATTACTATCAAAACACAAGGTTTTTGCAACTGTATTTGTAAAAAGAGGCCTGTGAGGTGCGACGGCCTTTAAAATTTACAAAACATGATGGTCACTGAAAATATTTTAAAAATGGCAGATAATAGTTACATTCCATAGGCATTTTCAGTAGAATAAGGGGTCAGTACATCAGAAATCCAAAAGGATATTAATACTGAATGAGGAAAAAGCATTAAAGTATACCAAAAGTGCCAAAGAAAGTAAGGGCACTCAGGAATGGCAAATCCACTGGATCAGATTGTTTAAAGTCTTCTGCTTAAAAACAAAAGTGGTGGGAACATTGGAGATGTTACAACTATAATCTTCCAGACTTCTCTAAATTAAGGAATTGTTTCTTTATATTGGAGAATTGTGCATGCCACTGTGCTATTTAATAAGGATGTCAGACAATTTATAGGGAATTATAGGCAAGCCCAACATCTGTTGTCAAGAAATCAACAGAATCTATAAATAAGGACAGCATGACTGAACATCTTGAAAATTTCCAGCTGACCAGAGACAGGCAACAGGGAGTTGTAAAAGATGGATCTTTCCCACAAACTTGATTGGACTTTTCTGAAAATGTGATTGACTTTGGAACATCTATCAGCATCCAGGATTAATTCGATAAAGTCCCTCACTTATAATGAAACCCACAAAACTCAAGGCAACTTGCTGACCTGGATAGGAAATTGGCTCAGTGACTGAAGACAGAATTTCAGGTCAATTGGGAGGCAGTCTAACTGGTAGATTGTGACCTACGAAGATCTTTGGAACCTCAAATTATTCACTGTATTTAATAATGCTATAAATGATGGGATTTAAACCCGCATATACAAATTTGCTGGTGACTCAAAGATAGATAGCATTCCAAGCAGTTTGGGATGGAAGTATTAGATTATAAAGATACTGACGATTAGCTGAAATGGGCAAATCTGTGGCTAATGGATTTCAACGTACATGGATAATCTCATCCTTGTCTTTGATTCAGAAAGGATAGAACAGAGTACCTCTGAATTATTGCTTTAAATGTTTTCCCATTGTTTACTTTAGTCTACTTAAGATTGCACAATAGAATCAAAGATATCAAAGAAAAAATCTGTTAACAAATGAATATTTTCATAACAACTCAAGTGGGCTTATATAACTCATCATTATATAACAAATACTGCCCAATCATTAAGATTACAGTCAAGTCAGTCAATCAAACCTCGCTCAGTAGAGAAAATGCAATTAGGCAGACCTCAAGATTCAGAGTACTCAAACACTGAGCTGATCCAGGGATATGTATGTTTTTTAGGTTCTTGAAGTCATTTGTGAGAAGGCGGCATGATGATCATATTCAGCCACAACTACTAGAAAATATTTTATTGTCTGAACACTCACCTTAATGGGCATCAATTCAGTAGAACATTCTAGACCAGCTCGAAGTGCCTCTTTAACAGCATCAATTCCTTCGTATCCATAACATGCAACTTCAATATCTAGTTTAAGATACAAAAATATAATTGAAAACCATAAGTGAGGCTTGACCAAAGTAAGGAATTCCTTGTTGAAGAACAAGATGCAACTACACAGGATCTTTCAAATGCATCGATAACTCAAATGAATTAGACATTAGAAATACCACAGGCTGGGCAGTTAACTAGCAAATGGTCTTTAAATATAGATAAATGAGAGGTGATGTGCTTTGATTAAAGAAAACCACCCACATCTTCGAAAATAAGAAAATGCACTCTGTGTAGAAGAGCAAATGGATCTGGGGACACAAGAGAACAAGTTACTAAAAGCACAATAGATTAGAAAAGTAATTAAAACTGCCAATAAAGTACAAGGTAGGGTATTCCAATGCAAATTTAGGAATAAGGTCAGAACGTACAGAATTAGGGCAAAAGTAGCAGAACGAATGGTAAGTTGGTTGCAAAACAGAAAACTAATTAGGAGTTAAAAACGGTTATTCAGATTGGCAAAGATTGGAAAGAGGCGAGTCACAGGAATTGGTGCTAGGATCACTTATTTACCATTCACATATCGCATTTGGACTCAGCAGTGCCATTTCAAGATTTGCTGACAGCACCAAACTGTGTACTTACTACAGAGGAGAACTGCGATAAAACACAGGATTACAGACTTCTGAAAGTAATGTGTCAAATAGAAAAAGGTCGTCATGAAAGCATATAGGTTATTTGCCTTTATTAGCTGAAGCACAGAACACGAGTGAAAAAGAGAGTTACGCAGGAACTGTACAAAACATGTCACGCCACGAGTGAAATACTGCAGTGAAGTCTTGGTCAAGACATTATAGGAAGAATGCAATTGCACTACAGACAGTGCAGTGGAGATTTACATGATGCTGTCTGTGCTGGATGGCTTGAGCTATGAGGAACAATTGGATTGGTTGGGGTTATTTTCCTTGAAGCAGTAAAGTTTAAGAGGAGAGGTGATAGAAGGTCTATAAGATTATAATCAGGCACAGAGTGGATAGGAAGGCACTTTTTCCATTAGTAGAAAGAGTCAATAACTAGTTGTCAACTTGGGTCTAAAAAGACAGGTGAATTGGAGAATTTTGTGCACCTTGATTAAAATCTTCAACTTTTCTGATGACTCCAGGAGTAACGCAGGCAGGTGGAATTAGGGCTGCAATCATATCAGCCAAGATTTTATTCAAGATAAAGCAACCTCTTGGACCAGAACAGCTTCCTCCTGCTCCATTTTTTTTTTAATGTTCTTATGTTCTACAGCAGCTCTCCACATTATAAAAAGGATATGGAAACACAGGAGAAGATGGACAAGATTTATTAGACTGATAGCAGAGCTGAGAGGTTATACATATTAAGAATGACAGAACGGGCTGAGACTTATCTCGAGGAAAAGAAAAACCGGAAGATGACCCAAGTGAGATCAAAAGGATTTAATAATTATGACACAGAAAATTTCTCATGTGCTGGAGGATAGAACTAGAAGCCTTACGTTTTTACCCAATTAGAGTATGAAGTTTGCTGCTACAAGGAGTAGGTGAAGTTGCTAGTAGAGGCATAGAAACTAGCTGACAAGATGGAGAAAGAAATAAGATGCATTGACAAGTTTAACTGATGGAAAACTGGAGGGGGCTCACGTGTAACAAACATTAGCAAGTACCCAATGGGCTGAATGGTCTTCTTCTGTTTTGTACAAACAATAAAAATGACGTAAAAAGTGAAGATAGATGACTGACAAAAAAAAGGAAAAGGGTGGCTGAAAACTTCTTCAGGTAGACAGAATGAGAGGCATTCCATGTATAATATAAAGATCAACATGGATTAGTTTGTCTGAAAGTTGTATTTCTAAGCTGTATATTCCCTGAAGTGAACTTAACAGAAATCAATCCTACACTTGCAGAACATATCCTGTGTGCATCAATCTGAAGAGATATTCTCCTTTCACAAAAGTAGCTCAGAAAAAGAATCTTACTTTAACCTTGTACAGAAGGATTTTACTTTTGTACCAAATTCTATCAGATGTTTATTTTGTCACAAGGAATCCTCAAACCTCATTCTGAATCAGCTGATTTTCCTTCTTCTGCAGAGGGCATAGTCTCTCAATCAAGGCATTCTGCATTAATTCGACTCAACCCATCACAGTCAATATGCCTTTCACAACCCTATTTCTCTTATGATAAATTTAATTAACTTACGGTTGATTGGTTTTTGGTGATGGGGAAATGTAACATATTTGGAGCCAGGTCAGAATTGAACCATATCCAGAGTTTCATTTTCTCTGATGTTGCAAAACTACAAATTATGTATACGCACACACACACACACACACACAACACAGGACTCGTGCTCCTGTGCAGTACTCTCAGAGGGGGGAAAATAAGTTGCTCTGTACACAGTAAGAGAAGTTGACAAAAGTGACTGAGGCAACAATAAACTGACTTACTTGCCATTTTCAAAGTCCAACCAATAACAGTATAAAAACAAGTTTTTAAAAATCTACTAGAAACTTGACATTAATGGCAGTTAGGATTCCAAGTCTAGAATATAAATGATACTGTAGTCTGTGAAACTGAAGACAGACAACTTGGTGGGGAAGAAACAAGAACTAACATGAAACTGCATGTGGTCAAAAGCATGCTGACCTTTTCCTATGGTCTTTACTAACAAACCTTAAATGTTTGATAGAAGCATGATCATTACATTTACTATTGTAATTAAGTTACACGTTGAACCCTCTTTTTACATGCCCCCCAGACAACAGAGCATCATTATTCAAGCTCAGAAAAGACAACCAACTAGAGAATCATTAATTTCTCCAAGGAGTAACAGGTCAAGAGAGAATGCTGATATCATTTTAATACACCCGAATTCTACTATGGTTGACAAACAATGAATAACATTCATTTTTTGATATATCTGGCTGAGCTTGCATTATCCCAAGAGTTCTGAATATAATACAGAAGTACATTGGACACACCTGCCCTAATTTTAACAGCCTGTGGAGTGAGACGTCGTCTGATATTTTCCAGTAACACACCTCGCTCTTCTTCTGTCAAATCGAGACTGTCAAGAATTGTTGGGTCTCTGTGGGCAAAAGAACAAATTATTGACATAATGAACAAATCAACGTTTAGACTGTGTGCATAATGCTGCAAAGAGAAAAGAGTCAGATGACAAAACCTCCGTTTTGTGTGGATGAGGAAGAAATAGGCAAAGATGAAGGTGAAAGACTGGCCACACATTAATTTCCATGGTGTCATAATAAACTTACAGCTTTTACACACAGGGGGTCCCCGATTTACAAACATGATCTTATATATGATCTTTTAAAGGTCCGACACATGACCACTTGTAAATGGCTAATTTATACTGTCCTGCATTTTGTTCAGACATCTGTGTAAATTGAAGTGTGAATGAGCTCAACAACGGAACCTGTATGGAACCTAGGGACTGCCTGTATACACCAGGAGGATCTTGGAAATCCCTGATCCGTTGGGAATTAACTAATCTCAGCTCAATGGCAGGAGGACTGTTACAATTAGTGCTACTGGTTTGGAGGCACATGAAGGTGTGTGGGTGTGTTCAGAGGTGGAGAGTGAGAGAGAAAGGGGGAGATCTTGCAGCTCCTATTCACAATCTACTGACTTGACTGGAATGACATGTGCCAGTTAAGATTAGCCTTATGTAAAATGCTGGTGTAACAAGGTACTAATAATTACCATCAAGGAAAGTACATAAAGGATAGTTTATTGGAGGCACTGGGTTGAATGAAGCCAGAACATCTGGAATTACCTTCAGACATGATCAATTTAATTACAGAACAACAAACAGATTTAAACTCAATGCCTGGCTTATCGTAAACAAGATACAATGGAAAGACTTGCTTTTTATTAATTCATTTGAAGGTTATGGATATCAGCATTTATTGCCCACCCTCAATTGCCCAGGAGAAACTGGCAGTGAGCTGCCTTCTTGAACAGCTGCCATCCTTGGGATAGAAGGACACCCACAGCACTGTCAGGAAGGCAATTCCAGGATTTTGATCCAACATAGCAATATGCAAATAAGGATTGTGTGACTTGGAGGGCAATTTGCAGGTAACGGTGCTCCCATACAACTGCTGCCCTTGACTTTCTAAGTGGTTGTGGATGTGGATGTGAATTTGGAAGCTACTGTCAAAGAAGTATTGGTGAATTACTGCACTATATCTTGGAGTATACACTGCTGCTACTGTGCATCAGTAAAGGGAGTCAGTGGTGAAGGTGGTGGATAGGGTGCCAATTAAATGGGCTGCTTTGTCCTGGGTGGTGTCAAGCTGAGAGTGTTGCTGGAGTTGCACTGAACTGGGCAAGTGGAGAGTATTTCGAAACACTCCAGACTCTGTCTTGTAGATGCGGTATAGATTTTGGGGAGACAGGACACGAGTTACTCACTGCAGAATTTCTCATCTCTGACCTGTTCTTATCACCACAGTATTGATAAGACTGGTCTAGTTCAACTTCCGCGCAATGCTAAGTCTCAGGATATTGATAATGGGTGACTTAGTACTGCTAATGCCATCCCAATCAAATATCAAGTGCAATGGTCAGTTTCTCTCTTGCTGAATGAGGTCATTGCCTGGAACTTACCTTTGCCACTTATGGTGTTGCCCTGGGTCTTGCTGGGGAAATGGAAAAGGAGTTCCCAAGTATCAGAGGTGCATAACTGGTATTGAACATTTTGCAATCAGTGAACAACACCACTTCTGACCTTAGGGATGGAGGGAAAGCGACTGATGAAGCAGCTGAGGACAGTTAAGGCCTAGGACATTACTGCAATGAACTCTTGAGATGTTCTTGGGTTGAGTATTTATACAATAATTTTGTTATTTCACTGGACTTCACCAAATGTTCCACATCAATTTTTAAGTGAGGAGTCTCTTATGCAGACAACGTCGGCTGTAATCTTGCATCTAAGAATCCATATAACAAGCTGAAATCCTTCAAATTAAAACTACTACAAAAACAGACTAGAACAGACCAGGTCTGTTAATTGGGTTTTTTTCTGTGCCATAAATTCCTATGATTTCAAACAATTAAAACATAAAATGTCTAATGGCAGCATAGAAACAGACCACTGAAACCTGTTCAACCATTTCATTGGATCATGTTTGACTTACATGATTAATTAATTTACTCCCGTTCTTTTAACATTGCAGGGAGCTGGTTAGGCTGATGGCTAGATGGCAGAGACATGCAACATTGTGGATTCAATTCCGATACCAGCTGGGGTTACCATGAAGGGCTCTCCTTCTCAACGTCATCCCTTGCCCGAGACATGGTGACCCTTAGGTTAAACCATTGCCAGTCGTCTTTGTCTAGTGACAGTGCAGTCTATGATCTGGTAAGACTATGGCGATTTTACCCTTTTAAATGCTGCATATTAATTTATGTCAGTTGGTTTGCTGTATAGTAGTTTTAAGATAAAGGTATTATTGAATGTCACCTGTTTTAATGTGAATTTAAATTCTAAAATGACACACAAAATCAATTTAATTCAAAATTCTAGATAATGGGGTTCGGGAAGGATGAACTACATAGGAGCGCTGAAATAGAAGTTTAATTTCAGGTCTAGCATTGAAGAAATGTTTCAATGCTGGCATTAAAAACTCAATCTATAACGTGATAAAATACAAACTGCTAATAGATACAATGTGTTGTTTGGATGTATTGAAACATTTTTGAAAAGCTAAGCTATTGCATAAATACTATTTACATTTTTTGAATGGAGAGTTGGTATCACTAGTAAGGCTTGCATTTGGTACCCATCCTTAATTGCCTACACTGCTTAGTTCTCCATGGCTTTCCAGAGGGCAGTTAAGAATAAATAATATTGCAGTGGGTCTGGAGTCACATGTAGGCCAAATCAGGTAAGGTACAAAAAAGTGAACCAGACAGGACAATGGTTAAACAGGTACCATTAAGCTAGCTTTGATTTCAGATTTTATTCAATTCAAATTTCACTGTCTGCAACGCTGTCATCTGAACTACTGTCCCCAGGACAGTAGTCCTGGGACCTGGATTACCAGCCTTGTGACATTACCAGGACACCAGCACATTCTCCAATTAAGTGTGTTAATGTCTGCAGATGTAGCGGGGAAAGGAACATTCCATTTAAAATTCTCCAATTTAATTGCATCCTGTCAGCAAAGAATGGAACTGCTGCCATCAAGTGGCAACCAAGTTGCTTTCAGATGAGCTAACAACTGAATTAGATTTCCTTGGTACAACTGCAATGTTAATAGGATACATGCTTATCCTATTAAATTTTTGTACTTCAAGAAAAGTCATGATACATCATTCAGCTTAGAACAGTGCTTCCCAACAGCAAACCATAATACAGATAACAGGCCTGCTCTTGGTAAGGGTTTAGCCCAGTGCCCTTAAATGCACTCAGTTGGCCGCAAAATAAGTTCTGTAATATAAATTCAGTTCATGAGGAACTTCTCCAAGTCTCCCACCCCTTCAATGAAGTACAAATAAATTATTTCTTACGAAACTGCATGTTTAAATGCATCATAAGCTCCATATCCAGGCCTCTTGTACTTCTCATCAAAGACCCAGGCAGTTCTCTGAAACAGACTATCCAGCTGCTCATCTTTAGTATATTCGAGCACCTCTGCCACATGTCGCAAAATGCTATACACCTGTTGAAAAGTAAACACAAGTGTGCCTTTATTCTTAGACACGATGATTCATTAGAAACATAGACCATTGTTTGAAAGATGTCAAAGTGCTTTACAGTAATGAATTCCTACTGAAGTGCAAACAGAGCTTTGTAAAAAGTGAAAAGTGGCAACCAATCTGTGCTAATTGTTGGGGCCACCAGAATTCCCTGTGCTCCTTACATCATTGCCTTGAATTTGTGTCTACACAAATAGAAATCAGACAAACAACAAGAAACATCCCACATGAAAGACATATTCATCAACACAAAAGTCCCCTCAGCGATACACTGATGGATTATTTTAAATCCATCTGATCCCTAGGAAAGACTGTCACATTTAGAGTTTACTTATTATACACTGAAAAATCTGTTTCAACTTTTAAGACTCAGGGTTTTTAAGAGTTAATTCACAAGTATGTAGTTTCATCCAGCCGTTTCAGGTTACCATGTGTAACTGGTATCAGTCTGGGATAATAGGTAATTTATTGTTTTGTTTGAATTATAATAGTTATTTCTCATATGAATAACCTTTCTTGCAAAGACAGTAAGAGTGGCCTGAAAAGAATTCGCTAATGGGAGAGGAGTACCCAGTTTAATTGGTAGACCGAAGAGGCTCATGGCCCACGGACAAAGGCATACAACCAGACAAGGCATGGCGAGGTACCTTATCAACAATAGACTCCATTAAGTTCCAACTTAAACCTTGAATTCAACATTAAGACTGACCGACAGCAACCATATTTAACAATAACTAGACAAGGCAGAGTTTTTATTTTTAATTTCAGGGACTATTATTGAATTGTTTTAATAGTTATTCTGTACATTTCCTTGATGACTCTGGAATAAAGGACTGAACAATGGATCTTTTTCTCACTAAATGGGTTAATCAGTCCATTGAACTGGAAGAATGAAGGCACATATGAGAGTGAACTTGCAAGGATCATGACGTCCCTTTCAGATAATGTATGAGTTTCTTTGTCGTACCGCTCACTGGTTACACTATTACTTACCTAGATACTGCATAGCAAAAGCAAACTCAACTTGAGATATGTGAGTTCACGTATGGGAAGGCTGGCAATACTAATATTGCTAATACATACACACACCAAAACATTTCTAGCAGGTTTGATCCCACGTTTTAACTCAAAGGCTGGAATGCAATGAGTCAAGCTGACATTTCAAGACATCTATATCATAATAGTTAGGGGGATTGTCAATGGATCTCAGCAGCCAGAGACCAGTATTTGGGAAATCTATTCTGGACTGGACTGAAATTTGCAGTGGGAAGGGGAGGATCACCAATGATGTACCAATGGCATTGACAGGACAAGAAAAAAAAAAGGGTCTGCTTACCGTGTGCATGCAGTTAGGGGTTAAATTAAAAAGCCAAACCCAAATGTGGTAATCTAGTGACTGTTATCTGGGCCACAAGTGAATTCGAGTAGGGTAAATAAGACTGGAGAGTTGCAAGCATGGCTGGATAACTAGTGTGGAAGAAACAGGTTTTGATTCATGGAGCACTGGCATAAGTGCGTTGGTGAAAGAGTTATGCATTGGGATGGTCTTCACCTGAACTATGCTGGAACCCAGGTGTATAACTAGGGCAAGTCAAGAGGATTTTTAACCAAATGATACTAGCAAGTGAGGGAAGAGGAGGTCAAATAAAGACAGGACAAGCAAAAGAGCAAGGCAGCAGTAAAGGAAATGTTAATCAGCGAAAAACAGATTTAGCATACGAACACCAACAGATAAAGCTATGCGGCAAAAAAAAACTAAAAGGCTCTGTATGTGAATGTGCATAGCTTTTGTAATAAACAGATGAAATGACAATTCAAGCAGAAACAATAAACCAACAACTCAAATAGAAACAAATAAGAATGCTCTGGTAGCTATTTGAGAAAAATGACTTCATGATTTTAAACTATATACAGAATGGACAAATCAGATTGACTTTGTGTTCTTCGATCTTTGTCAATAGGGGATGCAATTCTAAAGGGGGTGAACAGCAGAGGGACCCAGGTGCACAGATCATTGAAGGTGGAAGGGCAGGTGGAGATAGCAGTTAATAAAACAGTGTCCTCAGCTTTCTTTAGAGGGACATTATGTACAAGAGCAAGGAGGTGATATGAAACTTGTATAAGACATTTTCTAGACCTCAGCTGCAGTTGTGGGTGCCACATAATTGGAAAGATGTGAATGCAGACAGTGCAGAAGTAATCCATAAAAATGGTTCCAAGAATGAGAACCTTCAGTCATGAGGACAGACTGAAGAAGTTGGAAGTGTTCCCCTTAGAGAGAAAAAGGTCGAGAGGAGATTTGACAAAGATTTTCAAAATTAAACCAGCTGGATAGATTACACAGGCAGGAGTTGTTCCCACTCAAAAAGGAACAATAATGAAGGAACAGAGATTTAAAGAGACATGCAAGAGAAGCAAGTGACGTGAAAAAAAGCTTTTACACACAAGTAGTTCGGGCATCGAGTGAAATGCCTGGAAGTGCGGTGAAGGCGGTTCAGTTGAGGCATTCAAGAGGGCATTAGATGATTATTTACATAGAAATAATGTTGCAAGGGTCTGAGGAAAAAGCAGGAGATTGGCACTAGTTAATGACACTTGTTTGAAGAGCCAATGTAGTTACAATGGGTTGAACGGATTCCTTCTGCACAGGAACAATTCTGAGATTCTGTAAAAACATCCCAGAAGATGAGTAAATAAGCAGTTTCTGAAAGCAGCATATTTTAATGCCTACTGGAGGTTAGGTAAATTCGAGACCTGCTAATGTGGAACAGGGCAGGGTTAATAATCACTCAAAGCAAAGGCGCCTCTAGGTAGCAGTAATCATAGCATGATTGAATTTCATGCTCAGTTGAGGGAGAGAAGGCTGGGCTAAGAACTGTATTTTGAACTTAGGCAGTTAGCAATTATGAGGATAGAACTGGCTAAAGTGAACTGGGGAACTAGTTTAAGCCATATGTTAGTACAGCTGCAGTAACGAATATTAAAAAGATATTTAGTAACACTCAATAAATAATATTCCAGTGAAAAAGAAAGTCTGGGAAAGATTGCACCATTCATGGCTCAATAAGGAGGTTAAAGATTGCATCTAATTGAAAGAAAAGGCATGTAATATTGTGAAAATTAGTGATAGGTTAAAAAAAAATGGATAAAATACAAAAACAGTGAAAAGCAATTCAAAATAGGGATAGAATGAGAAGATAGCTAGAAATACAAAAGCAGAAGGGCCAGGTATTATAGTCAGAGTTTAGAACCCTATATCCAAACTTGATTAGATTAAAAGTTACCCACGTTCCGTTGGATCACATGTATGATAGAGATTCCTGGACAAGGGCCCCCTATTCTGAACATATCCAGGAACCCAACAGCACATAAGATTTTATAGAAACTAGGACCCTTTTGCAACAGTGTGTCATGATCTGATTTAAATCTCCAGCTGCAGAGCCACCCACTTGAAAAGCTCATGTGAAAAGATAATCATGCAAGACAAGTGAGGAAACTGGAGCGCCAGATACACAAGATAGGTGGGGTGCAGGAGTGCTTAAGGTAGATTGGGGGTCAGGCCAGGGCAGGCACTGTCAGGCTGGGTCACGGAGGGGATATTCAGTTTAACAGTTACCCAGGAGTCAGCTGAGAGAGGAATCCTGCATGGTCTCAATCTGCGCTGCTGTGACAACACTAGCCATTGGAATATCTTGACTGAATATTAAGAGTCTCTACATGTATTTACAAAGGAAAGGAAAGTTAGTCCTTCAGAGAATGTATATGGGGAATTAATAATGGAAAATAAGAAACTGGTTGACAAAGAAAACAGACAGTTTGCATCTGACTTCACTATGCAGGATACAAACAACCTCCCAGAAATAAATGTAAAGTTAAAATAAGTGCCTAATAATTTGACAGATGGCAAAATGAGAAGTTGTCTACTTTAGCAGGAAGAACAGAAAAACAGCATATTATTTAAGTGGAGAAAGATTGCAGAACTCTGGGTGGCCTTGTACATGATTCTCAAGTTAGTCACTTTCAGCAAGTGGATGGCGCAAGATAAATTATATTTTTTATTGCAAAAGAAATGCAATATAAAAGCAGGAACGGCCTATTGTGCAGGCATTGGTGAGACCATATCTGACCAGTACTGTTTATACTTTTGAACTCTGAATTTATGCACTAGCAGTTCAGATAAGATTCACTCAACTGACACCTGGTATGAGGGACTTATCTTAAGAGGAAGCAATGGACCTGAATTCATAAGAATTTAGATAAGAGGTGATCCTATTGAAGCATAATACCCTGAGGAGAAAGGATAGGATGGATGCTGTAAAAAAAACATTTCCCCTTGTGAGAAAGACTAAAAGTAGGTGATGGAATTTAAAAGTCAGGGGCCTCAGATTTGAGATAGAGATTAGATTTTTTTCTCCTCAGAGCATTCAGAGTCTGGACCTTCCTTTGCCAGATTGCACTAGAGATGGGTAAGTGAATACTTTTAAGGCAGAGATTGATAGTTAAGAATTTAACAATAGTTAATGGATATGGAGGGTAGACAGGAAATCTGACATTATCTTCATGAATGACAGATCAAGCTCAAGAGGCCAAATTCTGAATATTTATATAATCAACTGCAAGGTAAACTTTTTTTTTTCCCCAATTCCCTTCTGGCAAGGTAATGATGGAAACCAGCAAGCCACCCACCCACCAAAAGGCTAAAAATGAATGCAGACTGTTTACATCAGCTACGATTATCGGGCATTTTAAAACGCTAACAGTTTAACGTGCCTCAATTTCTATTACTGAGAGAAAAGTGTAGACATAAAAATATGTTATGCTAGAGAAGAAACTTGCACAGCAAAATCTTCATCTTCATTGTCACATTAACAGACTCAAGGCACATGTCCACAAAAATGTATCTATACACAAGTTTTGCATTGGCATCTGCAGTTGATGCAATGCCACTGACTTGCTGCCACAAAAACCTGAAACACATTCTAAATGCCTGACTAGAAAAAGGTAACATACTGAACTCGGATGTTGGCGCTCAGGAGCCCATCAGTACAATTTTAAATTCTTTCATGCAATGTATTAAATACATGCTTTTAAAAAAAAAGAAAATGCTTACAGTCTTGGACTTGGTAAACTTGTCTTCACATTTTATAGTTTCTTCTTGCGAAACTCGGCGCTTTGACAAATCAATGTAACCTGGATCAAATAAGACAATTACAATACAATCAACCACAATGGCCATAATTTCCTGCCGTAAGAGGCAATCCTAAAACATTCCATTATGTAGGTAAGGTATCTAGACGGTTTAAGGAAAATAAAACTAGGATCCCATCATGTTTCAAAGTTGTGTAGCTCAAGTAACCCTTCACTTCATTACACACATCAAATGAACTGAACACTAAAGCTAGAGCACTAAGGGTCTCAACAACAACAATAATTCACATTTATGTAAAATCTTCAATTTAATAAAACATCCAAAAGCATTTAGGGACATTAATGAAGAAATTGCGACATCACATAAGATCTCAGAGCTGTTGCAAAAGGGTTAAATAAGTGCCTTAAAAAAAGGAGAGTGATCTAGAGTCAGTGAGCATTAGGGAGGGAATTCCAGGGTATCTGAAGGCAAGACCACAATTAAAAGCAATTAAAATATAGAGCAGGCAGAATGCCAGTATTGGGAAATATGCCAAGCTCTTGGATTTGTGGGTTTGGAGGATTTACAGAGATAGACAGAGTGTAGACATGGAATACGGGATTAAGAATGAAAATTTAATTTAAAAAAAAACGGCTTGCCAGCCTGGAAGCCAAAAAAAAGGTAAGTGCAAAGGTCACAGAGGAACAAGATTTGATGCGACTTGTGTTAGGGAGACCCAACAGGCAAACACTAGTTCATTTAAGTGTAGAAATATTAAAATGCATGAATGATGGTTTCAGCAAACAAGTTGAAACAGGATCACAGACCGTTATGGAAGTGAAAGCTGCCAGCTGGGGCCTTCATTTAAAGACTGATCCAAATTGCAATGCTACACTGCACCAGCACTCTAGACTTTGACCTCAAGCTCCCTAGTGGGTTTTGAACGCTCACCAGATGCCCAAGAAAAAGCACAACCAGTGAGCCAGAGACTAGCAAACAAAAAGAATGAACTATTAATGACACCCCAATTATCATCTTGATGGCGAGCCATTTCTAAATCTAAAAACATGACAAGACAGTTTTCACAATCTGCATACCTTTCTCTTTGTCGACTCGGATTACAACAACACATTCATTTCTACCAATTCGAATCAGTTTGTTGATAGATCGGATACGCCTTCTTGAAAGTTCACTTAGAAGAATCATGCCTTCAATGTTGTTATATTCTAGAAGGCTGACATAGGCACCCATCTCCGCAATGGAGCGGACATTTACCATCACCACATCTTCCACCTCTGGAAATTTGTGTTGGTAAAACCGACAACTAAGGGCTGGCATTCTGAAATATGCAGAAGAAATCAAATTACACTTCGGTATTTCACACCAGAAAGAACGGACAATGTATTATTGCTAGACTGCGGAAAAACGTGCACAACTAACAGAATTGTAAAAGAATAAATCAAGGAGAGGATAAAACAATAAAAGGAGATCGGGAAAAACCAACCACCATGCAGTTTCAGTTTAACTGTACATATAGCTCATTTCAGCCTGGTAACTTCAAGTGAACAAAGAAAAAAAGGATTCCAATACCCAACAATATTCAAAAAAGTTTCTTTAATTCAGAAGATCATTGCAGAGTGCTTTACATCCCAGAGAATGTGCTTTTTGCAATGTTGAAGTAATGTATAAAAGCGTAAAACAAAAGATGTTTTTTAGTTAATCCAGCTACTTCAAAAAGTTTGAGATAACAAGGTGTAGAGCTGATGAACACTGCAGGCCAAGCAGCATCAGAGGAGCAGGAAAGCTGAAGTTTCGGGTCTAGACCCTTCCTCAGAAATGAAAACAGTTTGCTTGTTTACAACTTTAATGAATGCTGAATCCTTCTGGATGGTGTTCAGAATTACCTCATTAAGGAATGGCACAGAATACACATTTAAAATATGCTGGGATCCCACTTCCATGAAGTGGAATGAGTTCAATCAGTTGGAAGTTGAGCTAAACAAACCAGAAAGATACCAATCATTAGCTGATCAAAGCGTAAAAGCACATCGTGTCCTACAATTTGTACAGCTGTTAAAGGTAGAAGCTGGTTTTTTTGAACACGCACCATCTCTGGTGGACGCAGAATACAGGATTTACAGGCCTAGTTGAAAAATTAGATCATAAAAACTTAGGAGTGAAATCAGGAAACATTTCCAAACACAAAGTGGCAGAAATTGAGAAAATTTGGGGATTGGTGCTCGATCAAATATACATGTTAAAATGGGGACTGACAGACTTTTGTTAATCAAAAGTGTTAAGGGAGGTGAAGCAAAGGCAGGAAATAGATCACAGATCAACCATGATCTCAATGAATGGTGAAAAATGATCAAGTAGCCTCTTCCTGGTTGTATATCAGATGGAGAAATGTGCTGTCTGCTCAGTGTGTGTGAATAATAATGGGATTTGTATGATGAAACGTGTAGGTCATATAAATATTAAATTTTGGGACTTTGATTTCAAAATAGAAACAGGTTCAGTTCTGTGAACATAATCATTTTAAAAAGGGCAAAAACTCATTTGGATTAGTGGCCTAAATAAATGAATTCTAAGGCAACATGTGACTTCAATCAAGTGCCTGGCAGAATCCCTGTGATGTTAATAGATGAAACATTTATACTGTTGTGTTTACAACAGACCAGAAAGCCATCAGTTTTAGTTTTTGAGTTCAGTTCAGAATGGAAAACAATTTCTCTAAGGTGGAGAATCAAGCTTTTAGTTCAGGGAAACAGTCACTATAGCTGAAGAATTTAGTGTGTGGTGCTTCCAATTGAGAAGAGCTTGGATAGAAATTTAAGTTAACAGAAGAGAAAAAGTTTAAGTTATCAGAACTGGGAGCACTTCATGCCAGCAAACTATAAAACTGCCCCTACGATCTGAGGAAAAGAATTTAGGAGGAGTTAGTTAAATAACAACTTAAGAGTTGAGACAGCAGTGAAATTTCTCGAGTTGAGTATCTGTAAAAGGATAATATTGGGAACGAGTTGAAATTTTGGGTTTGATGTTTGTGTTAAGATCTTCCTAACTGTCACCTACAAAAACCAACTGCAAAAATTAAACAAATGATCAATCAAGCCAGGTTTTATTTTGAGATCAGAAATGTCCTCCTTTACCATCAGCTGGGATCATAACATTAGGTTCAGTAAAGCTTTGGATGTTCACCATCAACGTTCATGTTTGATCAATGTTTGGGGAGAGTGTTGGTACCCTATAGTGAAGTACAAGGCCACTACTTAACGACAAGGGTGCCCAACATTTATCAGAAACCGCTGTAGCACGTGTAGTACTGACATGATAAGTCATCAATCTAATACAGCAATACTTGTCTCAGGATGCTAGGCATATTCTGTTTACTCAATTCCCAGAGACCTTTGTGAAAATAAACAAGATTTGAAAGCACAAGCATAAAACAGAAAGGTACTCTTCATTAACATATGGGCCAGGAAACTAATATTAGCATCAGCAATCTTTGCCCAAGATGGACTGTGATAATAATTACATTTAACCAGGAGTGTGATAATAATGATGTCAAAGCTTTTATGCATGTAGATAAAACCATTTCCAAACAAGGGTTTTATTAATAGAATACAAGAACTTATCCAAGAGAAAGTTGCACCAGTCAGAATAATGTATTCAGTTTTGGGGACCCCTTTATAAAAGGGGACATTAAAACAACTGTAGACGCATAGCACAGATTCACCATACTAGGCAATAAACTAATTAACAAGTAGTAAAACCACATTTGCCTGCCGTGGAGGATATAAAATATTCTACAACATTATTTGAATTAAAAACAGGGAATTCTCTCCGAGATTCCTGCTTAGCTTATGTCACTAAAATACAGACTTTTCTCATTACTCTCTCAATTGAGTTCATATCATGATGCCATGAGACAATCTAGATGGACCATGGGGCTTTTCCCTTCTCACCATTTCTGTAATTCTCATTTTTTATAGTATTTACACCGGAGATTTTGTATTTTTTGTTAAAAAAAGTGTCACTTACTCACCAGAGTGTCACCTAGAAATTACCTAATTATTTCTTTAGCCGTGAATTCTCTCAGCTCACTTACTATAATTTCAGTGAACAATTCATAAAATTGGTTAAACGTGCAAGGTTTAATTCGCTTCTGAAATATTTTTTAATAATTTTGCTGTAAGTGTAAGAATTACTGGTTTGCGCTGTTGAGGTAATTTACAAGTTATCAGAAATGTAATTCTGAACAGGCATAACAAAATGCATCTGGCCTTGTTGACATGTATTTAGTTCACTAATGCTGACTGGCAAATGATTGTGTCTGAAACGCAATTCTTGCAGATTATGTTCAAATTATTTAAACTTTTTTACTCATTACTTCCCACAAAGAGTAATCACCTTCTGTGTATCACCAAACTAACTACTCTTCGTGAAAACAAACAATAGAGAATGTCACAGCTGAGCAGTTCCTGTTTTTTAACCAAACTTCCATGCATGCATCTATTTTCCAGACGTACCAATCGAAGGCAATTGATATCTGATGCATTTTGTTCTGTTACTTTCAACAGGGTGCTGATGTCAGCTGATTCTGTACAAATAGTACTGAAGCTTAAATATTTACCTTGCACTGACTAGTGTTTTTAAGTGAAATTTCTTTGTTAATGGTGAAGGGAAGAGTTACAGAGAGAATTTGGAACCACAGGAATTTACCTAAGAGGGGTGTTTTCGTGACCCAACTTGCTGCTAGAATAATTGAAAACCATCCCATTAGTTACACTTATCCTCAAAATCTCATCTCTTCAAATACTTTTCTCTTCCATTAAAAGATGCAATGGCTTCTGCTTTCACTGCTCTGTGTCAGAGCAGGGCAAGTTCCTCCAAGTTTATCCTAACTTGCCTAACTCATTTCAATTGATGCCCTCCTACAACTGACCCAGATTTTAAAACAGCTGTTCGCCAAATTGCCTCGAAACCCTTCATAATTTTAAACTCTCTCTTCTTAGTCTTCTCTTGCTCAGTGGAAATGTTTCCGAACCCTCAAGCCTAAATTCTCATAAAAAAGGTGAACACCAAATCATGCAGTCACAGAATCAAACAGTGCAGAAGAGACTGTTCAACCCATCGAGTCTGCACCAACACTGGCAGTTAGCCCACTGACTTGAACGTTATGACATGCCAAGTGCTCAACCATGTACTTGTTACAGCACGAGGCAATTTGTCTCTACCACCTTCCGAAGCAGCACATTCCAGACCATCACCAGTCTACAGATGAAAGAGTTTTTCCACACATCCCTCTGAAACCTTCTGCCCTCACAACTGACCCTCCAACTAAGGGGAACAGTGGTTCCTTATCCACTATATCCATGCCCTTCATAATCCTGTACATCTCAATGAGATCGCCCTTTAGTCTTCTCTGCTCCAAGGAAAACCCAAGCCTATCCGACCTTTCCTCATAATTCAAGTTTTCCGGCCCAGAAGGCCAGTGCGAGATGCAAAAACAAAACTATGCTTGTAATACAACAGATCAAGCCCTGGTGCTTCCATGGAAGCAATAAGGCAGAGTATTCTGACAGCAAAATTTCAGATATAAAAGATGCCACTAGAAGCTAGACTTCCACTGGGCCCACAGTTATAATTTTAGTCCCATGAGGTCGAGTCTCACCTTGATTAAACAAGGGTGCAGACTGCCATTCCCAACACAGAAAAAGCCAAGGGACAACTTGTTGATAGAACTGTGCATATGAATTTATTTCCATTAATTCCCCAGGATATAAAGAAACAAGATGGGAAACCCTGGTGCAGGGCAGAGTCCCTACTTCAGAGCCAGGAGGCCCAGCTTCAATCCTTCAGATGCATGTCATAATGTATCTGAACGGGTTGATTAAAATAAAGCACCACAATGGGACTCTTAGAGGTACCTACCTCTAAGTCAAGGTGTGGGCCTAGGCTCAATGTGTGGAATGACATCTCTGAATAGGTTGATTAGAAGATATCTATAAGTACTAATAAAGTTTGACATTGTTGCTTTGTAGGAATTTTCCATTCTGCCATTGGAGGCTTGCACGTGTAATTATTCCAATACCAAACACAAGAAATTACAATGGAGCCATGGATCAAAACCAAAGAACATATGTTGATGCAGGCTTCAATGTCTCAATAAACTTCAATCGAAAATCAACAGGAGCCTCCAGCCAACACTAATTGCATATATCAGTTCAAACTGACAACTAATCTGACCATTTTTGTGACACACCTGTTACAATTTTCATTTCATTGCTATTTTCAATATGACAATCTGTACTTTATTTCATTTAATAGCTTCAGAAAAAGGGTTCAGATTTGGACAAGACTAATAAAAATCTATCCACAAAGAAATTAGAAAACTGAAAAACAGTCAGCAATAATGCAATCATACCTCATTTGTATTCTTCATCCTACTCGTGACAAAATATGAAAATGTCCTTAAAACCTTAATTCCAAATTCCTGGTCTGACAAAACTATGAAATTCAAGCCAAAC
The DNA here is from genome assembly GCF_021869965.1 of Rhincodon typus. Taxonomy (NCBI): domain Eukaryota; kingdom Metazoa; phylum Chordata; class Chondrichthyes; order Orectolobiformes; family Rhincodontidae; genus Rhincodon; species Rhincodon typus. Next base: position 64,454,658 of record NC_063339.1, read on the forward strand.
CTAGTTCAATTCCTAAACGAGCAAAGGTAGAAAAGAAATTCCTTGACCACGAAGTGAATATTGAGGCCTTTCATCCCCTGGGATTTCACTTTAAAAATGATGCAATCAAACTACCTTCCATCTGTGAACTTCAAGAATCCTCAGTTTAAACACACGTGCCTGTAAATATTTTCTAATCAACCTGTTCATGGAATACCTCTGGAACAGATAGGACTTGAACCTGGATCTCCTGGGTCAGAAGTGGGGACATTACCACCTTAGAAACTGCCACATTCCAGGTCGTAGCTGTAAGGTGGAGTGGAAAATGGCAAGAGTGAAAGTCCCCGCCTCTTCGACCTGTTTGTTTCCTCTCCACCATCCCTCTTCTATCCGCCTCCCACTCTCTCCCTATTTATTTCAGAACCCCCTTCCCCTCCCACTTTTCTGATGAAGGGTCTAGGCCCGGAACGTCAGCCTCTCTGCTCCTATGATGCTGCTTGGCCTGCTGTGTTCATCCAGCCCTGCACCTTGTTATCTCGGATTCTCCAGCATCTGCAGTTCCTACTATCTCAGAGTGAAAGAAAGACAGGCATCGCAGGCAATCTAGAAACGCGCAATGGAGGACTGGGGTGGGGGGGTCTCTGTCAGATTTCTGACGAGAGAGAGAGAGAGAGACACACAGTGAAACCATTTAAACGGCGGGTCATTCAGGCCCGGGTGGGTCTGCGGGTGAAGCCCGAGTCGAGAACCCGGCGTGACCGGATAAAATATGCTGGCATTAGGCCGGAATCTCGACCCGCCTTCTCCAACGAATCAGTGGTGTGGGGGACAGCGGCTCCCGATATGAAAGGACAGCACTGGGTCTCACTTACTTGAGCGGAATCTGTGGGCAATGCTGCTGCGTACGAGCACGGTCGGCACCTCAGGCCCACTCTCCACTTCGCGCTATTTCCGTTGCCCCACAATTACCCTGCTACGCAGGCGCGACGCCGTTTTCCGTTGCTGTTACGGCGCACTCCTTATTCTGCACAGGCGCAGTGTCTACCACATTGCGCCGCGTAACAACACCCACGCAAGCGCGGCAACGTTTATCCTCATGTTGCACCGTAGAATCTGAGATAACAAGGTGTAGAGCTGGATGAACACAGCAGGCCGAGCAGGAAGGCTGACGTTTCTCCAGCATCTACAGTTCTATCTCTGCACCACAGAATGTATCGTGCGCAGCTCAAGTACGTCCCTTCGCCAGAAACCCCGCTTCTGCGCAAGCGCGGAGCTTCGAACTGAAGTCGAGAGGAGGGCGGAGTAAAACGTCACTCCAAGTAACCCTGGAAGTCGCGATTAAAATAGCGGAGAGGCCTTGATTTGTAGCATTCATTCATTAGACCCGACCCACCCGCATTGTCTTTTTGCACGATAGCTTTGTTAGATTTTCGCTCTCCAGTATTGACTGGAAATATAGGGGAAGTCGGGTGTAAAGACGTGCCGCCGCCATCTTGGTAAAGGATTGTGGATAATAAATAACAGCGAGATATGGAATTGGCGAAGCAAACAACAACACTAGGAGATACTTCATAAAAAAAATTAAAATCCGCATCTAGAATATTTGGACCACGGTTAACCCCGTGGTGAGGGAGGTCACAGGTCACCTCCGCCCTGTCACGTGATTTTGCCAGCTGCTGATCCGTGGAAACCAACAATTTGCTCGAATCGAGAGAGGAAAGTTAGTAGAAAATTACAGGAGGAAGTAGCCCCACTAGGGCTTAGGTACTGCCTTGCAACCTGCTGAAGGTCACGGGGCATTCCGTGTCGATTGCAAGGATTTTCATCTTTTCCACCAGCTGTTGGATCTCCCCCCTCAAGAACTAGCTAAACATGTCAGGCAAAGAGAGGATTGAGATCTTCCCATCTCGGATGTGAGTATCAGATTTTTGATTACGGTTTCCAGCCGTCGCAGGTTTGGGTTCTACTTTAGTGCTCCGACCTGGAAATTTTAAAGTTTAGCATTTTAAATTTTGGGTCAGGAGAAGGGCTGTTGTGATGAAACTGCGTTTAAAGGAGCTGGCCCATTTCTTCCTGAATCATCTAGCTATTTCTAAATAAAGGAACTTTCACCGTCGAAACTAAATAAAAATTGAGAGTGTCAGTCGGAGGTTATAATACAGACAGATGATTAATGCAACGGTGCCCAGTTTGCATGACAAATTCCAAAATTACGCAATCCATTATTACCGAGACTATCAAAATTGGCATTGTAATTAGAAATCTCTTACAAAAAATGCATGAATCACTACATACTGCTGAATTTTTAGGAGAGTGTTGAATACAATAACATGGAAAGACAAACTAAACATTTATTTGTATTGCTGCATTGTGAAGATTTTTGGAATGCCTATCAGCCTCAATGGCTACAATGTTCAAGATGATTGATTTTTGAAAAAGGTAGACAATAAGGGATGGGCATCCTCTAAACAATTTTTATTAGACATACTATATAATACACCAAGACTTGTGACATTATGAAATGGTAATAACACAAATATGGTAGAAATAAATATGAGCCCTTCTGCAGGTGTAGAATACTTTATTGATAATTAATGTTGCCAGAATTTGGAATTCACCCACAGCACATTGTTTCCAACTTTTACATTCTGTCTGATTTGGAAAAGTTGGCATTGTTACATGGACCATCTTCACAACCCCCTTTTACCAAAATTATTTAACTGCCAGGCATGGAGAATAATTTCTCAAACGCATTGTCGTAAAAGTATAGCTAATAGTAATTATCTATACTGATAAGTGGCCATCCACATCCAGTGGTAGCACACCCACAGAGGAGGTGAATTCAAACCCTACTGCGGGATCTGAAATGTAACTGATCTAGTATTTCAGCAGAATAATAAAGGGGTACTGCATTGTTGGAAGTACTGTTTCTTGAATGGAATAACAGTTCAGGGCTTGTCTGCGAGTTCAGGTTGGAAGTTCAGAAATGCGCGACTGGGGTAGTTCTGGCTAGTGTTCTCTAATGATCACTAAAAGCAGATGAGGTAGTCTTTTTTTAATTTCCTATCCAAAAGTAAATTATAGAATTATTGATTCCATAGTGTCTGTACCAGCTCCTGCAAGAGCTACCCAGCTAGTCCAATTCACCAGCCGTCTCTCCAAAGCCCTAAAAATTCCTGTCTTCCAAATACGTATCCATCTGTCTTTTGAAACCTATGAAATCTGTCTCCACCACTCTCCCAGAGAGAGCATTCCAAATCCTAACAACTGAATGAAGAAGTTTCTCCTCATCTCACTCCTAGCTCTCTTGCTGACAATCTTGAAATTGTGTGTCTGAGCCACTGACATACTAATTAGCAGAAATTTTGAACGCCTCAATAAAGTCATCTCTTAATCTTCTCTGTTCAAGGAGAATAAGCCCAATTTATCTAATCTTTCCTTGTATCTAGACACTCTAATTCCTGATATCATTCTAGTAAATCTGCTTTGCGCTGTCTCCAGGGCTTTAACATCCTTTCTTAAATAAGGTGCCCAGAATTGAACACAATACTCCAAGAGGAACAGCAGTAGGCCATTCAACCTGCCAACTCTGCTCCACCATTCAATAAGATCATGGCCTAACTCCATATGTCTGCGTTGGGTCCATATCCCTTGACAGCCTTGCTTAATAAAAGTTTGTCAATGTCCGATTTAAATTGACAGTTGAATTAGCATCGACCACCATGTGAGGAAGAGAGTTCCAAACCCTTCTACTGTGTGCAGAAGTGTTTTCTAGCATCTCTCTTGAATGGCCTAGTCCTATTTCTTAGACTATGCACCCTGATTTGAGAATGTTCAACTGTTGGAAATAGGGTTATCCTGTCTTTCCCTGTTAATGCTCCAAAAACCTCATATTGATCACCCCTGAACTTTCTGGGTTCTAGGGAATAAAGGCCTAATTTGTCCAACCCCTTCTCATAACTGAACCCCTGAAGTCCAGGTATCATCCATATAAATCTGTGTTGAACGACCTCCAGCACCAAGACAATGTTCCTAGGGTGTGGTGCCCAAATCGGCTCTCGGATCTCTAAATGGGGTCTAAGGTTTTGTATGACTGTAGCATAACAATTGCACCCTTATACTCCAGCCCTTTAGATATGAAGGCCAGCATTCTGTCAGTCTTCTTGACTATTTTCTGCACCTGTTCATGGCATGTTAAAGAGCTTCAACAATAATTCCAAGCTGCTTTGGTACTGTCATGTGAATGTGAAAGGGTCCATATTTAAAATCTAGCTCCTTTTTACTTGATGTCCTCAATGACCTTTATTTAATAGAAAGAAACCATTTTGGAATAAATATTTTGTATAAACAGTTGTGTGTACAATGACACCAGGAACTGGTTTGGAGGAGTTTAGTACGTGATAGAATCAGGTAGCTGAACAAATTTCCATAGCCAAATTTTCACTAAGTCTGGACAACTCTGTTATATTTGTTGCAAGTTGAGAAAGTTTCATTTTTCTCATTCAAACAGTTTTAAAAAAAATCTTCCTCAGTGATTCAATTTAATAATGGTGCTGTTGTAACACGGATTTTGAAAATGAAAAAGTTTTTTGACCTGAAATATTTAATTTGGAGAGAATAAAACCTTTTGTTCTACATGTTGTTGATCTGTCGTATTTAATATTCTTGTGCTCGTTTCGCATTTGTAAGATATCCAGGTGAATGATTGATGTCAAGTGTGTTTGTGTTGTGAACTGGCCCAAGTTAAATATTTTCCCTTAATTGTGATTGAACTATTGTCCAGGTTTGGTTCAGACTTGGAATTATCCATCCATTCTTAAAATAAAATTTAAGTCTATCTGCTCAGTCATTGTTATAAAACACCTTTTTGAGGCAGGTGAGACATGAACCTGGGTTTTCTAACTTGGAGGTAGGGACATTACACTATGCTACTAGAGCCCTCCATCTATTTATCTAGCAAGCTAAAGCCATTCATTGTTCCTCTTTTTATAAGCATAAATGCTTCATATGTGCACTGAAGCAAATAGGCCCTTCCCACGTTTATAAAGAGAAATGTGAATGACCTTTACTTAACACATCAAATTGAAAACTGGGAGCAAAAATGTCACATCTTTCTGTCATTGGAAGCGTTCCTGCTCATGCAAAGAAATGAGCATTTGCGAAGATGCCATAGAAAATGAAAATCTGTTATGCTACCTTTGTACTGAAAAATAAATCCATTTTACGTTAAATCTAATTAAATAAGGCAGTGGGCAGAAGAAGTAAACCTAACTTTTTTTTGCATTTGCTACAGGGCACAAACTATAATGAAGGCCCGTTTGAAAGGTGCTCAGACTGGTCGCAACCTACTGAAGAAAAAGTCTGATGCCCTTACACTGCGCTTCAGACAAATCCTGAAAAAGATTATAGAGGTGACTAAACCTTACTATTTGTTTTTCTCCTAGTTCACAAAACACATTTAGCAATGTTAATGCAGTTTTTAACACTGCAGTCCTGCTCATTCATTGTCAGTTCTATTTAGATTCCTACTTTTGTTCATTTAACCACACTTTATTTATGTGCACTATATCTTGGCTTTGTTTTGTGCTGTCAACCAGGGAAACAGAATCATCTTGTTTAGTGAAGCAGGATGTCACGAGAAATGTGATAGATGATTACAGTCTTGACCCCCACCTCAATGTATTTTGCTGTTGTACAGGGTGTGAGCATTGTTGCCAAGGCTGACATTTGTTGTATATCGTTAATTGCCTTTGAACCCTTGATCCGAGTGGCCATCTAGGTCATCTTCAGTTAAGAGTTAATCAAAAAGTTATGTGGCAAAGAGACGGTGTAGGCCAGTCCTGGTAAGGATGGCAGATTTCCTTCTTAAAGGCCGTTAGTGAATATGCGTTTTTACAAACATTGTCTATTTTGACACAGTTCCCATTAAGCTAGCATTAAATTCTAGATTTTGTTTAAAAAGAACAATTCAAATTTCATTATCTATTATGGTGATACTCAAATCCATGTCCCAGAGCATTAGCCTGGGGCTCTGTTTAATGGATGTGTGGCATTTACACCACCGCTTTCCTGATTAGAGTTTCTGTTGAGTGTGTGCATTATGGTGATATAATGAGTCGCACACTTCTTAGTGGCCAACACAGATATATTGGCAGAGGATTGTCGGGGCAGATCATCTTGAAACATAGAAAATAGGAGCAGGGGAAGACCATTCTACCCTTCGAGCATGCTTCTCCATTCAATATGATCAAGCTGATCATACATCTCTGCTTGCTTGTGCTTTCTCTCCATACCCTTTTATCCTTTTAGCCATCACAAACTAGATCTAACTATCCTTCTTAAAAATATACAACGTTTTAGCCTCAATTGCTTTGTGTGATGGAGAATTCCACAGGTTCACCACCCTCTGCGTAAAGAAATTTCTCCTTATCTCACTTCTAAATGGCTACATCCTTTGACCTCTGCTTCTGGATTCCCTTCTTGTGTTTACCCTGTCACGTCCTGCTCAAATAGGTTTCTATGAAATTCCACTTATTCTTCTCAACTCCAGTGAATACAGTCCTAACCAATCTAGTGCCTCATTGTATGTCAGTCCTGTCATGCCAAGAATAAATCTGCTAAACCTGCCTTGTACTTCCTTCGTAGCCAGATAAGGAGACTAAAACTGCACACAGTACTCCAGATGTGGTCTCACCAAGACACTGTGGCATTGCAGCAAGACGTGCCTGCTCCTGTACTCAAGTCCCCTTGCTATGAAGGTCAACATACCATTTGCCTTCCTCACCACCTGCTGCACCTAGATGCCTACTTTCAGCAACTGGATCCAGATCTTGTTGAATCTCCCTCTTTCCCAGTTAATGACATGTATTATTACATGTAGTTCCCTCATTTAAATCATGGATATATATTGTGAGCATCAGGGGCCCAGGCACTGATCCTTTGTAGTACCCTACTAGTCACTGACTGCTATTTGGAAAAAGTTCTGTTAATTCCAACTATGTTTCCTTTCTCCTATCTGACAACCAGTTTTCTATCCGTGTCTGTACATTACACCAGTCCCAAACAATTTAACTTTACACGCTAATGTCTTATTGGAAAACCTGTGAAAGTCCAAGTTAACTGCATTCAGTAAAATTCCAATAGATTTGTCAAGCATGATTTCCCTTTCATAAATCCATAGTGAACTTTTTCCAATCCTGTCACAGTTTTCAAAGTTCTACGCGATTAAATCTCTTATAATGATTTCCAGTGTTTTCCGTATTACCAATATCAGGCTAACTGATTAGACCCTGTGTTCCCTGTGGGACATCGCCTTAGTTAATTAAACTAAGGCAAATGGCAGAAAATGAGGGCATCCTCACAGATTTTTGGAAATAACAATTTCTATTATATATCCATAAATGAACCGGGCATTTTACTTTCAATTAAACAAAAAACCTTGTAGCAAAATGAAATCAAGACTGTCAAACCCTGTGTTTCAGTATAATGTGGCACTGCTAACTGATACATTTTGCATTACTTTTGGTTTTCACATCTCAGACTAAAACGCTGATGGGTGAAGTAATGAGGGAAGCAGCCTTTTCCTTAGCTGAAGCCAAATTCACTGCTGGAGACTTCAGGTGAGACTGCAGTTACCAAAGATTTCTTTGTAGAGTGACCACCTTCTTGGCTGTAAGTGAGGCTTTGGGAAACTGGTCTTTGTTATTGGAGACTATTGATTTGGTGACTTGGCTGGCCTTCACTTGCTCCATGGGAGCTCTTGAGGTATGAAAAATTGTTATACGTTAAATGGGACTGTTAATATATGTTGGATTCTTTCAATTGCTTATAATTGCAGAGTCTATTTTGTACTTTACATGCACCTGCTGAATTTGAAATATTCTTGACTGTAAAGGTTGATCATTAAATGTGCATAATTAAGCCATAATTTTCAGCATTGGTCCATTACCATTAACATAATTTTTGATCAAATAATTTTAGGAATTTGTTGCCTATAATGTAAATTCAGATAATTTAAATCCGTTAACTTCAAGTTAAATAGATTAGAGTATTTGGGGCTCAGTGGTTTGCACTGCTGCCTCGCAACACCAAGAACCCAGGTTTGATTCCAGCCTTGGGTGACTGTCTGCGTGGAATTTGCACATTGTTTCTGTGTATGTGTGGCTTCTGTCTGATACTCCCACAGGCCAAAGAAGTGCTGGCCAGATAGATTAGCGACAGTAAATGCGGGGTTATGAAAAGAGGGTAGGGAACTAATTCTGAGTGGGATGCTCTTCACAGGGTTGGTGTGGATTTGATAGGCTAAATGGTCTCTTTCTGCACTGGAAGCATTCTAGGATTCTATGACCAATATTTGCAGAGTGCACAGTTGCTGTCTCAGCCCAACATCCATTGATCACAGCATAAATTTAAAATCTTTATCCAGCTACTGAAAATGGTTAATTATATACTTGATCTATATTAAATTTAAAGTAAAAAGATCCATCAACCAGGTTCCTCTAATAACAACATTATTGATTTATTTTGAAATGAGACTTTTTAACAAGCTGCAAATTGGATTAAAACACAGAATGAAAGCATAAATATTTACTCTTCTAAATAACCCCTATGCATGCACATCAATTAAAAGAAAATTATTTTCTCAGCAGAGATTATTTGACCAAAGTGGTTTTCTTTACAAAATTAATGGTTGGTTCTTAAAGGAAAAGGAAGGATCAGGTATGAAATGCTCAAATGGCTTTTAGTCAGTGGTTTGATGCACACAGGCAAGAGTCACTAAATGCAGGTAGATCTCACTGGGACCTTTGCAGATGCAGTTAATTCAGGCAATGTAAAGAGGTTGGTCTCTTATAACAGTGGACTCTCTCTGGTTTGGTAGCATCTGTCAGTGAACTGAACACCAAACAGTATCAAAAACAAACTAACTTCTGATGGCCATAAGCCCATGCATGTGATATCAGTTAGTTTAAGGCATGTGACTTCCAAGAAGTATCTTAAAAACACCCTGATGCCGTTCGGTGATCCATTTGATTTATATATAAAATGTCTGTGTATATTGTATGTATGTTAAAAAAAAAAGTTCAAATATATTGACAGGCTTTTCAAATGAACACATGTCTGCTATCCTTCAAACATGAATCCTCAATATTAGTTATGAAACACCTTCATACTTATGAAGTACACACAGACTAATGTTGTCGCTAATATACTGGTTCTGTTTTATGCAGTACTACTGTGATCCAAAATGTGAACAAGGCACAGGTTAAGGTCCGAGCTAAAAAAGACAATGTAGCAGGTACGTTTTTATGGGGTTTTTGGTATCGTGTTTCTTTTGTGAGTTGTTTAATTTTGTAACGTGGATGAGTATGACATTTGGACCAGGATTTGCAAAGAAGTCCAGTTTGATAAACTCGCCCTCACACTTAGATTTCCAAAAATAAATTAGAAATTATGCAAATTGAATGAGAGTACTAACAAAATTCCATCTTCTGTTGTGGTATATGCTTACGTCTGGTGTCAGGTAAACAAAATCTATAGAATTACTTTGAGACCATATGTTTGCATTCTACCTTCTGTCAACTAAAATTTGGAATAAGTAGAAATTATTAAAGGTGGCAGATTCCTACTGACAGTTGAGAGCAATTTTCAGCTGTAGTTAATGTATTCTGAGGAGGATCCTGAGATATTGGACAAGGTGCCAAAAAAAAGAGAGACTTCAGAATGTAGATGTTCTAACAATCAGGAAAGCCTGAACAAGCTAGAGCTCTTCAGGGAAGGCTGACGGACAACATTTAGACAATGAGCATCTAAATGTAGAGAGAACTTTTCTACTTGTTGGCGTGACCATAACTTGGAGTTATAAATACAAGATAGCCATAATAGAGAATTTAAGAAAAACCTCTTCTACAAAAAGCATGGTAACTATCTGAAATACAGTATCACATGGGGGACTTAATACACTTATATTATTTTCAGTAGGATGGGAGGATGTTCGTGTGGAATACGAAGTCTGGTATGGACCGTTTTGCGTTAAATGTCCCATTTCCCTACAGTCTTGATGCAATACCTCACTGCTCCATTATTTATCTCAAATACTCTTCTTCAAGTTTGATTGAGTCTTGTGCTAGGATCTGCTTGCTTTTGCAGCAAAAGCAGCATATTTGCCAGACAGGTTATCAGCACAAACCCAGTGGTCACCCTCTCCACTCAGTGACTCTGCCATCAGATGGTGGATCCTACTCTGCCAAGAAAACAGAAGGGAAGTAATGCAACATGAGTCATTCTGTCATGTTTCCTAGTCGCTACATCAAACATTTGCATTATTCAGATCCTATGAGTAGGTGGCCAGCCTGTTAACGTTGCATGACATGCATGGTTTGAGGGGGGAACGAGAAGAAATAAAAGGGAACATTATGATTTTAAAAATGTAGGCTTTTGTAATTTTTGAAGTGTGAAATATATTTGCTGTTGATGCAATTAGTGTGTTTTGATCTTAATTTTGATTTTGATCTCTGTCATCAGGTGTTGTGCTGCCAGTATTTGAGCATTACCAGGAAGGAGGAGACAGTGAGTAAAAGCAGACACGCACACTGCCAAGAGGGTGATACTGTTATGATTCCAGCTGATGGTTCTGCTGGACAAGTCTAATCCCAGAATAAAAGATAGATGGATCATATGGAGTCATATAGCATAGAAATGGACCTTTCTTGGTGCTCGCCAACGGTGGCTTGTCCACGCTAACCAGGCATCCTAAGCTGACCTTGTCCCATTTGCCAGCATTTGGCCCATATTTCTCTAAAACCTTCCTATTCATATACCCAGGAATTCTTTTATTTTTATTTTAAATGTATCCCTTAACTCTGTCTATTGGTCAGTTTGAGAGTGAGGGTTTATATTCATGAAGACTGGTTTGTTTGCAGATATTATTTACATTGCCTTGTTCATCTGTGTTCTGCCAAAGTTCCATTCTTAATAAATTGTTAATTTTTGTTTAAGTTATAAACGTGGTTTCCAAGATTTGTTACTTGTAAAGTTTTTGGTTAGGAACCGTTAAGCAATTTTGAGAGTCATCGAATATTTCAAGCTCACTGTTTTGCAAATCCAGTGACAGCGAGGCTGATTTGGTATGTTATGCTGCCCCTGTGCGATAACAAATGGTACAGCTTCTTTTAATGAAAGAGCAAAAAACTATTTGGAACAAAGAACATACAGTCCATGAGAAAACAGGGCAGTGAAATTAGTTTTGGATTACTCTGGCAAAGACCAATGCAGATATGACAAACTGAATTAACTCCTCTGTGCTGTAACTGTATAGCAGTTTTTAAACTTTTAACCACTATCCGCCTCATATTCAGAACCTGTCATGAACACAGTCTTCAATGAAGAGAACTTGAAAGTTTGGTTCTTGGAAATGGATGGTAATTTACAATGCCCCTAAATATGTTATTGGCCCTTACTCTCAGCCAACTTTCTGCAACTCCCTGTAAACATCTCTGGAATAATTCTTTTTCATCCCATCACAGAACTGAAATGTTCTTAAGCAAAATCACAGGTGGCATCTACTGACAGTGACCAGTTTACCTCCATAATCTCTCTTATGCCTTTGGCAGCTGCCAACACCAGCATCTTCCATTGCACCATTGTAACCCAGCTTTGGGATGTCCTTGCTTGGTATCACTTTTTTTCCTAATTATAACTGTGGCATCTTGAGTAAATACCTCTTCTACATCCTTAACCTCTGTGTCCTTCAAGGAGCTATCCTTGACACCACTATTACACGTTGCAATTTGGAACTTCACCAACAGATGTAAGGTTCATTTCAACAGATTAAACCTACCCAATTCTATCACTCCACCGCTCAGGAACCCTTCCACTATGCTATGATACTTTTGGATATCCACTTTCTTGGAGTTATATATCTTTAACATAAGCTGTTTAATTTTGCAGCTTGTTAAATTAATTGCCTTAGTTAGACTCTGTCTGTCACAAACATCACAGTATAAGTATTTTATCCATTAACACCATAGGGGTCTGCTAGGCAGACAGTTGAAGACCTGTGTCTTCTTAGCAATTATGTATTCAGATCTCTGTTCCAGAATTTACTTTCTGACCTTGTTTTGAAAATTCAAAAAAATCTTCTGAATTATCAAAATCCCTCTGTTTCTATTTTAAAACATGATTTCCATCAAATGTAGCAAAGAGCTTTTGCATCAAATCCATATAGTTAGAATCTGTCTTTCACTGCATGCTTTTTTAAAAAAAAATTGTTCTGACCAACAGAGACGTGGGTTAAAAATAGGGAGGCAATTTCTCTTAACTTACTTGGTCATGACCATACTTGCTAATCCATGACACTGTTCCCTGAAGTACCAGTGAAGAGTTGATACCTTCAAGTTCTCTTTGTGCCTTGACACATTGAGAATATTATTGTTACAGCTCTGATCACTGCTACTCCACCCTATCACTTGTCACTATTTCTTTATTCCCTCCCTCATTAACTAATAATTTCTTTCTCTTAGTTACATTGTGCTACTTTCTGGAAAATCTGCTCTATCTTTGATCTGTCACATATTGACTTCATTTATTTTCTATTCTGTGGGAACTTAGCAAAGCTTAGACGTGAAAACCAATAGGGAAAATATTTACAGAAGCTAATATAATTGGAAAACTTGCAGGAAAAAGCAAACGAATGGAGGGACAGACTTGTGGAAGGAATAACTGTTAGAAAAAGTTGAAAGCAAGTTACAGAACCACAGTAAATGGGCAGGGGAAAAACAGTTATTGCGAAAGAAGAGATTATAAAGAAAATCATAATCTTACCTTCCTGATCAATGTTGAGGAAACTGTTTTATTCAACGCAATACAAGCTTTAGATGTTATAAAATACAATACTCTGACTCAATGTGAATATTACAAGAGATGCACTAATTTACCATGAATTTAAAAAGCTGGTTACAGTGCTTCAAGTAATTAATCTGATGTGATCCTCTGAGATTTTTGTTTTAATTTGCTGTTTATTAGGTTATGAGTTGACTGGCCTGGCTAGAGGTGGAGAACAGCTGGCTAAACTCAAGAGAAATTATGCAAAAGCAGTGGAGCTTCTGGTTGAATTGGCATCACTGCAGGTAAGAGAGAAAGATGAATGTGCTCTGATTCTGTAGCAGAAAATAAGTTTTAGGCTATTTAACAATAATGTGAATTATTAAATAATCAGAAACGTACATCATTAATGATTTTGGAAAGCTTCAGAAAAATGCCAGAATCTGCAATGAAAAACATGGCTGTTATGACCCTGATATAAAGAGATTTTTAAGACCAGTCAATGGAAAAATCTTGAACTTTTCAATAACTATTGCATGAAACCTTGTGATAATTTCAGACTTCCTTTGTGACACTGGATGAAGCTATTAAAATTACCAATAGACGTGTAAATGCAATTGAACATGGTAAGTTAAGTACTTTTACTACTGTTTTGAATTTTAAGTCTAGTGGAACATCAGAAAAGGAGGAGGCCATTTAGAGCCTCAAGCAGTTCTGCCAGTATATACTGAGACCCTGGCTGATCTGAGACTTAACTTCATATTCCCACCTTTTCTCATCTTCAACAAAATCAAAATTGGTTATTCAAATTGAAATCAAATTTAAAATAAGGGAGCTCTAAAACCCTTCTACCTTTTTGTAAGTAAAAGTGTTTTGATCTTGTTTCTTAGAGGGCCTGGCTTTAATTATTAGACTGTACTACATCATCTTAGACTCCCCGTAGAGCAGAAGCTATTTCTCAGTTCCCCTTAGTATCTATAACTTCAATCAAATCACTGCTTGACCTGTTAAATTCCAAAGTATATAACACTTTTTGAGGATTAAATTACACAGAAAGATTATACAGAGTCCTGGTATCATTCTAGTAAATCTATGCTGCACTCCCTCCATTGATGCAATATCTGCTCACCAGGGTGTGACATCTTGTTTGTCTATCTTGAAATCCAACAGCTACAGTTTTCACTGATTATGTAATTTTTACCCTCCAAACTTTCATGGCTGCTTACAAAGTAATACTCTTGAGCTCTCAAACTTCTAGTGAGCGGTGCTGGAATCTTCACTTCTGTGAACGGTGTCAGGCTTAACTCTGACCCTCCTGAGGGTAGTAGAAATATGGAACATGCCCGAGAGGGTGATGGAGGCAGGTACTCTTGCAACACCTAAGAAGCATCTGGGCAAGCATTTAATCCAGGGCTTAGTAGGCAATGGACCAAGTGCAGTTAAATGGGATTAATATTGTTTGGTGTCTGGTCAGCATAGACATGGTGAGCTGAAGGGCTAGTGACTCTATTAGAAGGCAAGTGTTCAGGGTGTATATACACTGGGTACCCATAAAATTGTTGAAACCAACCCAGCTTTCCACACCCAATTATCATACTCAATTTCTACTTCCATTCAAAGAGTTATTTTGTATATTCATTAGTGAATCATTAAAAGTATTTCCATGGCAAATTTGTACCCTTTCCTGAAGTTAAAACTAATACCAATAACCTTCTACTTTTCCATGTTCCTGTTGTTTCTTCGGCTTCAAATGTTTATCCGATTTTCCCGTAGAAGGTGCAGTCTTCTCCTCTTGGACTGCTTCTGGCAAATCATTGCATGCTTCTGCAATTCTCTTCTTGTGAATTTTTTTTTTCTGATCTTGTTCTCCACTTTGAGAATCTTTTAACTGGTGACTGTTAATTACCAATTTACCAACTAGAAAAACTAATTTGACCAAAATCACGTGTTACGCTTGAGGCCCACGGTATCAATACAGAAACAGATTTTCCTAGGACCGTGGGCAAAGTGTGGTTTAGAATGTGGCTGCTCCTGATAGAATCAAGTCATGAATTAGGGATGGATCTTCTCCTATGTACCTTTATTGATGCAAAGTAGAAGGGTAGATAGTATTACCTATGCTAAATTGTGTAATGAAATCGGAGCCTTAGAATTAGGTTGGGTAAGTAAATACAAGATTTTCAAATAGCTTTGTGTACATTTAAGTATGCAATTACACGTACACCAATTTGTTTATATGGTACCTTTAACATAATAAAATATGTAGAAATCTAGTCTTAGTGTAACACAGAATGTGTGGAAGTTACAGATGCTCAGAAGGGAGATGTTAATGTCTGTTTAGTCATGTTGTTAAAGTTTATTTTTTAAAATAACTAGCTAGTGACTATAAATAATCTGAGCACATATAAATAGGGAAGGGCTCTTTTAGTACAGTGGTAGTGTCCCTGAGCCAGCCGGCCTGGGTTCAAGTCCCACCTGCTCCAGAGTATGTAATAACACCTCTGATCAGGCTGATGAGAGAATATACAAATAAATAGGGAGCAGCTATGACACTAGATATGGGTTGAGAGAAGCAAGACTGAGGAACTCAATTAGCTGTCTCCACAAAACATAACATATATGAAGCTTATTTTCAATTTCGCCATCTGTCTTGGATTCTATTACACAAGACTGGAGTGATTATTTACCACCCTTTTAAAGATTCAAGCACCTACATCAAGAGATCATGAACATAGATTTGCATTTAACCTGAAGTAAATACTTGAATAATGGAATCAAATATTATTCTGTATATATTGTTCAATGTTTCATTCGATAATAAAAAATTGCAACTTTCATTTCATTTTTGGGAAGTGGAAAATATATTGCTTTTATGTATAACCTTTACTTGTGCAGATGGGGGGAAAAGTACAAAAAGTTGCAGTCCAAAGAACTTCAGGGTAAACATGCAAATTTAGGATTAGAATGGATTGGTCATAATGCAGTCATTATAATTCTATTTATTATTAAGTTACCTGCTCAGTAAGTACTAACTACTCTTCCATTTTACTTAAGTGATAATTCCTCGGATTGAGCGCACTTTATCTTATATCATAACTGAGTTGGATGAGCGAGAAAGGGAAGAATTTTATCGGTAAGTAATGGAAGCTATTTTTTAGTCTTTAGAGAACTCTTGTCAGCTGTTTTCCACCATTAAAATTTATTTTGCTGTCAGTTAGAGCCCCTTGAATACAGGTCTCCACATGCTTCACAAAACATATGCTCACCTATATTATTCTATAAATGCAGTGAAGTTCAATTGTGGTTCACTTTGACTGCTCTCAATACTGAACAATACAGTCTTGAACCATGATTGATATACGTTTAAGTAATTTCCAATTTCTTCACATCTACAGGTTGAAAAAGATTCAGGAAAAGAAAAAGCAGTTGAAGGAGAAGATAGAGAAAGAACAGGAAGGACAGAGGCTAAAATCTACCAATGCACCAGCCAACCTACTTGAAGAAGAAAAGGACGAGGACCTACTGTTTGATTGATATCACTGAGTGGCTTTGGTTACCTGCAATTAAAAGTAGCAAGCATTTTGAGCTTGACTATTAACACTTGTGATGTATTTGTATATTTGTTGTATTTAACTCGTGATGTATGATGAGCCCAGCCAGTTGTCAAGTGAATGCTGTTTCATATAGGTTCACAGGTTTTTACTTTACATTTGAATAAGACATGGTCACATGTTGTCATCAGTGCCTGTACGGTCATGAGTTATTAAATGACTTAAATTATTAATTGTGTTAGGAATTGCTCAGAGCCAATAAAATACATTCCCTTGCACATTTTGAGCCTATACTAGATGGGTCTTCAAAATTGATGATTGAATCGTTTGGAAAATTATTGTTCAATTTCTAATGTTTGAATTCCCATTTATTGCTTGATAAATTTTAACTAATTAGGATGCTACACAATTTGCAACTGAATGAAATTAAGTAAAATGATTATTATACCATTCAGTATAATTTATTTCTATTCAGTATTGTATGCAGCAATGACTGATTTTTTTTTTTTTTCCTGTGTCTTAATAGTCAGTGAACCTGCTGTCAACTCCAGTTTGTGTGTTTTCATCCTAAAACTGAATTAATTTGCCTGTTGCTTCGGAAAGGAGAACATGGATAAACTTTATTTATTTCGATAAATAATTGATTAAACCATGTCATATTCTGCAATTTGTAGTTTGCTGAGAAAGTCCCTTTTGAAAACAGTCAACTCAGATGTAACTCAGATGGAGACATTTTGCCTTGTCTATTGCTTAATCTGCGTATTTCCCAGTAGGATTTTCTGGACCAGAGGATCTATCTGATCCTTGGCTCCAATCCAAGCTCATTACCAAATAGTTGTAGTGCCCATTTTTTCCTTTTTGCTGAGGCCAACACCAGTTTCCTTCCAGATGTCTTAGGATTGCCCAAAACCTGACTATAAAAGTAGTGTTTAATGAAAATGACATTTGTTTATTTCTGTGGTCAGAGGTCCAAAATATGTTCATTTGGCACTATCATAAAATTGAAGTCAATGCAATGGATTACCATCTTAAAATTGAATGAGCAAAGCCGCACAAACTGTGTTTGGACACTCATGAATGCTTGCTACGTTTTGGCTGCTGTACATATGTAATCTTGCATAGTTGAGACTTGAGGCTTAAAAATTGCTTGGAGTAATATTGTTGAAGTAAATGTACTTTTGTGCTGTACCCTCAGTGACTGAGTTTTCATTGGACAATCGACCCTAATATATTTAAATTCAACTTTAGTTTGAGGTGAAAAGCAAAATAGTCTTAGCAAAATACAATGTTTGGAACTTGAAAGTTTGTTTATAGACAGTCTTTAGTTCTAAAGGTGATTTTCTGGATGATGTAAAATGTAAACTGAAATATTTGCTTTGAGGAATTTGAAGTGAACCAGTGCCTGATCTAACATAGTTCATAAAAATGACTGTTTGTTTCAAAAAAGCACTCTGAGAAGTTACAAAAGTAATAAGTCAGAACTAAACATGTAACATTCAAATACTATCAAATATGTCATGATCTGATAGCTAATTCGAGACATCCCTAGAAGATGGCAAAAATTGAGACGTGAATAGTTCAGGGTACATCACATATAAGAAGACAGGAAAAGATGGAATTGTAGGCATGTTAATTAAGAATGACATTTTGTAATACAAAGAATACTTTAGTTTTGTAGATTGAGGTTGGGATGAATTTTCCCAGCCCCTGAATGATGTGGACAATGATAAAACAATTAGGAAAATATGGCAAGTTTAGAAAAATGAGATTCTTGATGTTGAATAAAATAAGTGTCTGATTTTTGCACCCAAGGGCTAAATAGGGAGACACTATTCTTATTAGTGAGCAGTGAAAGGCCTATTTACATCTCATTATTACTTATTCTTGCTCATTTATATGCAGTTTGCTATACTGCCCCATTCTGGAGAGAATGGAGATAGTAACAAATCCTGATAGGAAAGAGTGGGTACAGTTTGCTGCTTGCGTCTATGAGCCTCCATATTAGCCAGCAGTGTCCAGAACTTGGGGCATGCTCCATGGGTAGGTACCTGCAATTCCCTGTCCACAAGTTGGCATTGGATATAAACCAGTCTCACCACATGATCATGGTACCAGTGTCTGAAATTTTAGCAGCCCCAGCTGTGGGTAAATACTTCCACCAGTGGAGAGTGTGACAGTGGGACATTGAGGTGTCATTGCATACATTATTGAGGTAAGTGACAGAATTGGACAAGATAACCTGTTGAAGTTCACTGAGAGTAATCCTCTGTGACACTTGGCCAATTTTTGGTACAGTTCACACTGCTGAGTTAATTTGAGTTGAGTTAATAAATAGTTACATGACTGGCAGAAGTGGTTTTTTAGGCTTCCCCATGTAACCATGCTAAGATGTGGTATATAGTATGAAATAATGGAGCATTGTGAGAAAGGTACTGCGATAGTGGATAACTTTACATTTAGATTTCCAATTTGTTAGGTTGAAAGGCCATATGGATTAATACATTCAATGGACTGTTTTTGGGACAGCTGCTTACAGCAGTGTGTTCTAGAGCCAACAAGAGAGCAAGTTACACTTTAATCTGGTAATTAAGTGTATGAAATCATTAACTAATTGCATCAGTTTCTTGTTGTAAGATCCTTGAATGATGTCAGCTTGGACCAAGGAATTTATCAGTTCTAATAATTTCATAGTGAAGGTGGTCCTAGGTAGCTAGTCGTATTATTATTGACTTTCCCATTCAGTTTGAAGGAGAGAAGAGTGAATCTAAGACTAGTATTTGAAACTAATGTAAGAGCAATCAAGAGGGCATGAAAACAGTTGGCTAAAGTAAACTGGGAAATTAAAGGTCAGTAGATATGCAGTGGCAGACGTTGAGGAACATATTTCAAAATGCATTTTAATGAAAAATAAATAACCTAAGAGAAGAATGTGTCATTTGTGGCTAACTCAGGAAGTTAAAGATAGTGAAAGAAGAATCATCTCTGTAAAGATGTCAGGCAGGTGAGAAGATGGGTCAGAATATAAATAACAGTAAGACATAAATAAAAGCTTTGCAAAAAGGGAGAACTTAGTAAGGGAGAGAAAGTGAGCTAGAAATATAAAAACAGATAGCATGAGTTTGTATAGGTATTTAAGGAAGGAATGATTAAAGTGAGCACTACAGCACCAGAGGGCAGGTTTGGGGATTTAATAATGGAAACTAGGTTTGTATCAATTCGTTGTAGAGGACACAAATAACATCCTGGAAATAACTGTGCATCAGGAGGTGAAAGGGAAGGAGGAATGTAAAACATTTCCAATCACCAGGAAAAGGATACTGAGAAAATTGTTAAAACTGAAAGCTGATAAATTCCTTGGTCCAAGCTGACATCATTCAAGGATCTTACAATAAGAAAATGATGCAATAGTAAATGCACTAGTTTTAATTTTTCAAAATTCCCTCAATTCTGGAAAGGTCTCATCAGATTAGAAAATGGCAGTGTCTCTCACCTATTCAAAAAAGGAGGGAGATAGAAAGCAGGACGTTATAGGCTAGCCAGTTTAGTACTTGCCTTAAGGAAAATGTAGGAATATTTTACTCAGGAAGTTGTAACAGATCACTTAGAAAATCTCAATGGAATCAACAAAGTTAGCATGATTTTGTGAAAGGGAAATCATGTTTCATAAATTTATTGGAATTCTTTGAAGAAATCATAAGAAAACATGGATAGAGGAAAACCTGTGAATATACTGTACTTGAATTCCCAGAGAACATTTGACAAGTTGCCAAATCAAAGTCTACTATGCACAATAAGAGCTCCTGGCATATGGGATAATACATTAGCTAGCCACTTTTTAATTCAGGCTAACTGGAAACACAGTAGATATATCAACATCCTTTCTCCCCTAGCACTCCAATGCCCACTCAAACTATTGCATAAATGCTGCTCCCACCACACTTCACCAGCTCTGATGAAAAGTCATCTAGACATGAAACCTTAGCTTGCTTTCTCCCCGTGGATGTTGCCTGACCTGCAGTGATCGTCAGCATTTTTTTTTTGTTTTCAGTTAAGATTCCAGCATCTGCAGTAATTTGCTCCTACTAGATATAAGTGGGTCATTTTCAGATTGGCAAGATATAATATGAGGAGTGACCGGAGATCAGTCCTAGGATCTCAACTCTTAATTTATGTAAATGACGTGGATGAAGAGACTGAAGGTATAGTTATTAATTTTACTGATGACACAAATATAAATAGGAAAGCAAATTGTGAAGAGGACATAAATAGTCTGTAGAGGGATAGAGATAACCAGGTGTAGAGCTGGATGAACACAGCAGGCCTAGCAGCATCAGAGGAGCAGGAAAGCTGACATTTTGGGCCTAGACCCTTCTTCAGAATTTT
>NC_063339.1:64475789-64482112 GCF_021869965.1 Rhincodon typus
AGACATTTTCTGAAGAAGGGTCTAGGCCCGAAATGTCAGCTTTCCTGCTCCTCTGATGCTGCTTGGCCTACTGTGTTCATCCAGCTCTACACCTTGTTATCTCAGATTCTCCAGCATCTGCCGTTCCTACTATCTCTGTAGAGGGATAGAACTAGGTTACGTGATTGGGCAAATATTTGATAGATGCCATGAAATATGAAAACGTGAATTTGTTTACTTTGGCAGCAAGGCTATAAAAACACCATATGTTTCAAATGGAGAGAGATTGCAGAGCTCTATGAGGAACAGTGGGATCTTGCCGTTCAAGTACATGAATCACAGCAAGTTTGCATAGAGATATGGCAAAATGATAGGAAGGCTAATGGAATGTTGTCATTTATTGCAAGGGGAATGGAACGTAAAAGTAGGGACGTTTTGATACAGAACATCTGGAACACTTCATATAGTATTTACATTTTTAAAAAATTGGAAGCAGTTCTGAGTAACTGGAATGGAGGGTTATCTTATGAGAAAAGACTGGATAGACTGAATTTGTATCTGTTGGAATGTACAAGAGTAAGTGTCAATCTTATTGAATAATCAAAGATTTTGAGGGAACATATTGGAGTGAATGTTCCCCTTGTGCGAGAGACTGGAAAATAGGGAACGCGGTTTTAAAATTAGAGGCTACCCATTTAATATGTAGAAGTTTTTTTTGCTCTTATACGGTCTTGAATCTTTGTAATTCTCTTCACCAGAGAACAGAGGAGGCAGGGTCATTTTTAATCTGGAGGTAGATAGATTCTCTTGCTTATTAAGAATCTAAGGGAATCAATGGTCGGTAAGAAAGTGGAGTTGAGGCTACAGAAATGATCTTACTAAATGGCTTGTAGGAAACAAATGGCTGGCTCCTGCTCCTAATTTGTATGTTTATATTCACATAAAACTTTGTTTTCTGTATCCTACCACTAAATACCATTCTCCCATTATTCTCCTGCTCACTTTTCATATTGGTTCATTGTTTGACAATGCTGTGATTTTAGAATTCTTACCGTCGTTTTAAAATCCAACCGTAATCTGCCCCCTCCGTGTATTTACCTTACACCTGCACAATTATGCGACCTTGTTCTCCTTCTTATGGGCCAACTGTTCATCTCTGATTTTAATCCACTGCTTTCCCCCTCCCCTGCCAAAACACCTCTGATCTACTCGCCTCCTTTAGTACTCTCATTAAAATCAGCTAGTATATTTCAACCTGCGCGGCATCTTCTCTGGTTGTGTCCACCAGATCTGTGACAGACCTTTGTAAGACCTCAGATTGGACTTAAGATTGAGTACATATTACCGTTGGCTTGCAACATAGAACACAACTGGTTAGCTTCTCCCAGAGACAGTCCTTTTTATCTCAATGAATGGAGCTTGTCTCCTGATATCAGTGAGCCCATTCAGGTTCTAACTGTCTTATACAATATCTCACGCCGACATTTTTTTCTGTTTTTCTAAAAAATATAAGTAAGTTTACCACTACTACCATCTCCCTCCAAGTCTCTGATTTCATAAATGGCTGGTACCTACCTGAGTTGGAAGTCTGCTTGTGGTGAAGTTTATTGCTTCATTGGAACCTTGCTGGATTGGATTTCTCAAGTGTCCTTTGTAGGGAACATGTTCTGGCATCAATGTCACTATTGAACATCAATCTCTCTTGGACGAACTTTAGTTTTCCAAAATCAGATCAGAAAAAAAATGGCTGTTTCTAAAAATAATTTTCTTGTTTTGACATTGTAACGATGTAGACTCAGATTTGATCCGTCTCACACAGACTCTTCCAGAAAAGAGATAACACAGTGTGGAGCTGGAGGAACACGGCAGGCCAGGCAGCATCAGAGGGGCAGGAAAGTTGACATGGTGGATCGGGACCCTTCCAGGAAAGAATTGTTTTATCAGATTCAGTAGGAGTAAAACTGATAGTGATGAAAACTGTGGATGCTGTAAATCAGAGACAAAAAGAGAAATTGCTGGAAAAACAATTCTGAGGAAGGTCACTTGACCCGAAATGTTAAAACTGATAGTGATGTTTGGTCCTGGTTTTCCTAAATAGCAGAATTTACTTTATCAATAGTCTATTCCTAACTCCTGGTGATTGTGGTGTTAAGAATGCCTGATGATCAGATATTAAGATTTATCTCTGGAAGACAATTGAATAATTCCTGCAAACCTATGAAATTGGTGGTATCTTCTGATCTTTCAGTTATGGAGAGTTGTTGTAGATCAACATAATTAATCCTGAGTGCTGTATATTTCCCACTAGGTTCAGTGAACCTTCTCCTGGACCGATGAAGTCTTCCTCCTCCATTGTTAATAAAATTATGTTGGTCACTAGTATTTGGCTTTGTGACCTGCTTGTTCAACATAGTGTAGAATTTTGTGAGTGAAGCATACTCTTTTGCTCAAATGAGAAGTTTTGATTTATGATGATGTACACCTATTGCACATGGCACTATTTCTGAACTTTAAAACTACTCTCAAGATCTATTTGCTCTGGAGCAGCATTCTGCCTGCATCAGGCAGTTCTGTGTCAGAAGGATATAGTTTCATTTCATTCAACCAAATGGTGATTTTAGATAATATTGTAACACTCACCCAGAGTCAAATTTGAAATTAGTTGGAAGATCATTAACCTGATGTGTATATCATATCTGGTTTGATAAGTCATCTATTAACACCAGGCAAGGTCAAGTAGCATCTTCTCAGGGTGGTAAATAATAAAAAGATATATGTTTCAATGAGGAATATCTTGGCAGTTTGGGTTTTCTTCCAAAGATGCTTGCTGTCAAATGCTCATGACAATCTGCGAGTAAATATTATTAATTCATTGGTTCAAAGATTGTTTTTGACATTTTTATACACTTTAGAATTGTCCAAATTTCCTACAGAAGTTGTATTGGTTTGATAAAGTCTAACAATGGACATTCTTTTTCATTGTGTGTCTTTTTTAACTCTGTGTCTGGAATAATGAGTGCCAGCATCAAAGATGTTTTGTGTGGTCAATGCATTGAGTATAGGAGTTGGGAGGTCATGTTGCAGCTGTAGAGGACATTGATTAGGGCACAAAAACAGAAGTTGCTGGAAAAGCTCAGCAGGCCTGGTAGCATCTGTGAAGAAAAGATCTGAGTTAATGTTTCGGGTCTGGTGACCCTTCCTCAGAACTCCTCAGAACTTACAGCATCTGCAGTGCTTTCGGTTTTTATTGATTAGGCCACTATTGGAATACTGCAGGCAATTCTGGTCTCTTTGCTATAGAAAGGATGTTATGAAACTTGAAACAGTTCAGGAAAGATGTACAAGGATGTTGCCAGGGTTGGAGGGTTTGAGCTATAGGGAGAGGCTGAATAGATTGGGGCTATTTTCCCTGGAGCATCAGAGGCTGAAAGTGACCTTATAGAGGCTTAGAAAATCATGAGCGACATGGATAGGGTAAATGGACAAGATCTTTTCCCCACGGTTGAGGGGAGTCCAAAACTAGAGGACATAGGTTTAAGCTGAGAGGGGAAAGATATAAAAGGGACCTAAGGGGCAACTTTTTCACGCAGAGGATAGTGCGTGTATGGAATGAGCTGCCAGAAGAAGTGGTGGACATTGGTACAATTACAACATTTAAAAAACATCTGGTTGGGTATATTAATAGGAGGGGTTTAAGAGGGATATAGGCCAAATGTTGGCAAATGGGACTAGATTTATTTGGGATATCTGGTCAGCATGAACAAGTTGGACCAAAGGGTCTGTTTCTGTGCTGTATATCTTTATGACTTTTCTCTTTAGAATGAGGAAGGATGAGAGGTGACTTGATATAGGTGTACAAAATGATCAGAGGTATAGATAGAGTGGACAGCCAGAGACTTTTTCCTAGGGTGGAGGGGGCTATTATGAGGGGGCATAGTTTTAAATGAGTGGAGGTAGATATAGGGGAGACGTCAGAGGTAGGTTCTTTACTCAGAGAGTGGTAGGGGTGTGGAATGCATTGCCGGAGAGGGTAGTGGAGCCGGCCTCATTAGGGGCATTTAAGCGGCTATTAGATAGGCATATGGATGATAGCATAAGGTAGGGGTGGAGGTTAGATATACCTTAGGTTTAGGGTAAAAGTTCGGCACAACATCATGGGCCAAAGCGTCTGTACTATGCTGTACTGTTCTATGTTCAATGACTCTATGATCTGTCACGTGTACTTTTGTTCTTGTACCTTACAAAGTTGACAAAGTATAATAATCTTCCAGAGCTAGGTTGGCTTTCCAATCCCATCATTCTCTTGTGCTGTTTGCAGATTTCAGCTTCTATGGCTATCTAGATAGTTCTTTCCTGAGTTTTTTTTATTGCAACATACCTGAGCGAAATACGTGAAGTTCCAACAAAAAATTTGTCTCAAATCAGTGTTTGCAAATTTCCATAATCTCAAAATCTGACGTTGTATAAAGATCATTAATAAAGTTGTTGACAGATTCTCCAGGAAGCTGCATTTTTCAATTAAATCTTGCTTTCTCCATTATATAATTAGCACTTAAAGTCATTGTCAAATGCTCTGACAATATTAAAGGGATCAGTCTTTTGATTTACATTCTGCCCTATTGGGTGGCTCCGTAGCTCAGTGGTTAGTACTGCTGCCTCACAGCACCAGGAACCCATGTTTGATACTAGCCTTGGGCAACTGTCTGTGTGGAGTTTGTGTGTTCTCCCTGTGTCCGTGTGGGTTTCCTCTGGGTGCTCCAGTTTCATTCCACAGTCCAAAGATGTGCACGTTGCATGGATTGGCCACAGGAAATTGTCCGTAGTATCCAGAATGTGCAGGCTAGGTGGATTAACTATGAGAAATACAGGGGTAGAGTGGGTCTAGGTCATTGCTCTTCAGAGAGTTGGTGTGCACTGGATGGGCTGAATGGTCTGCATCCACACTGTAGGGATTCTACGAAATCTCAGTTTACCTATATTTTAAAATGTGATCGGTCCCTGGACCTACAGAATAAAGAGATGTTAAATAAAAACCGAAAGAACGGCAGATGCTGTAAAACAAACAAAAACCGAAATTGCTGGAAAAGCTCAGCAGGTCTGGCAGCATTTGTTCTGAGAAAGTGTCACTCAATCTGAAACGTTAACTCTGATTTCTCTCCACAAATGCTACCAGACCTGCTGAGCTTTTCCAGCAATTCCTGTTTTTGTTTGTGAATAAAGAGATGCATTCATTTGTTCTTCTCTGGGCTTTTTCAGTAATCCTGACGCCATTCGTATCTCATGAAATATCTCTTCCATGTAGTTCAGTTTAATTCCCTGTCTTATGTAACTGTACTTTAAATCTATTTGGAGGCATGATGTCTTTCTCCAATGTCACTGTATTCAACTACTGTTACTTCTCTTTCTTAAGTGGCTTACCTGAATGTTAGTTTTTTTTTGTATATGCAGTTGGATTTGTTTATCAGTGTTTTAAATAGTCCAATCACTTCAATGAAATACAATATTAAGTTCCTTCAGCAAGTGTTTTTTAAGTAGCGTAATGATCGTTTTTAATTACTAGGTAATGAAGTTGCATTGCCAATAAAGCTTTATCAATAAAAAATTTTGCTGTTTTAATTAATATTTTTCACCTCTATCTTCTTATTTTCCATGCCAGATATTTTCTTAAATTTGTTAAAGTTGAATAACTTATGAATTTTCCAGAACTATCCTCCAATATCCACTAGAAAAAGAAAAATCAAGCATTTGAAGACTGTTGAAATGCTTTAAAATGAAGAAACATTCTTCTTTTACTTCTGTAAGATGGAAGAAAAGACTGTTATTTTGTGCTATTTTCCCATATTCTCAGTGGGTTTTGTGGCCTTTTTAACAATATAGATGATTGCCACCATTTCCATATTTCTCTGAGATTCATGCCTTTTCATATTAAAAAAAGGGCACTGTGCCTTTAAGACAATCATCAGTTACACAACGAAAATTTGTTTATACTTCAAAACAAAGATTTGTAATAAACTCTTGTTCTGTCTTCAATTTTTCCACTCTTATGCAAATTACACTGCTGATGTAACAATTTTCTCAATCAGTGAGCTTTCCTGAGATATTTTTGCATCCTTTCCTAACAATTGCAAACAGTTATAATGATACTCATTTACTGAATATAGGGATTAAAGCCTCCTTTATAACCACTCAGCCTTGATTATTTAATTAAGTGTAAGAATTTTCACACATCCTCTAAGAGACTAAGTGTCCAATATAGACTGCCTTGTCCTGGATGCAGTATTTGAATTAGATTTCTACCCTACAGCTTTGGTGACACTTTTGTGATGTATGCAAGCTTTTACAGT
>NC_063339.1:64482612-64520323 GCF_021869965.1 Rhincodon typus
CAGGTCTGGGTTCTGCCAGGGCCACTCATCTTCTGACCTCATTACATTGGTTCAAACATGGACAAAAGAGCTGAATTCCAGAGGTGAGGTGAGAATGACAGCCTTTGACATCAAGGCTGCGTTTGACTTGAGTGTGGCATCATGGAGCCCTAGCAAAACTGGAATCAGTGGGTATCGGAGTGGCAAACTCCGAGTCGTACCTGATATATAGGAAGATGGTCGTGGTTGTTGGAGGTCAGTCATGTCAGCTCTAGGACATCTCTGCAGGAGTTCCTCAGGGTAGTATCCTAGGCCCAACCATCTTCAGCTGCTTCATCGATGATCTTCCCTCCACCATAAGGTCATAAGTAGGGATGTTCGCCAATGGCTGCACAATGTTCAGCACGATTTGCAACTCCTCAGACATTGAAGCAGTCTGTGTCCAAATGCAACAAGATCTGGATAATATCCAGGCTTGGGCTAACATTCACTAACACACTAATGCCAGGCTCTGACAACTACCAACAAGAGACAATCTAACCACCACCCCTTGACATTCAACAGTGTTACCATCACTGAATGTCCCACTATTCAACATCCTGGAATTATCATTGACCAGAAACTCAACTGGACTCACCACATAAACACAATGACCTGCTCTTGTAGCCAGAGGCTAGGAATACTGCAGCAAGTAACTCACCTCCTGACTCCCCAAAGCCTATTCACCATCTACAAGGCACAAGTCAGGAGTGTGATGGAATACTTCCCACTCTCCTAGATGAGCACAGTCCCAACAACACTCGAAGCTTGACACCATCCAGGACAAAGCAGTCCGCTTGATTGGCACTGCATCCACAAGCATCCACTCCCTCCACCATTGACACTCAGTAGCAGCAGTATGTACTGCACAAATTCACCAAATACAGCACCTTCCAAACCCACGACCACTTCCATCTAGAAGGACAAGGGCAGCAGATATATGGGAACACCACTAACTTCAAGTGCCCCTCCAGCCACTCACCATCCTGATTTGGAAATATATCTCTGTTCCTTCACTGTTGCTGGGTCAAAATTCTGGAATCCTTCCCAAATGGCATTGGGAGTCAATCCAAAGCAGGTGGATTGCAGCAGCTCAAGAAAGTAGCTCACCACCACCTTCTCAAGGGCAAGTAGGGATGGGCAATAAATAAAAACCGAAAGAGCTGCGGATGCTCTAAATTAGGAACAAAAACAAATATGCTGGAAAAGCTCAGCAGGTCTGGCAGCATTTGTGAAGGAAAAAACAGAACAGACCCTTCTGAGGAAGGGTCACCGGACCCAAAATGAAATTCTCTTTTTTCCTTCACAGATGCTGCCAGACTTGCTGAGATTTTCCAGTAACTTGGTTTGTGTTCCTGATGGGCAATAAATGCTGACCAGCCAACAACGCCCACATCCCACAAAATGAATAAAAAGAAACACACTGCATCAAGATAATAACCTTGCACGCAACTTCCATCTTCATTTTGGTATTGCCAAAGAGACTGGCTGGGGGTCCACAGCTCTTTGAAGTCCCCGAGTTTTCACAACGATGCAAGAATTTGGTTACTTCAATCTGCAGCTCAATTGTATTCATGTACCTATATTAAAAAAAAGCAAAAAGGTTCTACAAATTAGAAGTTCAAATTACATGTAACAGCTAGTTCTGGAGTTATGGCTGGTTTACTGGCTTATTTTAGTCTGGGCATCACATTAAAATACAATTAAACTCCCAGAATTCCTTTTGCTTTACAGCAGCTCAATCAGAACTGGTATACATGGAGTATCATGAAGACATGAAAAAAAGGTGCATTTGTTCTACTTTTCACCACCTCAACTCCATTTTAAACAAATAGCAAAGATGGCAGTTTGTGAACTCCTTCCCTGTAAACATAACTTTTAGTACAATGGTGAGAAACAGATGACCAAATTAAAACCTTTGTGCTGCCAGTTTACCTGATCGGAGCCTTTTGCAAATTTGTTCTCAGAAGGTAGGTGATGCTATCAATGCTGCATTTATTGCCCAATCCTAGTTACTCTAAGACGATAATGGCAGATTCTACTACCTTGAACTTTGGCCACATTTGTGGTGACGGTAATTCCATAAAAGATGGATAGGGAATTTCTTCTTAATAATCGGGATCATTGTCCCTTCTGCTTTGTGCCTTCATCCTAAAATGATAACTTTACAAATACTGTACAAGAAATTTTTCTAACAGTGAGATATTAGGAGGCTGGTTCCTTTTTATTATTCTACAGACAAGAAATGGTGCACACATCATAATTTCCTCTTCCAGAATTTCATTACCAGAGTAAACGTTGGTATAATTATACAGAAAAAGTTGATCCAATTCACATGCTACTATATTTTTCTTCTCTTAGAAGAACAGAAAAACACTTCAATAAATTAGTCAGTAAAAATAATGACTGCAACTGCTTCTTGAGTTATTAAAGTCAGTTAGACATCTTGCAGGAATTTTCAGGATTTTGAGAACTGATAATTATTGAAAAATAAAAAAAACTTCCTGAAATTGATTCCTCTGCCATAATAAGCCGCTAATTCTTGTTCTGTTCATTAATGAGAAATCATTGCCAACCTTGCATAAACTTGCATTTACTCTCCCAAACATGACAAAATGATACCTATACTTTAGTATGTACAGGGTGGGATTTACATGTGCATTTGTGTTTGGGGAGTGGGTGGGTGGGTGGGAGGGTGAGAGTGAGGGGGGTGGGGGAAAGAGGCAGGAATGGGTAGGTGTGTTTGTACATGAGACAGCAAGAGAGAAAGTAAGTGTGCAGGAGGAGTTTCAATGTGCTTTTTCAAATTTACTATTATCATATTATTAGTCCTCCAGAATTTTTCCATTTGGAGAAGACAGTGATGTTGTGGTCATGTCACTGGACTAGTAGCCAGACTATCTGGTGGTAAAGTTCTGGGGATGCAGGCTCAAATCCCAGCACAACAGCCAGTGGAATTTAAATTGAATTTGTTAGTGAATTTAAATTAATAGATAGCTAGCTTCAGTAATGGTGACCAAGAAACTATTACTGACTGTTGTTTAAAAAAAAACTTAGTTCATTAATGTCCTTTACAGAAGAACCTTACCTAGTCTGGTCTGTACATGTTTCCAGATCTACAGCCACGTGGTCGACTCTGAACTGTCCTCTTAAAATGGGTCAGCAAGCCACTCAGTTTAACCAGACTGTTATGAAAGGTTGTACTGCAGCGTTCCAAAAGGTGACTCACCTCCTCTTCTCAAGGGCAATTAAGGGTGGGCAACGAATACTGCCTCGACAGTGACATAAACATTGCAAGAAGGAATTTTTTTTTAAAAAAACATACCTTGAGACATCAGCTGCAGACATTTGCTTGCGAAAAGAACTGGTAATTTTCCTTCTCGACGAACTACGTTGGGACACTTCTTGCAAAT
Source organism: Rhincodon typus (assembly GCF_021869965.1). Taxonomy (NCBI): domain Eukaryota; kingdom Metazoa; phylum Chordata; class Chondrichthyes; order Orectolobiformes; family Rhincodontidae; genus Rhincodon; species Rhincodon typus. The sequence goes on from NC_063339.1 coordinate 64,486,044, forward strand.
ATGTTTTCAGGTGACCCTTGGCTTCTGTCAGCCAACCTTGATTGGCTCCAAGTTCCTTATAGGATTCTGCTTTGTGACTGAAAAATCTGATGCATGTCATAGCTGCTCGCATGTGGTCCTGAAATGAACACATCACATGTGACATTGCTCCATACACAGTTAAAACCCATCTGAAAAGGGCCCATCACACAAGTCAAAAATTACAATTACCTTCATAAATTGCTGCAGATCATACAGAATGTTGAAGAAACCCCTCATTTGCAAATGTTTGCAGGATGCAATCAAATAGCAACTCCATTTCTCCAGGCTTGGATCCATATGTTCCAGCAAGTTTTCCAAAGCATGCAGTTTGCCACTTTCATAACTTGGTTTGAAAATCCCTTGCATGAACACCTCTTCAGGGCAACCCTGAAAAGTAAGACACACACATCAACTAATGTAAGAAATGGAAACAGCAACTGCTGGAGAAACTCAGCAGGTCTGGCAGCATCAGTGGAGAGAAAAACAGAGTCAACTTGAACTATGTTCCAAAGAAGTCCTACTGAGCTTGAAACATTAATTCTGTTTCTTCCTCCAAAAATACTGCCACACCTGCTTAGTTTATCCAGCACTTTATATTTTTATTTTGGTTCTCCAGCATCTGCAGTATTGTGTTTATCCGAAATGTAAATCTGTGCTTGATCAGAGCTAAGTTAAAAACAATGAATTTTGGGTGAAAAACACAGCAAGTTGGTAAGTATCTGAAAAAGACAGTTCAAATCAGATGAACAGGTACAACTGAAATGCCCCAACTCAGTCACCTCTTTCAGATTGTTTATTGACCAGCTGTTCTGTTGCAGAATATTCTTTTTAATTCAGATTTCCTACATGACTACTTTACTTTTTTACTTATGAAGTAGGAAAAAAAAAAACAGGTTTTCAGTGATATTAGAGCACAGGGGCAGATCATTTGGTCCACATAGTCAATACCATGCTCCCCACAAGCCTCCTCCCATCCTCCTTCAGATAGTCCTATCCACATATTGCAAGGAGACAGTGGCGTAGTGGTGATGTCAATAGGTCGGCCGCAGAAAGATAGGAAATAATGTTCAACTTTACAGTCCTTCAAGTTAAACTTGGCTTCAGATTTGCCTAAGGTCCCCTTAAGAGTTTTCTGTAAGGTGTAAAAATCTATCTAGCTTACTAGTGCCCTTTAGGGAAGAAAATCTGCCATATTTACCTTGTTTAGTCTACAAGTGGTTCCAGATCAACTCTTAATTGCTCTCTGAATGCTAGAGTGCCAATCAGTTCAAGGGGTGGGCAACAAATGCAGGCCTTGCTAGTGATACCCACATTCCCTCTAAAAATAAAAAATATCCCATTTTTCCTTTTGTCCCCATGTGAGTATTTAAGAAGCCTTAGAGACATTTATAATATTCAACTGAATGTAGCAAATTCTACATTCGAATGGGTAAAGAAATTTCTTCCAAACTCTCCATGGAATGAGCAACTACTTCTACTTATAACCATTAATTTAGGATTAGCCAAAAAAATACAGTAATGTTAAGATTCAGGAAAACAAATTTGGAAGTTGTTTGGCCAGATTGCACCAAAGAATTGATTTAAGAAAGAGAACATCTGTAGAATGTTAAATAACATTGCTTTCTCCTGCCTAAGGGTGTTCTCATATTCCTCAGCGAGGAAGCCAAGAGATGCCTGCATTCTATCTTCGGTCTTAATTGGGAAATCCAACAGCTGAATCCACATCATCAATATCCAGGGTATATCACCAATGCACATTACAAATCATCCTTTTACATCCAAGTAATTTTATACAACATGTACGCATTTTTGTTTAGGAAAGCACATCTAAATTTAGTAATATCAATGTCTTACCTTATCTAGTAGGTGCTGCAATGCTTCTCTCATGCAGTTGTGTCTCATATAAAAACTAATAATAGCCAAATTAGTACCATAAGTTTGCAAGTAGTACAAGCACTCTTGGTAGAAGACCTTTTGTTTGATCTTTCCATCCCCTGTGATTTCAAAACTTGCACCATCACCCTTTAGGACTGTCTCCAATTCTTTCAGTGAAGCAAGAATGTCGTCATCCTGCTGTTTAATCACAAATAGAAACAAACATAGTCATCACTGCAAGTTATTAGAGTACCACTTCTACACAATTTGCCCAAAGTTGGCCAATCTAGGGTGAATGATCAAGAAACTTTAAACTCAGGTTACATCCTACACAAACTTTTATGGTTGCATTAAAATGTCGCGTAGAAGGCTAGTCTGTTCCACAACTGCTCACAGACCCAGATTTATTTAATCAATGGGGCAAGTTTCAGATAATTGTCTGCTTGTGACCAGAGTACATCTGAAGATTAAGCACTTCTTAAAAAACAGATCTTTTCAGCGTGCCAGTTTTTAAAAATACCTGTTACTAAAAAACTGACTTAAGTAAGTGGCTCTGTTTTGTAAAGTCATTTTCAGTTATTTAAAGTAGCTACTCATATTAGGGCAGCACCCTTTTTGTGAAAACACTTTTTCAACTGAATTAATGAAACTGCATTAGATTCCCGAGCTTCAGTATATTAAGGCTATCTTTAAATTCTGGGTAGAGAATTCCACATGAAAAAGCAAACCAACTTCACCAACTCATGGAAGGTTTGACATTTATGCAAATCAAAGAACAGGAACAAGAGCCATAAATTCAATTCTCAAAACTGGCTCAAATCTGAACCACATTACTCCAAAACTCAAAGAAGACACTTATGTCCATTATCTCTACTTTGCCAGCAACACAGTTAACTGTAAATATCAATAATGGTCATGTCTAACTTGCACATTTCCACCTCTTCAAATAGTTTCCTTATTTACCGGGAGAAAGGGACAGCATGATGGCTCAGTGGTTAGCACTGCTGCCTCACAGCGTCAGGGACCCAGGCAACTGTCTGTGTGGAGTTTACACGTTCTCCCTGCGTCTGTGTGGGTTTCCTCCGGGTGCTCCAGTTTCCTCCCACAGTCCAAAGATGTGCAGGCTAGGTGGATTGGCCATACTAAATTGCCCATAGGTGTTCAGGGATGGTAGATTAGATGTGTTAGCTGTGGGAAATGCAGTGTTACAGGGAAAGGGTAGAGGGATGGCTTCGGGTGGGATGCTCTTCAGAGGGTCAGTATGGACTTGTTGGGCCGAAGGGCTTGTTTCCACACTGTAGGGATTCTATGATTTGCTCTATATCAAAGATAAAATGAACGTTTACTTATGGTTGGGAGTTCGTGTCTGAATGCCAGGGACTAGATCATAAGCCAGGTGCAAGTTTTAGCTTTTAAAATATTTATTTCTACATTGTGCCTCCGTGCTCCCTTTTCATTTTCCATCCTGCTTTAAATTAAATAATAAAGTAAATGTGCTGTGAAGACTACGACAGAAGAATCCTCCTGAAGTATGTTAATTGTCTACCGATTGCCGTAGTGAATCTCATTTAAATTTTGTATGACAGAAATGCACTTCAATGACATGTTGTCACTTCAGGTAATGCCATTTATACTCAAAATCAATGTAGATAGGAACACAAACCATTTTATAAAGATAAACAATTGACATGCAATACCATAAGTCTCAGAAGATAACGTCAAAGAAAAATATCATCACAATGACTTAACTTGAGCATTACCAAATTTATCAGTTTCAGAAGTTGCTGAAATATTAAAGCTCATTACCACAGGCAAGATTGGTTTAACAGATGTTTCTAGGTGCTGCACTATTTCTTGCAAGAGTGGAGGACCAAGAGACAGTTGATTTCGGTCGAATGGTGGCTTTAAGCAGCGAGTGAATTTCTCCCGAGCTGCAGACAGATTCCCCACTTTGAGGCAGGCTAAGCCCCAAGCATGCCAGACTCCACTCGGATCTAGTAGACCCTTCGTTGAAACCTAAAAATTGAAACAAGACGATATCACAGAATGGTCTCTTGTCCTAATAGAAATTGTAAAATGGGAATTATAAGTACTCTGGGCTGAGCAAAAAGGGTAGTTCAGAAGCTGAATTGACACTTCTCAGTAATTACAGCCTCTACCAACATGAGGTTGCTTCACTTTTTAGGATTCTTAATTTAAAGTCAGAACATTGTGGACTCAAGCCTTAGAACTGGAATGAAGGATGAATCACAGAATTGTTACGGTGAAAAAGATCATTTGACATTTCAGTACATCACGAGGAACTGCAATTGTCAGAGGTACAGTATTCTGAGTGATATAACAGCAAAAGTCTATCAAACTGCTCAGGTGAACATTATTCTATGGAACATTTGGAAGAGAACAAGGAGTTCCAAATTGGATTAAGAGCTCTCCAACCAATACCCACACAGTTACATTAGTTAAAATAAGGCTCAAATAAGAGGCAGCTGTTTTAAGACAGAGTTGAGGAGGAACTTCTTTACCCAAAAGGTTGTGAACCTGTGGAATTCCCTGCCCACTGAAGCAGTTGAGGCTACCTTGTTGAATGGTTTTAAGGCAAAGACAGATAGAGTTTTGAACAGTAAAGGAATTAAGAGTTATGGTGAGTGGGTGGGTAAGTGGAGCTGAGTCCATGAAAAGACCAGCCATGATCTTACTGAATGGCAGAGCAGGCACAACAGGCCAGATGTCCCACTCCTGCTCCTATTTCTTATGTTTTTATGTCATTTGTCTCATTGCCATTTTTGACATTTTGGGTGTGTAGAATGTCTCTACGCTTGCCTACAATTTACATTCATATTGCACCTTTAAAGTAACAAAATGACCCAACCTGCTCAACAAGAATATTGTAAAGCATAATTTAACACAATACGCAATATTAGGGCAAATGACCAGATGGTTGATCGGATGTAGTCATTAGTAACAGTATTAAAGGAGGACTGTGGGAAAGAGATTTGGAGGAGTTTAAAGAAAATCTTCCAAAGCTTACAGCCTAGGCAGCTGAGGACACAGTCACCTTAGATAGAACAATTAAAATTGAGGATGCTCAAGAAGCAATAATTAGATGAGCCCATTTATTTTGGAGGATTGTGGGCTGAACAATATTAGATATATAAAGGAGGTGAGGCCATAGAGGGATTTCAAAGCAAGGTCAAGAATTTTAAAACTGAGGCACTTCTGGACTGGAAGTCAATGCACATCAGACAGCATGGGGTTGATTATGGAATAGTCTTGGTCTGAGTAAGGACACAGGGCACAGGGCACAGAGGTTGGATGACCTCAAGTTTAAGGAGGGTAGAATGTGGAGACCAGCCAGGAGTGATTGGAAGTGTTGAGTCTGGAGGTAACAAAGACATAGTTGCAATATAGCGCTAGTGGCTATAATTCCACCATAGTTAATCAGATGTGAAGTTTTGAATATTGCTCTAAGAATCTTGTAACAAGGAGATAACTTTCTAGTACAGTACTTTGAAATATTCACAACTATATATTTGTCAGATACAAAAAGCATTTCTAAACACTACAGTCTTTCATGTTTTCTAAAAAAATGCCTTTGCAAACCTCAACAGCTAGTGCATAGTATTCGGTTTCCAAAAGCTTATTTCTCAGTCTCGTGATGGCTGCAGGCTTAAGGATTTGTTCAAGAGAAGGCACATCCTGGTAGTTTGCAGCAACTAAAATCTTCACTACATCCACCTTGCTGATATAGCTGCATGAAGTGACAGAAAGCAAACAATTAATCTTGAAAAGATATTGCTAGAAAAATTACAGTTTACTGAACATCTTGTTTAATTTCTACCTCAGTATAAATTGCTGAGATGATGTGAAATTTGTCATAGTTGTGTTTTTCCTGATGAATGCATAATTCAAAACTTCAACAGTATGTCTAATTATCCAGCAGTGGTCTAATTCTGTATTACTAGGCAACTGTTAAGGGGATGCATGAACAACTGTGCTCAAATCACTGCATGATGCAGATTCATTGTATCAACCTTCAACAAGGCAATTTTTATTACTCAAGAAAGTATTTTCAAAGATAATGTCAATGTTACTCACCTGTCACAAAGTGCAAGGTCTTGGCTCCTTCCTGCTTTCACAAACATCATTTTAGCACTGAAAAGAAGTTGCTTTATGATATCTATTAAAAGGCAAGCATCCACTTCTGGATTCGTCAATGCACGAGACAGTCTGCTGCAGTGATCTATCAACTGATGGCCACACTCCATACTATTACTGTGCAGGTTCAAGATAGCAATACACAAGGAAGCACTTGGAGCCTATAAAACATTACAACAGCTTTAACATTTTCATTTACTGCACTCATTTCTACAGCTTCCTCCTCCTAAGCATTTCTTTGCACAAATTCCGAACCAAGCTTCAAGGAGGTGAATTGTGGCTTTCAAAATGCCATGACTTTCACTTCCCTTGCCCTTCACTCTGTAGAAATACCTGAAAATGTGATATATAATAAAAATAAATGCAAAAGGATCTCTAGGGTTTTCAAAGAGGGAACAGAAATCTTAGGATAATTGAATCCCCATCCCAAGCTCACGTACATTCAGAACACCTGTAGCGTGCTGCCTGGCAAGCCAAATAACATGCTCCAGGTTGAACCCTGGTTTATGTCATATGGGATTTAGCACTGCTCAAAACAACAACTTTCTCCAGCAAATGACTTAGGAACACTATTATAATCATGTGCAGAAATGTATAGTTTTTTTTGTATCGAATCCATTCGGCCCAACAAGTCCACATCTACCCTCTGAACTGCATCCCACCTTGACCCACCCCCCCCTACCCTATCCCTGTAACCCTGCATTTCCCATAGCTAATGCAACTAACCTATACATCCTTGAGCACTATGGGTAATTTAGCATGGCCAATCCATCTAACATCTTTGGACTGTGGGAGAAAACAGGAGCATCCGGCAGAAACCCATGAAGACACAGGAAGAACGTGCAATCTCCACACAGACAGTCGCCCGAGGCTGGGACTGAACCAGGTCCCTAGCGCTGTGAGGCAGTATTGCTAACCACTGAGCCATTGTGCTGCCCAAAAGATAAAATTTTATTTCTCAGTTCTGAGGAAGGGTCACCGGACCCGGAACGTTAACTCGATTTTCTCCTTCACAGATACTGCCAGACCTGCTGAGCTTTTCCAGCAACTTTGTTTTTGTTCCTGATTTACAGCATCCGCAGTTCTTTCGGTTTTCATTAGGTTGATACTGTGTATGGAGGGGTTTTCTTTTGAGGAGAGGCTAAGTTGGGTTTTTAGGTTAAAAGAATGAAAAGCAACCTTATTGAATCATGCAAGATTCTTAGCGAGCTTTACAGGGTAAATGCGGAAAAGTTTTTTCCCTTGTAGGAGTCTACGACTAGAGGGCACAATCTCAGAATAAGGGATTGCCAATGTAAGACAGAAATACGGAGGAATTTCTTCTGTTAGAGAGGACTGAGGAGGAAGGTCGTTTACTACATTTAGGCTGAGATAGACATGTTTTCAATAAATAAAGGAATCAAGGATTATGGGGAAAAGACAGGAAAGTAGAGTTAGAGATGATCAGATCGGTCATGAATGGCAGAGCAGGCTCGATGTCCTTCTATGTCCTATGTCTTATGGTCCAACTCAGATGTTTGTGGATGCAGGCCACCATTTCAAGACTTGAACACATAATCTAAGTTAACACTGACAGAAATAGTGAATGAACGCTACATTATTAAGAATATTTTTTTTTCAGATGACCCATTTATCGGAGGCCTTGATGACATGGACCAAGTCAGTATTCATAATCTAAACATGCCATTTGAGAAAGATGCAGTGAGTTCTACCAGGGTCCACAGTCTATTTATCCCTCGATCAACAGGTTGTTCGTACATTTCACTGCTGTTTGTGGAACCACATTGTTGACAACTGTAAAATGCTAATTGATTAATTCTCCAAATATTTAATTTCTTTTTACTTACAGATTTACTGCAACTAGAAAGAATGGAGTAAGATCTAGCATGTCGGGTTTGAAGTGAGCTGAACTTAAGTTAATATTTTGCTGAAACTATTAAATATTTGATGCATGTCCATTAACTATCTTTTGGGGGCCACATGGTGAGATAAGACCAACAAGAAAGTTTTGAGATAGAAAGGGAACAATAGGATAACGAATAAATTGCTGCTAAGCAATTATTTCTTTTCTGGGGCTGCTCACAGTAACATTACCATGCCATAAATTAATCAGCAATGGCAATTCTTGTGTGAAACAGTTGATATGGACCATTAGTTTTGTTTTGAAGAATTTGCAGACTTTTGGGATTGAAGACAGGTTACACCTGTCCAACTGGAAAATGCAGAAATATTGCTTTTTTAATCCATACTGTCTCTGAACTTGGTTGAATATAACAAGCAGCAGAAAGAGTCAGAGTCACATAGCACGGAAACAGCCCCTTCAGTCTGACCAGTCTGTGCTGAACATGATCCCAAACTAAACTAGCCCCACCTGCCTGCTCCTGGCCCATATCCTTTCAAACCTTTCTTATTCATGTATCTATCCAAACGTCTTTTGGACATTGTAATTGTGACCACATCCACCGCTTCCTCAGGAAGTTCATTCCACATGCAAACCATCATCTGTGTAAAAGATTTGCCTCTCATGTCTTTTTTAAATTTCTCTCCTCTCACTGTAAAAATGTGTCCCCCTAGTCTTGGAATCGTCCATCCTAGGGAAAAGACAATACCATTAACTCTATCTATAGTTATCATTATTTTATAAACTTCTATCAGGTTGTCTCTCAACCACCTATGCTCCAGTAAAAAAAGTCCTACCCTATCCAGCATGTTGGAAATTATATTTGGTGTCAGAGTTGAACTACTGTTATACAGGCTGTGTAGTGCTGTGATATCCTAATAAAGGCACTACATAAATGTGAGCTGTTTATTCCCCTTTTGGTGTCTTTTGAAGCAAGCTACATTTTGAATGGTTTCAAAATACATCTCATCATTCTAGAAACTCATTTTGTAACTTTCAGGTACTCCTGCAACAAAGTACAAGGAAGTTACGTGACGTGGGATATGAGGTTCATATATCATCATCATAGAACCCCTACAGTGTGGAAAGAGGCCCTTCAGCCCAACAAGTCCACACCAACCCTCAGTACATCCCACCCAGACCCATCCCCCTATAACCCACCTAATCTACACATCCCTGAGCATTACAGGCAATTTAGCATGGCCAATCCACCTAGCCTGCACATTTTTGGACTGTGGGAGGAAACCCACGCAGACACAGGGAGAATGTGCAAACTCCACACAGACAGTCACCCGAGGGTGGAATCGAACCCGGGTCCCTGGCACTGTGAGACAGCAGTGCTAACCACTGAGCCACTATGCTGCCCCAATTTTAACTTCATTTATCTTTAAGTTTGGATTTTTGAATTAGTGGCATATCGGCTTTTTTCCAGTGTCTTTCAATGAATTTAATGATTTTATTTTGTAAGTATTTCTGTTGATATGGTGATTTCTTTTAAAAACTGAAAGAGCTGCGGATAATGTGAATCAGAAACAAAAACAAAAATTGCTTGAAAAGCTCAGCAGGTCTGGAAGCATTTAAGAAGAAAAATCAGAGTTAACGTTTCGGGTGAAGTGACTCTTTGTCAGACCTCCCCTCCTCAGCCCCACCATCTGAGTATTTTTGAGGGGTACTTTTTGTATGTAAAGGAATAGTTCTGGGATTCATGAGATTATTCAGTGATTCAGAATTTTTAAGTTTGAGAGATTTGGAAATAATTTGATTTATCCTATGTGATGTTCATTTCTTTTGCTTAATAAACTTACATTTTACTGTTAAAATCAAATCTGCAATATTGTGTGCTTGCATTTCTGTGAGAGACCACCTCATTAAAACCAAAAACAAACCAATATTAATATGACCTTCAGCAAGCAAGGTTTCAGTCTGGCATCTGACTTGTCCAGTACTAACATCAGGTGGGATCATGAAACCAAGTCAACAGTTTTCTATCTCTCACCTGCTCATAGAAAAACTCACTGCGTTCGTTCTCATTGTCTTCTTCGTTCAGGGTCAGGTTCCAATGTAATTCTGACTGGCGGGGCATCTGCAGCGCTACGGCAAGATCCAATTCTCCATCACAACTTATGGGGTCTATTTCACAGAAATAGAATTGCGCACATAGGTTATTAAGCTAGGAAAAATGAAGAAGAATATTTCTGAAACTATCAAGCTCCAAATACTCACCTTCACTTTGATCGAGTTGTACTTTTTCACTACAGGAAATAAATATAAACAGTGAACAAAAATTATAAACTAATGAATAGAATATACACACGCGTGATAATGTAAATAGAATTGATAAATGTCAAGATAATTCTGTACACAAAGTAGTTAAAATGATACACTACTTAACTTACAGACCTTTGACTCATTCACTTTGTGAATAGGTTAAATTCACAGAAGAGCAGCATGAAAAATGTAAATAGCTTAAAAAGTGAATACTAAATTCATCAATATATTTTTAAAAATCCACCCACAGTTTCTGGAGGAAGTATGCATGCACTAATTTCAACTGGAGGTTACCATTCAACAGTTCCAAGAGGAACAGTATGCCTTAACTGTGGATTTATTCTTTAGTTACACTAGAAACACTGTCACCAACAACAGCCACTGAGCTTGACCCACTTCAGGAAGGGAAAGGGAGTGTAATGGGTTCAAGTGCTCTATAGGTACATTGCTGAACCAGCAAGGTTACTTCTTGGCTGATAGGTGATGAACATTTTCATGTCACCAATCACCTATATCTGCTCACCATATAAATTCCATTCCAATCCCTCAACAATTCATTGAGGAACCTTATAGTCCAAAAAGTAAATCTGCCAGAAATTTGTATTATTTTCATTTAGACTGGGGAATGGGGATGTTTATGAACACTTATTAATCTATTGGAAAATGGATCCTTCAACCAAAGCCACTTGAAAATGACTAACCTAAGATATCTGTTGAGTGCAGCAGGCACTCAACTTTGAAATCTTGAAACAACCATAAACAGAAACACCAAAGCTTTGCATTGTAACAGATTTCAAATGAGAAATGTTTGATTTAGAAACACGAGCACAATGAGCAGTAGTAGTTTTCTTTTCATTCGTAATTTCTCATCAAAAAATTACAGAAGTCAGTTTATATACATAATCCATGTTCTACTAATCTGAGAAACTGTGCAATAACGCATGCCTATGGTCTTACTTCCATGGAAAATAAACTTTCAATTGATTAGAAATTTTATTCAGAAAAAGGGAGCAACAGATTTTCAACAAACTATCACAAAACACAAATACAGACAAACAAACAGCAATTCAGAAGTACGATTATTTCCCTAATGTTACTCATATTGAGTAAAGTAGCCATTGCTCCAGAGGACCATTGGGTAGCCCTCTCATTCAAGAGAGATGACGGATGGGGAGTTGAACCGAAGGGTCACCATGCCTCAAGTGAGGGGAAAGCTTGAAAAGATGGGACATTCATGGCAACCTTAGCCAGTGAGAGAACTCAACCTGTGCTGTTGGCATCGATCTGCCATCCAGCCAACTGAGCTTTCATATTGAACATTGTTGAAACAAAGACCCTTTTCTTTGTAGCGCCAGAAAAATTTGCAAGAAATCAATAAAGGCGAAAAACATGTGTGCTGTACGCGAGGAGTGTGCAGATTAGTTGACAAGTGGAACCCACGTCGCTAACGTCAGATCTAAAATCAAGACCACAGCTGAGAAAAAAAAACTTACTTCCCATGGTAATAATTGTAACATTGGTCACAAACCCGTGCTGGGTTCTCTCTGCAGTTTTCAACAACCATTTTGTTGGTAGAACAGGGCTGGCAAACAACACGCCCACAACGCCTGCAGTGATGCCGTCGATTAAACTGGTCAAAAAAAAATAAATCTTAACAAGTGATAGAATAATTTAAACTATGCTGCGTTAAGAACCTGCACACTAACAAGGAACACTTACAGAATTCACTACAGCCTGCATCATAAAACATTCAAGACTTAGCAAGATTAATTTATCCCAATTCCGGAAGGCACTGACTCCAGAAGTGACCTGGACATTCTCTAGTATAATCCCAGAATATCAACAAGCTAAGATAACAAAATGTAGAGCTGGATGAACACGGAGGCCAAGCAGCATCAGAGGAGCAGGAAAGTTGACGTTTCGGGCCTAGGCCCTTCTTCAGAAATGGGGAAGGGGAAAGGGATTCTGAATAAAATAGGGAGAGAGGAGGAAGCAGATAGAAGATGGATAAAGGAGAAGATAAGTGGAGAGGAGACTGACAGGTCAAAGAGGCGGGGGTGGAACCAGTAAAGGTGAGTGTAGGTGGGGAGTTAGGGAGGGGATAGGGCAGTCCAGGGAGGACGGACAGGTCAAGGGGGCGGGATGAGGTTAGTAGGTAGGAGATGGGGATGGGGCTTGAGGTGGGAGGAGGGGATAGGTGGGAGTCACGGAGAGAGTGGGTCCCTTATCTGCTTTCCGGAGGGACCACTCTCTCTGTGACTCCCTTGTCCGCTCCACACTCCCCTCCAGCCCCACCACCCGCGGCACTTTTTTCCCTGCAAATTGCAGGAAGTGTTACACCTGCCTCGACACCTCCCCCCTCACCCCCATCCCAGGCCCCAAGAATACCTTCCACATCAAGCAGATGTTCACCTGCACATCTGCTGATATGGTATATTGTATCCGCTGTTCCAGACGTGGCCTCCTCTACATCGGGGAAACCAAACGGAGGCTTGGGGACCACTTTGCGGAACACATCCGCTCGGTTCGCACTAAACAACTGCACCTCCCAGTTGCGAACCATTTCAACTCCCCCTCTCATTCCTTAGACGGCATGTCTGTCCTGGGCCTCCTGCAGTGCCACAACGATGCCACCCGAAGGTTGCACGAACAGCACCTTGTATTTCGCTTGGGAACCCTGCAGCCCAATGGTATCAACGTGGACTTCACAAGCTTCAAAATCTCCCCTCCCACGACCGCATCCCAAAACCAACCCAGCTTGTCCCTGCCTCCCTAACCTGTCCTTCCTCCCACCTAAGCCGCACCCCCATCTCCTACCTACTAGCCTCATCCCGCCCCCTTGACCTGTCCGTCCTCCCTGGACTGCCCTATCCCCTCCCTAACTCCTCACCTACACTCACCTTTACTGGTTCCACCCCCGCCTCTTTGACCTGTCTGTCTCCTCTCCACCTATCTTCTCCTTTATCCATCTTCTATCCACCTCCCCCTCTCTCCCTATTTATTTCAGAATCCCCCTCCCTTCCCCCATTTCTGAAGAAGGGTCTCGGCCCGAACCGTCAGCTTTCCTGCTTGGCCTGTTGTGTTCATCCAGCTCTGCACCTTGTTATCTCAGATTCTCCAGCATCTGCAGTTCCTACTATCTCATATCAACAAGCTATTGTGATCATACTGTACCTTTAAGAGAGAGGTGTTCTGTGCTGTTTCTCTTGGTACCAGTGGTACCAGAATGTCTGTTTCAGACAGGCACCCAGTAAACAGCTGGGAGTTATCCATGATTGTTATTTTTCAAACTATGCAGGAGAGGGCGGTGTCAGCACTCACACAGACCCTAAAAAGGTTTTTAGTTTTGCATTAGCTAGTGAGAAGTTTTCTGCTGCCTGCCGAGCTGAAAGCTTGAATTCCTTGCTGGAACTGAACTCTTAGACAGCGAGGCTTCCTCTTTAAAAATCAAAAGGGGCAGATTGTTTATTTCTTCTAGACTGGAGGGAGAAAGCACTTGAAAATCATCGCTGTTTTGCTGAATTGCATTTTTGCCAAACGGGCGGTTATAGGATGCTGGCTACATTGGAACAGTATGATGAGTGGTTAAATCATAATATTATCTTAAGTATTTTGATACAGTTAAAGTTATGCCAGTTCTTCTTTTCAGTTTTTTTTAAAACTGCATTGTAAGAATAAAGTGCGTTTTGCTTAACACCTAATGGTGAACCGAACGACTCACATCTGGAACTTAGCACCTTCCACTTGCCTTTAAATAGAGTCTGGACTATCTCCTTACTTTTTTTGGGGGTGTGGCTGGTCTGGTCCATACACTATTCTATTTTCAGCTGGGGCATCATTGTAGCACACAATCACATTCTTCCCCTCACACACACACTTCAGCAGTGGTTGATGCATAATTATCGGCAGCCATTTATGGCTGACTTTTCCTTCCCTGCTTTTATGGTCTCGAGGTCACAGCAACAACCGCGGACAGAGGTTGGGGAACTCAGCACAGACTACGAGTCACAAACTTTCTGGGCCTTTATGTCGCTAAGCATCTGCTTACTGCCTATACTGACAACAGAGTTTGAAAGTCCTGAACTTGAATTTTTTGAACACTGAGACAAACCATTAATAATACAGGCATTGTCCAAGAAGGTGGGTCAGAGATTATTTCTAACAACCACTTGCATTTCTATAAACATTTAACATAACAGAAGGCCCAAAGCGGTTGAAAAGAATTTAATTGTTTCCACCCAGCCGAAGAAAGAAATATTAAATTGGCTGAAATCAAAAGCAATCAGGAAGGTATTAAAGTCCAACAATTATATAAGCACGCATAATACTCTGTATGTCAAGGAAATTAAGATATTTTCCTGATAAAACAGACCCAGAAACATATGAAACTTTTTAACTGGGAACATCATGATGCAGCTTTTTATTGTGAAAAACTTGAATTCCGCCAGATAAATATTGTTGATTGAAGCACCAACTGTAAATTGTCAGAACCCTCATTTTAATTGCAACATGGGGCAAAAAATAAATTCTGAGACTTGCAACCCATGAAAATCCATTTCCTGCAAGCAGGTCACTGTAAATGAACCAAATTGAATCAATGGCATCCAAACATTATGCTACAAATGCAGCTCATTGGCAGAAACTCGAGGGGTAGGATTTTTCGGACCGGGAGGAACTTTCCATGCTGCCAGATTAAGTATTAACGTTGGCAACCCTGAAGGTTTTTTAATGCCCCACAGCAAGTGAAGTGGCTGCAGTTAGGAATCCTGCCCCCTCACAGAAAAAAGCCCTGCCTCAGAGTGCCAAGCAATCTGATTGGCTGGCAGTTCTCTGGTCCCAACAGTGCCGAGAACTCTTGCCCTTCCTCCCATCCCTAAACTTCTTCCATTGGCCTCCAAGTTGCAGCCGAGTGGAAAACAGTCCTGACGGGGCCATTAATTGGTGTCTTCAAGGCCTCATCATAGCAGTAGCCACAGGAGGGGGGAGGTGAGCAACTGGAGGAAGCCACCTTAGGCCACACCAACTGCTGTAAAATTTCAGCCAGATCCATTGGTATGCGGCAGGAATCCCACACCTGGAGGGCAGTATAAAATTCCACGCAGAGTGCAAAATATAGGTATATTTTCCTCAGAAGTAATACAAATAAAGTGAAAATACATCACACATTCATCCCATGTTGAACAGCAAGGTAACATTAGTGGAAGGTTTTGCAGCCCGCTCACAAAAACGCTAGCCTAAAAACTATGACTCACAGTTTATAAACTCTTCCTTTCATTTGTTTCAACTGGACCGGTTTCCAACATACATATTCCTGCTTGGAATTTTCGGTTTAAGAGAATAATAGTTGTCCAGCAAGTAGTAGCTGTTAGCTGTATAAACTTAATATACAAGGAATGAGTATCCAAGTCCAATACATGAGCTTTAAAGAACTTGTTTTGACCAACTTTGTGGAAGTGGAGCAAAAGACAGGCACACACATTCTCTGGAAGCTATTTTATTTCATTATTCCTCCAGTTACAGATCAGTTAGGACCAATGTTATTACTTTTAGTGTTCTTCAGCTGGTTTTGCTAAACTGCTGCTTTTCCTACCTCTGAGGAAGAGTCCTTTAAAATGGGATCACTACGAATAAAGAAATCACTTTTCATGAAAAAACTATGAGACACACAAAGAAATTCAGTTCAAACAATTGGGTTTGGGCCAATTATCCTTTCCAAATGCTCAGTGGACACTTATAATATCAGCTCAGGAACAGTATTATTTCACTTGCTGAGGCAGTGAACTGTGGGCCCCAGTTGTCTCTTTAAAATGTAAACAAAAACCATAACAGGCATTAAAGTAGTACAAGGCCTCTAATAAAATGGAATCATGATACAAGTGGCAGAAGACCACTGCAGAGCTCATTTCCAACTGCCTCCAGTACAGTTTATGAAAACAAGCTCAAAGATCAGTTGTTGATCATCATTGAAGTTACAAGAGTAATTGTTTCCCCAGATCCAGCCACATGAAAAGGAATGAGCAAATAATTCGCTGCACACCTATTCTCAACTTGCAAGCGCGTGGAAGCCCACAAGTTGAATGGTATATAGTGCCTCCACTATCAACAGTAATATTACTCATATTCTGGACATGGATGTACTTCTTTTCAATATCTACCATAATTTTGCCCAGTAAGTTTGGAAGTGCAAATCTGCCAGAGACTGACAAAGGTTAGTTACAGCACAAAATGTCTGGTTACAAATTCTGCTCTGTAAATTCACTGAAGCTATCTAAAGAGAATAAAAAATGTTAGAAAATGTGAAGCAGCTTTAGTTGATATTTTTCCTTACCATGGTAAACCTTTCCTTCCAACAGACCATGCAAAACAATGCCTTATCGTCAGGTATCCAGTCTTTCTTGGTAGGTGGGTTTTCTGGAGGAAAAAATTCACCGATTGATTTAGACATTCGAAGAGATCCTTCTCGAGGGGTAGTTGGTCCTTGAAGAGAGGAGTTACCTGCAACATAAAATACACTGATTTATCATTGAACAAAAATCCAATTTATTAATCAATTAACTTAAAATAATGTCCAGTGAGTAATACAGGTTAAGGGCAGAAGTCAAGTTTTACCTTCACAAAATTGGACTTAGTGACTAAAACTGAAAATTCAAGTCTCAAAATTACCATTTGTCTGCACATGCATTTTAAACGAAGTAGCTGGGGGGTGAAGAATCCAACAGTCTAGAATACTTATCTCACCCATAAGATTAGAGTTGAAACATGAGTGGGAATGTTTAAACGTCAGTTCTCAAGTACTATTCTGATCCTACGACTAAAACGAAATGGCTAATATGGATACCAAAGTTCTACTCAATTCTTGTAAATGTTAACACAGAAATACCAAGGCATTAGGTTTTTCAAATAATATTACGTATCTGGGAGTTTGAAAAATTTCTTAATTTTTTAGTTTTCTCCACTCTCAAGGAAATAGTCTCAGCACCTTAATTGTTACTTCCCATAGCCAGCATTAGCTTGATGAATGCATTCTGTCAATTCCATAATTAGAAACCCATAACTATTCCCTCCATGTTTTTGTGTTAAATATAAATTTATTACTTATTTTCTTATATTCTCTGCTCTGATTTATATTACCCAAAATATCCAATATAGTATGTTGGTAGGAATACATAATTGAATAGGGAGAACTAGTGCAAAAATGTATAGAATTATTACATAAATGCAAAAAATTGTATCTGTTAATTTTAGGTGAATTAAAATATCAAATTACATTCTCATTTTTTTTCCCCCCAAGAGTAAAAACATAAACTTGCACTGCATGCACAACTGGAATTTTATCTGATAACCAACCAGTAACTGGATTACATCATTTTTAGTGAAAGCAGCTTAAGCATTTGAAAGTAAAAGATGTACAGTTCTGGGGATAGACAGGAGCAGTGAGATGAGTTTTGAACTACTTTAACAAAAAAACCCAACACAGATGCCCCCATGGGGCTGAATTATCTTCTGTACTGTAAACATCTACAGTTTGATATTTTCTTTACCAGAACAGATGCTTGGCGTTCTCTCGAGGTTTGATGATGTTGGAAAATTCTCTGGTCCTGCACTCTGAGTGAGCAAATCTTGGAGATTGATTACAGAATCTAGATAGAAAGGCATTAAACAGCTTAAAATTCATAAATGTCGCTGGCTAAAAAATCACTTCAGTTTTGAAAATCATGAAACAAACAGCAGATTATTTTTTTTTCAGTTTTCACAGTGTTACTAATGGTCAAAAGGAGGAACTTGATGTTGCTACTGGGAAAGGCATACTCATTTAGTTTTGACACAGGGCACTGCAGGCTTTTGCATCACCAGGGCAATCATAGCCAAGGCCGATCACTTTTCACCTGATCCTGGAGCAACAGGTGGCAGAGACATGGAACCCAAGAAAACTACGTGCACAAGGACAGCCATTACCATTCTAATAGTCAGATTCACTCACACAGAGTCAAACCAATAAAATGTGCAATAAAATGAAGGAAGTCAGACGCTAGATGCTCCAGTTTTCTGTGAAACTCAGCAGGCCTATGTATGACAGCTGTACTCGAATTACACAGCAAACCACAACAGCACATAGGAACAACCCTGTCAGTGCTCTGCAATGCAAAAGCAGTGGAAGATACTTTTCATTTGATTTTTAGTTGTTTGTTAATTTGACTACAGAATCGTTTAAAAAGGTAAATGATATTGAAGTAGTAATGCTGATGAAAAAGCTTTTATTAGGAACCATAAATCTTAATCAACAAAAAGGAACAAACTACAGAAAATTCATGACAAAAAGAATAAAATACACAGTTTCAATCAGAAAAAGCCAAAGAAACAATTAAAATTGACACACAAATAATAGAGGCAAGGTAATTGTTGCTTCAGCTCCAAGGCTAGAAAGCAACATGTCCTAGTCAGGTTAACAAGTGGAAATTTCCAACCCGAATATAGAGCAGAGTGTGAAGTTGTGTTGGGACAGAGAAAGCAGCAATTATGTAATCATAGGACACATGGACTGGTCAAAAATAGATTCAGTAACACAGTAACAGACTTTGCCAAGGTTTCTGTAAACAGTAAATATAACATAAAGCTGGCAATTACAGCTTTTATATACATATATACTATTTCTAAAATCCTGCTTCACTAAGAAATAAAAGCAGATCAATTTTTGTTACCTGATCGTGCTTTCTCTCGCACTGCAAAGGGAACTTCAAGAGCCTTGGCTGCATATTTAGAAAGAAGGCAATCAATGTCTTCAATGGCAAAACCAGCTTCTTGCCCCATAAGCAGTTGATGAAGTGTCTGGACAGCCACTGATGCCCAATCCACTTTCATATTCATGAGTAGCTGCTCCAACATCAGCAATGGGTTTGATGACAGATGCGAATAGATATCACGTGCTGAATCTGGCAGACTTAGTAAAAGCTACCAAAAGAAATATACAGTTCCGAAATATCAATGGATTGTTATGCAAGAAAACTGACAAGCAAAGAACTGCTCAACTTTTATTAAAATTTCAACATGCATTGTTAGCTCAATTTTAAATCAAAGCTGACATAAATAAAGCAGTAGACAATGCTGTCAAAATGTTCATAAGTGGTTCACAACTTTGGAGTGCAGCTATAGTTGTTATGCTGGCAACATAATATGTGTGGCAATAACTGAAAAAGTTAATGCTTTCACCTCATTATGGTACAATAACCTGAGACAGAAAATATATTGCTCATATTTTTCCAGTAACAAATATGAAACACAAGCTATAGAAACAAATATATTTGTTGAATATCCCTTTCTATGCACCATTTTGCTTTGCAAATTATCCTCATCCAAACTTCATATCATTGTGATGTAGAATTATTATTACTCCACTTAGCACCTTTCCTGAAGTTCATAGGGTTCAGTTAGACAGAACTGTAGTCATTCATACAGCGGAAAACCAGAAGATACTTGACAATTACAAATGAAAAAATAATGCTATGTAACTTCTGATAACATATAACATGAAGAACCAATGGCAGAGTGATAATTCTTCCTCACCTTTGATCCAATGCGCATGGATTGAATTTCATGGTGGCGTGCAGCAGATAGACTCTTGTGAAAGTGCGTGGTAAGGTAATTGGCCAGAAAGTGACAAGCAGCTAGTCCTGGATGCTGATCCAGAGCCTGCTCACATACAGCTTGGCACATGTCAGAATCATGGATTCCCTGCAGGAGCTAATGGAACACAAAGAAGTGAGCAGAATTTAAACATATTTCAGCTATTTTTTTCTTAAAAAATCTCATTTAATGCTGATAAATGCTGAGAGGATGTTTCTGCTCATGGAAGAGTCTAGGACCAGAGGGCATAGTCTCAGAATAAAGGGGCACCAATTTAAGATTGAGATTAGCAGAAATTTCTTCTCTCAAAGGATCAAGTGTCGTTAGAACTCCTTGCCACAGAGACCTGTGGGGGCAGAGTCTTTGTACATTTAAGGTTGAGAAAGACATACTCTTGATTAGTAGGGGAAATCAAGGGTTACACGGAATGGACAACAAAGTGGACATGAGGAATATCGGCTCAGCCATGATCCTACTGAATGGGGAAGCAGACTTGAGGGGCTGAATGGCCTACTTCTGTTTCTTAGTCATAAATAATGGGATAGAGTGTCACATATCTAAAGTTGTGAATGACACAAACATAAGCAATATTGTAAGCCACATGGATTTAAGTGTGGCGTACAGAGAGATATTGATCATACAAGTAAAATTGTGAAAAATAAAGTTCAATGTCTGCAAATGTGAGACCATCACTTTGGAAATAAAAGGATATGGCAGAATACATTCTTAATAGCGAAAAAATGAAAACAGCAGATTCGAAGAGACTTCTGAGTTCCACGTACAAAAACCATAAACAGCTATAGAAGATATTAGAAAAAGCTGTGGAATGCTGACCTTCATATCTAGAGTACCATGGTACTATAGCTCATGCACATCTACACAAAGCACTGGTTAGACTACATCTCGAATACTGTGAACAGTTCCGGTAATCACACCTTAAGGAAGATATATTGGCTTCGGAGGATGAACAGCAACGATTTCAGAATAAAAGACAGGATGGTTAAATCACAAGAGACAAATTAGGATTGCATTCTTCTGAATTTAGATGGTGATAAATGATTTGATTGGAATTTTCAAGATATTAAGGCGAGCTGGCAGGACAGATAAAGCAAAACTATTTATGTTAAACAGGGAGTCGAGGATACAGGGGCAAAAATATTTCAGAAGTGAAATTAGGAAATACTTCTATGACGGTCAGTAGAATTTTAGAATCCACTTGTGCAGACAGCAATCAATAGGCACATTTTAAAAACTAAAACCCAGAGATTTTTGTCAATCAAAGCATCAAGATATCGGAGGCAAACACAGTTTAATGCCACCAATCAAGAATGGTACAGTATCCATGAGTTACAATCAGGTTAACAAAGCATTCTTCTTTAAAGAGAATAAAATTTTGCCCAAATTCAGAACAGATTTTTTTTTTTTTTTAAGAAAAGTCATTCTTCTTTAACAATTTGCCCTGCCAAGATATTAATTCCATACTTTACACGGTTCCAAAAGTCAACTGCCTCAAATGGCTCAACGGAAGATGGACAAAGATCAACAGTACGCTATTCTTCAGTACAGAACAACTCTTGAATATAATCCTGTCCTTACCCATCGTCATGCAAACATTGCCAATATTTTGCCAAGTAGCTGAAAAAGCTCAGGCCTCCCAAGACACTTTCACCATCTTAACCCTGGAATGCTCAGGCCAAATACAGCAAACCACACCCTCTCCCCACATCCAGCTTACTCTTACAATTTAGAGAGTTAACCTGGAAGCCTTAGAGTCTTCATGGGCCAACTATGTACTGGGCAAATCCTTGGGTCATCAAGGGGACACAGTATAATTTTGAAACAAATTAGATATGTACACCTGACTTCCATTTGTCACCAAATATGCCAGGCAATGCTGCTCAGTACAACAGTCAACAATTTTGGCACAACTAAAGGAATACTTAGATTAATACTCAAAATAAAATTCAACTGTTAAAGTGTCATGCAATGGTTCAATATCTAATAAAAGAACAAGAGAAAATTCAGTTGGACATGACCTCAGCAAGTCAATAGGCACACACTGTAACACCAGTACAGTTGCACCCTAATACATGAGCAAATACCACAGATCCTGGAAATCTTAAATAAAAACAGAAAATTACTGAAAACACTCAACGGGTCAGACAGCATATTTGAAGAGAAACATAGAATTACTGTATCATGTAACCATTTTTTCCAGAGCCAACCTGAAACATTGACATGGTTTCTCTCTGTACATGCTGCCAGATCTGTTGAATGTTTCCAGCGTTTTCAGATTTTATTCCAAGTATCGTTCAGTTTGGGTTAGTGTCTAAAGGAAATGAGCCAGATGAAC
The DNA here is from genome assembly GCF_021869965.1 of Rhincodon typus. NCBI lineage: Eukaryota > Metazoa > Chordata > Chondrichthyes > Orectolobiformes > Rhincodontidae > Rhincodon > Rhincodon typus. Next base: position 64,508,237 of record NC_063339.1, read on the forward strand.
CTCCATAACATTTGCTGAAATACAGACCTACATATAATTATTAAAGCTCTGAATTTTAGTAGCACGTGCCAGAGGAATTGGCATTTTCTATTTGCTTAGTTTTTGAGAAGGATTCCAAACGGAATGTTAAAATGTCAGTATTCAGGGAGCCAGTAATAATTTAGGGGTTATTGTGGCTAGCAGCACCTGCCTTAAGGCAGCAATTAAAACAGGAGCACCAGTGATATCAAATTCTGAATACAAGGACTGTAACCGTCTTAAATGGGTCCGCCATTTTTCATTATGTGGGATAAGCAAGATCAATAACGTAAACAGGAAATAACAGTAACAGATGTAGGACGTAAAAGCATACAGTGTCTTAAGTGCCAGACCAAACCAGCCTTTTCAGTTGGATATTTGTATGTTGTAATATATTTGCTATAAAGTGCTTTACTGGCACCTCAAATTCATCACAATTCAATAAATAATGCCAGGGTTCTATTTAGTACTTACCTGGAATGCTCGCTCTCCATCGCCTTTCTCAAGCAGGTGAAGGAGATATTCACGTCTGAGCTTCATTGTAAAGTGCATTGGCACAGGATGCAGCTGGACCCAAGACTCACAAAGCTCAAACTCCTGAACATGACAAAGTATTAAGACTTTAGTTAGCCGAATCCAGTGTACATTCAAAATAATAAAACATTTCACTGGACAACACCTTCATTCCAGATCCAAGTCTGTTGTTAACACTAATATTAATTTAAAACCTAAGAAATAAGAGCAGGAGTACGCCAGTTTGACCCACAAGTCTGCTCCCCTATTCAACGAGATCATGGCTGCTCTGCCTGAGCTTATAAGAACAAAAGAAACAGGAGCAAGAGTATGCCAATAAAAGATAGAACTTATTTTGATATGACTCAGAATCCATAAAATGGCAACTGCAGTAACATTACTCAGGTTTGGGATTTTGGCAAATTGAAGTTTGGAAAGAGTTACATTTCACCAATGAGCGGGTAACTACATTGATTTCAGATCTAACTACTACTTCAACCTTCATATTCAGGCACTCAGCTTATTGTTGGTGTACATTTTGATAGCTCTTATACTACCAAACATGTCTCGTTTCTTTCGAACATTAACAACATTCACACCTGCCATTACTGCACTAGTTTTTTTTTCTCTGCAGTTAGCAGGCATTGTAGTCACTTTTATTTTACATGAGTTACTCTTACACTTGTTATGATTCTCCAAGAGAATTTTTAAAAATAATCTCCGTACTTCCAGTGGCTGAAGAATCACGGGACAAGATTTCAGAGTTTAACAGTTTTACTGTAACAGACAAACTAAAAGCATTGGATAAATACTACTCTGTAGATAACTTTTAAGAAATTCTCCATTTAGCTTTTAATAACAAAATCTTTGACTAAGGTTATACTTTACGCGTGTTCTTAAGTGGACACTTACACTCCAGGAACAAGTCCCAATTCACTCTCCACTCTCATGAGCTTGCTTCCTTCAGGATAACTTTTCTCTGCTGGGTAACTTCTGATCCCAGAAGTGACTTTCACTACGATGGCTACATTGGAGATAGCTGCCTTCAGGGCAAAGGTCCTCTAAATCCTCACAAACTTGGTCTCGTCAATCTTACTGCAAGTTCCCTTCCATGTCCTGCCTGTTGAGCAATCAATTTTCTCTGCTTCAGTTGCAGGGCTGGATTCCTCCATCTCCTGCTTATTTTCTCTCTGATGGCTGAAGACTGAATCGGCTTTAACAGTTTCTCGAAGTTTTTTTTTCAGGAAATTCCTAACTGGATTGTTCAATGGCTTCCTTTGACATTTCCCTTCCCAAGCACATCTCATGGTAATGTGAATCACACCCAAAAACATTTCACTTACCCCAGCCTGCAAAATGATGTCCATTACAGCCTGTGGATTCTGACTGGATGCAGCCCGCAGTTCCTGCCAGCCAGACCAAGGTACTGAAGATCCCAGGTTAAGGATCTGTCAACATAAACTCCATTTAAGAATTTCAGTACGAATTTACAACAAGCTGACAGTTTTTTTTTGGAAGAAAAGCATACATTAAAACAGACAAAATTGTATTTGCTTGACAGTTCAACAAAGTTGAAAACCAAAAGTCAGTATCAGGATGCTTGCTTTTCCTCAAAAATGATCTAGATCTTGGGACAATTTTGATCTTTGCCAACAATTCAAGACTTGGGAGCGCTGTAAACTAAGAGTGTATAAATTGTATAACAGCGTATAAAGAAAATTGGCAATTTGGCGGAGTGGGCAGATACGTGGCAGATGAATTTCAATGCAGAGAAATGTGAGGTGATACAATGGTACAGAGAACATGGAAACAGTATAAAATGAAGGGTACTATTCTAAAGGGTATGCAAGAGCAGAGGCAGCTAGATTTATAGGTGTGTAAATCACTATAGATAGCAGGACAGATTGAGAGAGACTGTATGGAACATTAACATCAATATGAAGTTGGGCCAAATGGCTTGTTTCTCTGCTGTACATCCTATGTAATTTCTGTGGAATAAATGCATTGACAGTACGTATTTCTCCAGTACTCTGGTACCACTCCCACTTTGAAGGAGAATTGAAAGATTATGACTAGTACCTATTTCTGCAATTTGCACATTTACTTCCCTCAGCATCTTCAGATGCACGGTTGACTTTCAATGTTTTTTTTGATAGCTCCTCTTCTTCATTTTTAGCCCATCCAGTATCTTAAACCATACCAAAAATATAAACACTTTTCCCAGTTCATTACTCTCGAGTGTCAGTTCATATTAAGTGAAGTAGCTGTGGAGCAGATTTTCCCATTTCTAAATTCTAGAACTCTTCTTCCAGTTAAGTTTTCATCCATACTGCCTTTCATCTATTTTTAACCTTGTTTTCCTTCGTGCACAGTTTCTGGTACAGCTTGCAACTCCACTCTCCCATCATTTTAAAAATATTCAGGGCCTGTTGCCAAGCCAGCTTTAAGTCTTCCTCACTTAACCTTTGCACTCAACCTTGCAATTCCTCAATAATCTTGATACCTCCTAATTTGGGAATTGTTCCACTCATTCCTATGGCCTTTCATCCAGGCTACCAAAACCTTGCTCACCCATCCACCAGAAATATTTTTAAACCTTCAATATAAAATTCAAAGTATGAAACGTTGAAGGAAACTAAACTCACAGCACCAGGGACCTGGGTTCAATTCCACACTCGGGCGACTGTCTGTGTGGAGTTTGCACATTCTCCCCATGTCTGTGAGAGTTTCCGCCGGGTGCTTCAGTCCAAAGATGTGCAGGTTAGGTGGGTTGGCCATGCTAATTTGTCCCTAGTGTTCAGGGATCTGTAGATTAGATGCGTTAGCCATGGGAAATGCAGGGTTACAGGGAATGGGTCTGGGTAGGATGCTCTTTGGAGGGTCGTTGTGGACTTGTTGGGCCGAAAGGGCCTGTTTCCACACTGTAGGGATTCTATGACGAACCTAAGAATAATTCCTAAAAGTGTAAAATTTAGTTGAAAGTATTGATAATGCAGGATTAAAAACAGAACTATTGTTGCTTGGGAGAATAAATGAAGTGAAATACATTCAGGAAGAAAAGAAATTGCTAAAATAAAACAAAGACTGAAAAACTATTGTTCAGCCCCAGCTGCTGTAAACATTAATTGGGGAAAAGCAAAGACAAGTACTAGACATTTGCATCTGCAACAGCAAGTATAGTATAAAACCATACATTTTGTTAAATTCAAAGTGACAGATTAGAGATAAATTTACAAGGCGGCCTGAAGGAACTCCAATCCTTAAAATGAATTTTAGAAGCAAAATAATTTGACCATAGCATTTTGAATTGTACTTAAGACTGTAGGCATCTAAAACACAACAGGTTCACAAGCAAAATTAATAAAATCATTTGCCAAAAAGTTTTCAATCTTCATTGATTTTTACTCTACTCTGCCTAAAGAGTAAAGATATAATTGGAATAAGAAATAGCATTTCCTTCTGCCTTTCTGTGCATCAACCAAACCAATTAAACATGAGACTTATGGTGAATTGCCTGACTTTATTTTGGCAGTTTACAGCTCAGTTTGAATGCACCGGGCCTATGCGAGGTGACAGTTCATGCATGTTGTATGCTAGCAACTAAATTTTGGGGCACTGTTATTCAGTACGTGAATCTATTCCTCTGATAACCAACTTGGCTGTCAGTGGAAAAGCTTCTTCCCATCTATCCCGTCAAAGACCATCATAATCCCAAAGATCTCCATTAAATCTCCCCTTAATTTTCTTTGCTCAAAAAGAGAACAATTCCAACTTCCCTTGGTCTCTCATCCAAGGTGTTAGTAATAAATGTTGCCTTGTTTGCACTTTCACTATAACTCTGTGCATCTTTACATCATTCCCTCAGAGGCATCCTTCTATTCTGTAACCTACTCCTGACATTGCCATTCAAAAAGTACTTGCATTTACATACTGTACATACATGTAACATAATAAATATTTGACTTAATCTCTGTAAATTATGTTAATATTTCTCTCACGTTAAAAACATTCCAAACTCTGAACAATAAAACTAGTAAGATTCTGATGCATGTTTAAAAAGTGCTACAGATCTACTAACACAATGTAAAATATATATATTTCTTTAATCACTATCAATATAACATTGGAGTTTAAAAAGAAAGAGCAAGTGCATAGCAGTATCAATCAAAATGACAATTAAGAAGGTGGAATAAAAGGGATTAGAAATGTACTAATTACGTCCGAGAGTCCTCATGTTATGTCTCCCAGACCAGGAAAGATATGCTAAGGTATTAGTAACCATCCATAATGCAGATGTAACAAGTGTAAAGTAGATCATGAAGGACCCATTGAAGTAAAATGAGTACGCACTTTACGAAAAATGTTACTGCAGACAAAAAATCTTAAGAATGATTCTGTTCCTAGTTACAAGGACGTGAAACAGTCAAGGAGTAAACTGTGGGAAATAAACCATCCTGTGACAGGACTTGGAACAAATTCCATAATCTAGCATTATGCGTTCAATAATTTTCAGTGATCCTGTCGATCAGATATCCTTCATATTAATATCAATTGATAACAAATGAATGCCACAAACCTTCTCATAAACCTGAAGTTCCTCCTTCTTTTTGCGTAGATTGGACTTAAATTCCCTGTCATCTGTACTGGGATCACTTAGACAATACAACAGAACGTCAAGACAAGCACGAAGTGGCCACTTTTCTGAGCAGTGGAGGACAAGTTTAGCCCTTAGAATAGCATTTTTTATGCGGAACACATATTTCCAACCTTCTTGCTCTGCCAATGTAACAGAAATTTGTTATGAAATAACTTCAGTAACTGAGGTAATAACTATAAAGGTGAACAACTTCATCTCCAGTGTTTAAAAGGAGATTGAATAAATGGGTAAAGTGAAATAGACAATATATGGTGTGCAAAAATAGCAGAATTTTGTGGGCTGAATATTGTTATTTTTATGCTTCATGTCCACACAACTTGTATTCATTTGTCAACCTAATATAGACAGATGAGACTTCAACATTTTAGCAAAAGGGCTGATGTAGGAGATTGGTTTAAACATTTTATTACAAAGCTGATCACACCATGCAATGTCTCCACTGGCAGGAGGTCATGATTGCAGAATGGTAAGTTTACACAGCCAATTTCTAATACAAATATGGACACTAGAATTTATAATGGGAAAATTCACATGAAGTTCATACTAACCTACGAAGCTGAAAATACCATTAGTTGATACCCTACAATGCTACATGGGAATTCAAAATCAAATGTAGCCTCAAGTAAAGTAGGTCTGAAGGTCACAAGATAACTGAACCAAGGACAATACACACAGTTCAGACCTCATTTGTATTCATATATTCTATTTTCATACAATTCTAAGTTCGCTTGCAATGGAAACTGCCTACGTAAATTCATAGCTGTCACTGGTATTGCAGCGTCTCCACTGTCAGAAGGGTAAATTACAACAATAAGTACTCAGAGGCAGTGGTCATTAAAGTGAACAAAGGAAGTTACAATGGAAAACATTGACATAAATGGGCATGCAGATATTTAGAGGTTTTAATACAAATGGATACATAAACAAACAGTGTGTATTTTGATGCATGCTAATTAATAACTGGAAAGAAATTAGATACAAGAAAAAAGATTACTGATGTCACTACAAAAAGCCTGAGTGTTTTAACTTTTGTCAGGAGATTCCGACATAAAAAAGGAACAGGAAGTGTCAGTGGCCATTGGCAATGTATAAGGAACTCAGTGAAGAGATCAGAAGAGGAAAGCATTTTCAACATCCACCTTGTCAAAACTGTTCAAGATCTTATATACTTCACTCATGTTACTCCTCACTCTTCTAACTCCAGTGGAAACAACACCAGTCCGTCCAATCTTTCCTTATAAGATAACACACTAATTCCAGGTGTTTTCCAACCCACTAATCCACATATTCCACAAACTATTCTACTTTTCTCAGAAAATTATATATTGTGGATGTGACAATTCTGGTCATTTGCGAAGGTACTGTAGTCTTACCTCCTACAACTGCAAAGCTGAGCAGGATATCCTTCAGTTTCTCAAACTCTTCATTTTCATCAACATACAAGTCAAGAATTTTCAATGCTTTGAGCCAGTGACCATCACACAAGACTTGCCTGAAGATTTCAGACAGTGTGCTTACAGCTACCTCAGAATGAAGGCCCGTAAACAAAAGGGTAGTGCACGGGTTACCACACAGAGAGTCCTGGAGACTAGCAGTTTCTTCACGGGTTCCGGGTAAAGGTTCAGCCATTGTATAAAGAAAATGCTCAAGGATTGGAAATTCCTTCATTAACTGTTGACACTCCTTGGAGATCTGTTCCATGTCAAGGGGTGCCTCTGTGCGACCACTCAAACGATCCTTCCATGACAGACTGTGCCTAAGTGCCCTTTGACCTTGGGTTGCTGTTAAACAGACAAGAACCGCGAGCAACTTTGAACGAGACTTGATGAAATTCAGTGCAGAAGGAATAAGAGAATACGGTCCCAAGGAAGAATCTGTAGATTCATCTTTCAGACTTTCTTCTGTAAGATGGAATGAACTTGGAAAGACAATTCCTAAATCAGGAAGGCAGCGCTCTGAATGTCCTTTTATCAGTTCAGTCACTTCTCTGAGGAAAGTAGGACGGTAGCCGAATCTCCTGGTATTCCAAAGAGGAAGACTCTCACAGCAGCATCTAATAATAATTTGCTGTACACTCAAGTTCAATTCTTCCTTCTGCAGCAACATGAATAACCTAAAGAAAAAAATAAATTTAAAGTAACCATTAAAAAATTCACTACCTACGAACATAACAGTCAGTCAAATTCATAACATGTTCTTTTATCCTTTCTAGGACACTGCACAGCTATGTCTTGTGCGTTCAATTCACTTGATATTCTGAGTGCTGTACACTGGCCAAGTATAATGCTGAAATACAATTATTTTCTCTGGTTATGAAAAGCAAACAGCATGTCTCTATTGGGAGCATGCAGGAATGTAGAACTGATGTTAAAATTAGATTGGTTATGATCTTATTGAGTGGAGGAGCAGATTCAAAAGGTTGAAAAACCCACTCTTGCTCCCCATTCATATGTTCACATGTTTGATCATTCTGCATTTGGATACAGACAAAATTTAATAAAATTACTAAACAAAAAAATCCTCATAAGATAGTAATGGACCAAATCAATTGCATAGTTTTTGACATGTCTCTTTCAATAGACAAATAGACTGAAAGCTAACTATGGTCAAGAAAATCCAACAGCCCATCATAGCTCATCCAGTCACAAAGAACCAGCAATCAAAAATTTCTAAAATTGCTTCAGGACTTCTACCTCCATGATCAAATCTGGAAATGCATTTCATAAGTTTGCCACAACTAAACTTTTCACTATTTTGAATTTGTAACCTCTGACTGCATTGACATGCTTTTCTTTTGAAGTAGAACTCTGTTATAACTTCCCATCCTATGTGTCAACTGTGAAACCTATAAAAAAACCATTTGTTTTTCCAAAACTGAAATGCTTAAGTCTCCCAATCTTTCCTTACATCAGACTAAAACAAAACACCCTTGAAATCTATCCTGTGCTTAGAATATTCCAACTACTGAGTTTAAAGAATAAATAATCTTGCACTTGGGTAGTGCCTTCCATGAAATCTGATGCATTTTACAGTCAATGCATTAGAGTTTACAATATTATTATTCTGCTAACAAAAATCTTCAAAATAGATTACTAAATCTAAATGGTAGACAGAATGCTATAGTAATCACATTTATAATTCACACAGATGTCAGTGAACTGCGCAAAATGGGAGCCTTTGCCTGCAAAAATGAAAAAGAAAAGTTAGAGAATCATTTCAGGTTACTTGTGTACATCTTTGCAAGAATTCAGGTGCCCGAGAGCCGAGCACTTGGACCACAAGTTCAGTTTAAGCACAGAAAGGACATATTAACTTTACAAGGGATAAAGCCCAGATTCAAAAGAATGATAACACATTGAGATACAATTCAGATGACAGTTTCAGGGACCAGGTTTGTATTCCTCGAGTAAGAAAGATACAAAAGGTGACCCGAGATATTTATGATTAAAAGGATTCTATAAGCTTCTTTTTCTTCCGTTTTTTCACGAGAAGTAGGCATTGCTGTCTAGGCCAGCACTGATTGCCCAGCCCCAATTACCCGGCAAAGGTGGTAATGAGGTGATAATTGGTCAGGTCGGGTTTCTTAGACCTTTTGTGTACAAGAGATACCCAGGCAATTAACTGCATAGATAGGTGCCAATGTTGCAAGTGAGCTGAAACAGCTTGGGTAGGGGTGTAGCTAGTTCTGGAATGCTGTAACGGCCCATAGCTTTTGCATTATCTGGTATCTTCAGCCATTTATTGGTATCATGTGGAGTGAATCAAATTGGTTCAAGGTTGACATTAGTGATGCTGGGGTCCTCAGGAGGACAATGAGATGGATCATTCATTTGCATTTCTGGATGAAGATGGATGTAAAATACTTCAGCCTTGTCCTTTATACTCATGTACTGGGTTCCTATTTGTCCCACTGAGGACAGGGATATTATTCTTCTGTTATTTTATTTATAAATAGATAAACAAATTATTTCCTCTAGAATACTTGGGAATTACCTGAAAATAAGGCAGTTCAGGGGCCATATCAAAAAGCAAATTCACTCAAAAGAGTGGTGAAAATCTGAAATTCTTACACCCAAAACATTGTTGAGTCTATTAATTCTAAGTTTCAAAATTGAGATTGATACATGTTTTGTTATGTATGAGGTTTTAAGAGATATGGAACCAAAACAGGTACATGGAATTAAGATACAGGTCAGCCATGATCTAACTGAATGGTAAAAAGAGGTTCAAAGGGCTGAATGACCTATTCACGTTTCTACATATGGTGTGATCAGGCCATTACAGGATAAGTTAGGAGATAATAAACACCATGTAAAAACATGACCGTTCACGTTTTGCACATTGAGTATAAGAACAACTGTTGACATGATCGCTCATACCGGTCAGGCGAAGTTGGTTTCTCGAAAAGTAAATGTGCAAAAAGTTGTGATGGGGTCTGTTGCAGAATTATGAAGGGATTTCCTACTTTTACCTCTGCAAATTGATCTAGGATGAAGAAAATACAATTAGACTGGTGATTGCTCATGTCCAACTATATGTCAACTTCACAATCATGCATTCAACAATACCTATCAACTGCAGCATACAATGTAATTTCTTTCTTTCCTTTCCTATTAAAACTTGCACTTACGTTCGCCTTTCCTTTCAATTTGATTGCTAAAAAGTTTACAATCAGTTACTGAGTTACTTTAAAAGCAAACAATTACATCAAAACAATTTTAAACACAATATAGATGTGATCTATTTGTGATAATATCATACCCATATCTCTGTTCATACTTCGAACGAGCACAGCTGCAAATGTGTTAATGTAATCAAAAATGCTTCGCATGTAGTCTGCTCTTGTCTGCTCTTTATCTATCACATCTTGAATACGTTGATCTAGATTCTTCACTAGCTGCTTCATCTGGTTTTGGATGGTGTGACCTTCTGGATCTTGAGATCGAGAACTTGTTTGTTCCAAGCAGTTGAGTATATTTCCTTTTAGATCTAAAAGAGCACAACAGTTTCTATTTTTTTAATATCCACAAAGATATCCCGTATGACACGCACTGAGCTTTATAGATAGGGTCTAATTTTAGCAAAGAAAGCTACATTTGAAGAAAAGGCATTAAAATGTAGTGGCACAATACCAGTGCACAAATAGTTCCACAATTGAAAAAGGTTAATGACCTTATTGAAGAGTTACAGGTGTTAATAATTGATTAGGAAGATTTTCAGTTCAATGCTTGCAAAAAGTCTTATTAAATTAAAATATCTCTTCAAAACTTCATTTGTTTGGTGGGCAGGTTTGCAAAACTGTAATCTCTAAATCAAGCTGTTGTGTTATTGATATTTTGGAACCTGTTTTTTTTTTTTTTTTAATTTCATTCATTCACGGGATGAGGGCATCGCTGGCTAGGCCAGAGTTTATTGCCCAGAGAGCAGTTGAGAGTCAACACATTGCTGTGGTTCTGAAGTCACATGTAGGCCAGACCAGGTAAGGATGGCAGTTTCCTTCCCTAAAGGACATTGGTGACCTCCCGCAATCAAACATCCTATGTGGGAAATTTTAGTATTTCTAGAGTGCTTTAGCTGTAAAGGATTAAGGGCAGCTTAACCCAGAGATGTTACTTGTTTTGTCAGAAGTATTATTTAATCTCATGGGTTAAAGTAATCAAAAATAGTAATACTTAAAATCAAGTAAAAGTGGCAAGAGTTTATTCCTGTCTGAACCCTCTAACTATTTACTCTTTCAATTTTGTTATTTTGATTTTTATTTAACTTTGAATTAATTTATGCAGAATCTGTTTCCTGTTAGGTAACCAATCTTCTATCCACACTATGATGTTGCTCCCTAAACCAAGATCTCATTCTGCATAGTAACATTTGCTGTGGTACCTTGCCAAATGCATTTGGAAATCTAAGTACAATCAATCACAACTATCCCTTTCGCAGTGCTCATCACTTCCTCAAAATACCTCAATAAATTGGCCAAACATGATCTCCCTTTCACAAAGACAAGCTAAGTCTGCTTGCTCCCATTGAGATTTTCTAAGCACTTCATTATATACTCCTTAATACAAGATTCCACCATTTTCCCTATGTGAACATGACCATAAATGCCCTGGACTATAATGCTTTCTGTCCCCTTTTTTGAATATAGCAGACTCTATAAATATACCGAGCCACAGAAAGCAGAAATATCTCTTTGATCCCTGGTTTCTGTCTCCTTTTTTGAATACAGGAATATTGAGACAGAAAGAAGCAAGGTTGGTTAGAATACAGACAGAGCACGACAACAGTGGGGGCTGGTTAACTTAGCTTCAGGCTGCTGCTAGTATGTGATTCAGAGTAACACTAACTGCTCAGGTTCAAATCCCAAATCAAATGCGGTAGACTTGGAGCATTTATCCTTGCCTGCCCCAAACATGAAGTGAAATGGTGCCACTCAAGCAATATAGTCTCTAATTATCTTTCTCTAATATAGACAGAGAAGACTATAGCTAACTAGCTGTCTACTTACGACAGCAACAGGATTAAACTCTTGCCACTTTTACTTGATTTTAAGTATTACTATTTTTGATTAATTTAACCCATGAGATTAAATAATACTTCTGACAAAACAAGTAACATCTCTGGGTTTAGCTGCCCTTAATCCTTTACAGCTAAAGCACTCTAGAAATACTAAAATTTCCCACATAGGATGTAATGCAAATTGATAAAAGGGATAAAGTGTAATTTCATCAAGATGCTTTTTGAAACAAAACTTTAAGAATTACTGATAGTAGGAACTGCAGATGCTGGAGAATCCGAGACAACAAGGTGCAGGGCTGGACGAACACAGCAGGCCAAGCAGCATCATAGGAGCAAAGAGGCTGACGTTTCGGGCCTAGACCCTTCATCAGAAAAGGGGGAGG
>NC_063339.1:64525323-64537340 GCF_021869965.1 Rhincodon typus
CCTCCCCCTTTTCTGATGAAGGGTCTAGGCCCGAAACGTCAGCCTCTCTGCTCCTATGATGCTGCTTGGCCTGCTGTGTTCATCCAGCCCTGCACCTTGTTGTCTCTTGTTTAAGAATTACTGATTGTTTTTGCAACATTGCCCTGCGTTAGGGTAGTTTTCAAGAATTAAGAAAGATGCAATTTCACAAGTCTTTTATGTGCACACACCATGATTATTGAAAAACTACACTGAATTGAAGAACATGCATAAGGATGTGATGGTATCTACTTCTGATACTGACCAGGAGACTTTATTGCTGTTTGAAGTTTCTGTGTGATCTGTTCCAGTCGCTCTGATAAATTGAGCTGTAAAGTGACACAATCCTCAGAAAGGGCAGGGTAACATGTTAGTAAGAGCTCTGTCACACTGCAGTTCAGGTGACTGGCAATTCTGTCCTCAGCAGGCTCTGCCAAAAAAACAAACAATAAGATGCTAGTGGACTATATTTGAATGATGAGCAATGATCAAGTGTATTCCCTGGCTTTTTGTCTTCTGAGAAATCTATTTGCTGAGCACGCATCAGGTGTTGTAGAAAGACACTGTATCTATTTATTTGCTTGAGCTAAAGATGAACCTGCTCCTCTTAACAAATGTTTGAAACTTAATATCAAGTGGATTAGAACATCAACCAATCTGCTTAATTTAGTCAGACCTCTGTTTCATTTTCAAACTTTTTAAAAGAATATGATATTGCCATCAGGCAACGAACTACCCACAAACATTGTACAGCTTCAGAACAAGCAGTCAAAGGTCTGTGCTCTTTAGGTGATAAGTTAACACCAGCAACTAATTTTATAGCACTTAGAGATATCCGATGAAGCTTGCAAAAATAAATGAGTGATTGCACATATTAAGGAACAAACTAAAATTTTATCCTGTGTTATGTTCTCCACAGCTATTAAACAATTTGCAAAGCAGAACACTGAAGCCCAACTAACTCAAGAAAAGTCCTCAGTTTACTGCCAACAGCTACTATTGCGTCATTTGCATCTGAACCTTTCACCCAACTATGATGGTCACATTGGCCAGCTGGCTAGAAACAAACTTCGGGCAAATAGCACAATTTCTCTGCACTACTTCCATCAAGTTACAGTGAAGCACAATGCAACTCCCAAATAGCTCATTTGTTAAATATACGAACATACAAATTAGAAGCAGGAGTTAACCATTCACTCGTTTAAACCTGATCCGCCATTCAATAAGATCTATTTGTGACCTCAACTCCGCATTCTCACCTACTCACAATAACCTTTGATGTGGTACTTTACCAAATGTTCTCTGAAAATCTTAAGTACAATACATTTACCACTTCCACTTTATCCACAGCTTATCCAACTGTCTGCCTCTAATTTGTTTAATAATAGCTTCTAATATTTTCTAGGTAACAGATGGTAAGTTAACGGGTTTAGTTTTCTTTTGCTTTCTATCGCCCTCTCCTTTTGAATAAAGGAGTTACATTTTCTATCTTCCAATCTAACTCCCTGAATCAAGGGAGTTCACTAGCCATTATACACCTTAGGATGATGTCCATTAGGGCCTGGGTACCTGTCAGTCCACAGCTCCAACAATTTTTTCAGTACCACTTTTCTGTGATTGTAATTTTTCCCCCAAGCTTCTCCCTTCCTTCCATTAACTAATTTATTGCAGCTTCTAAGATTAATGAAAAATACTTGTTCATCTGCCATCTTCTTATTTTCCTTTATTAATTCTCTAGTCTCATTCTCTAAAGGAGCAACGGTCACTTTATTAGTTTTTTTGATATTTATAGAAACTCTTAGTATCTATTTTTATTTTTCTGACCAGCTTCCTTTCATACTCTAATTTTTCCATAATTTTTTTTTGATCATCTCACATATATTTGGTTCTTTCAGTCAAGTGATTATAATAGAAAGTCTAAACAGTTGAGGCACCAGCACCAATTCCATGACATACCATTCATCACATCTTTTCAACTCTAAAATGATCCATACAAACAGCACTTAGGAGTGAAAGTAGGCCGTTTGGTCCTTGAAGCCTGTTCCACCATTCAATACATTCATGGTCAATTTGACTGCGGTTTCAACTCCATTTTCCTGTCCGAACTCTCTAATTATTTACTCATTCAATTTTGTTATTTTGATTTTTACTTAATGCTGAATTAATTTATGCGGAATCTGTTTCCTGTTAGGTAACCAATCTTCTATCCACACTATGATGTTGCTCCCTAAACCAAGCTCTCATCCTGCATAGTAACATTTGCTGTGGTACCTTGCCAAATGCATTTGAAATCTAAGTACAATCAACCACAACTATCCCTTTCGCAATGTTCAGCACTTCCCCAAAATACCTCAATAAATTGGCCAAACATGATCTGCCTTTCACAAAGACAAGCTAAGTCTGCCTGCTCCCATTGAGATTTTCTAAGCACTTCATTATATACTCCTTAATACAAGAGAACATGACCATAAGTGCCCTGGACTATAATGCTTTCCGTCCCCTTTTTTTGAATATAGCAGTCTCTATAAATATACCGAGCCACAGACAGCAGAAATATCTCTGTTTGATCCCTGGTTTGTGCATAATGAGCCAACTTTGGCTTAGGAATGTTGTACATAGTACAAATGGATTGGAGAGTTTGAACTGTAGGGAGAGGCTGAATAGGCTGGGGCTTTTTCCACTGAAGTGTGGAGGCTGATGGGTGACCTTATTGAGGTTTATCAAAACATGAGGGATATAGATAGGGTGAATAGACGAGGTCTTTTTTTCCTGGGCAGGGGAGTCCAAAAGCAGATAGCATAAGTTTAAGGCGAGAGGGGAAAAATTTAAAAGAGGCAAAATTTTTCACGCAGAGAGTGGTGTATGTATGGAAGGAACTGCCAGAGGTAATGGTAGGCTGGTACAATTACAACATTCAAAAGGCTTCTGAAGTGTTTAAGAGAGATATGGGCCAAATGCTGTCAATTGGGACTAGATCAGTTTAGGAGGTCAGCGCTGACAAGTTAGACCAAAGAGTCTGTTTTCACGCTTTATAACTCTGACTCTATCTCTGGATTAGAGAGGAGGGATTCACACTCTTGCAGTTGTTCAGCGATGTATGTTAGAAAGATGCAAATTGGAAGATATATTAAGGATATGGCTTCATTGTTCCAAGGCCTAAATAAACTCCAACATGTACAGTAAAGGCTCATTTTGGTTAGGTAGTGGAAGGCAATTTGAATTCTTTGAACTACGCGTGCTAAAAATTATAGGAGGGAGAGACACACTAAAGGGAAACTAGTTTCAGCCCATTTCCATAACCTTAACAGCAAGGTAGGTTACTGTACTGGCTTTGGTTTGTCCATGTGAGCTGAGAGAATAGTTCACGATTTTGGTCATTCGCTGAAGGATTGTAGGAAAACCTTGGATTCCATCTGGATTATGACGAACACAATCGATCTTTCTGCCTGTAGGACACACAACACAAGGTAATATCAATGAATTAGGTATGTATTTATTGAAAGTAGAAAAGTCTGAAAACTCAATTAAATAATCATATCAGTGTTTCTATTCAATGGTATGAAAGTGCTTTTTTTAAAAAGGTATGTTGAAACCGAGCTTTTATTGTTTACTCCAAGCAACTACATTTACTTTATGATGACACTCAAACTGCTGCACAGTACCCAACTAAACTGCAGTTCTCTTCTGATTTAATGGGAGGAGCACTTTGAAAACAGCTACTTTAGAATGAATCTGAATACCTGCAAAGAAGGTGCAATCTTAATACACACACTGTGGAAAAATCTAATCACTGCCTTCAACTAATAACAATGTACCAACATTTTCATAAAAACAGCTGTATTCACAAGTTCACCAAAACAATACATGACTGGTGCAAACTTTTCCTAGCAATACCTTTGTAAACCATTGTTTCAATTAGAAACTATAGGTCCTACCTTTGGACTCAAAGGCAGCCACAAGCCTCCTTTCTGCAGTTTCTAGGAGTTGTTTACAGGTTTTCCACAATTGGCACTGGGTACAAGCAAGGTCAAAGACAGCCATAGCAGGACCACTGAGATCCTCCAGAATCTCATTCAGAGGATTGGTCGGTTCAATTTTTACTTTACTCTTCCAGAAATCCTCCTGCAATGCTGAGTTGGCAACCTCAGATGAATTAATCAGCTTCTCAACAACATCAGAAATGGAATAAAACACCATACCTACATGAGGAGAAGATAATAGGATGAATATTACTGCTTGCCAAATTACCTGTAATTTACAGTATGTGGAGATGACGACTTCAGAATGAGGAAGTATGTTGCCTGAGAAGGGAAATAATATTTCCTAAGATTTTTGCACAGAAATCTGTACCTTTCAAAATATTGCTGTCAGGTTATAAATAAAACAATGTTTTTCAAAGTATTATTAATTCCAGTGTTCAAAATCATACTCCTAGAGGAACCTTAACAGTTACCTGCTGCTGCAGCATCACCAATTGCTTGAAGTGTGAATCTCCCAACACTTAATTTGTGACTGGTGTTGTCTATGCCTTTGTTCTCCATTTTCTGTTCTACTTTGGCAAGTTCATTGATCACCTGTTGGTATCGTTCCATAAAGATCAGTTCACCGTAGCAGTATGATGACTGCAACTCAAACATTAACACCACCTGCCAAGAAAGCAAAAGATCGTCCAGTTAATCACTAACTCAGGCAATTAATGCTAAATGATCATTACATAACTGTTTATATAAATAAGCAACACACTGCATTACACTGTTAGCAACCTGGTGCAGCAATTCATTATTCACTCCAGTTTGTTAACATTCACAACAGCTTCAACATTAGTCAATCAATCAATCTATGACATTTCACAGGGGAGTCAAGATCAAGGGCAAACTTCAAGTTAAATAGAGATTGAAGTCAGTCTGGCCAGCTGACACAGAATGGTTTGGGATTTGCTGGAAGAGAAGAGAAAGGGAGTAAGATATGACAGGGTGAAGAGTAAGAAGGTAGTATATTTACTTTATTGCTGTATTTGACTAACGCTTTCAGGTGGTGAGCAAGACTGGCATTTATTTTCCTGGCTGTCCTGGTTTTATTTTTATTGTTTTCTTGAATGGCTTGTTAGATCATTTCAGACAGTGGTTAAAATTCAACAAGTTGGTCAGGGGAGTAATACATAGCAGTTCAGGTAATGGCGGACTTTCTTTCCCTCATGAGACCATTTTGGTTTCCGATTAAATCTATTATATACTTTGTAACCTACAATAAATTGTTACCTGTGCTATCTGTCCCTCAAGGAGCTTATCACCAAATGCAGTTTCCTATCTCCTAGATGAATTTGCAGAGTCACAATAACACAATTGGTTATGCCAACACAAATATGCCTAAAAACACTCATGCCAGAAAGATTCCAGCCTGGTATGAAGGGACCATAACGTTAACAATTCTATTGTCAAATTACCATTTTATTTAGCACATAAACTACATATCTTTTAATTCAAACTTGTTATCCTTCTAACTGTAGCTACTATTTGAATATTGCTCTGTTCTTGTAGAGAGCTCAGAAATCTGAGAATAAACACGTAGGAACATAGGAGCAGGAGTGGGACATTCAGACCCTCAAGCCTGCCCCACCATTCTAGATCACAGCTGATCATCTACCTCAACATCATTGTTCCATACTATTCCCATATCATTTGTCATTGGATCTATAAAACTACTAATCTTTGTAATTAGCCAAATCCCACCAACAATCCCAACTCGCTGAATTATTTTCATCTTGGTCAGCAATGAATCTCTGTTCAGTCAGGATCTCACCAGCATGTAGGTTAATATGCCTAAATGTTAATCTTTCCTACATGCCTTGCTGTCAAGAGCTGATGGGTTATTGTGCTGCTGAAGCAACAGCACAATCAACCTAAACACTGTCCTTGCACAATATCCATCAGGGTTTTCCCCTCTCCAACCCAGAAATACTGTGTCCCCATCACTCATCCTGAATGAGAACAATTCAACAGACACATCAACAATCAAATTACCAAATTTCGGGTTAGACTAACCAATAGATAAACTTTCAACAGTATCACGGTGAAAAGAAGGCATTTATATGCTCGCACTTAGGTGACAAAAAAAAAACTGTTCAATCTAAATGAATTAGCAGGAAAATCACCCAAGTCCAAAGAACACATTGACTCTAAATGTCTTAGTGGTTTTTGATGAGTTAAATACTACACATTGCAGGTAGATCCATCCATTGGTGTACATGGTTGACTAATCCCTGGGCAATATACTTTAGGAAGAGTATGTTAACTCTGGTGGATATGTGACACTGATTGACTAAAATGATACGAGAGTTAAAGGGTTAAACTGTGAAGGAAAGTTGTTCTAATTGGGTTGTCTTTCTTTTCTTAGGCAAAGCTTTAGAGGTTGTAGAAATAATGAAGGCAGTAGGTTAAGTCAAGGTAGAGATATAGCTGAACGACAACAGGCGGAATTTACTATTCCTGTTCTCATGCGCCACACCAGATAACATAATTGTGAAGATTCATGACTTAAACAGGTATTCTTGAATGATCTATGCAAAATGTCAAGAGGCTAAAAATATGGCAATGTCCTATCGACAGTCAGGAACTTGCAGATATGGTGACTATTTTGCTGTAAATTTTAAGTGACAAATAATGCCCATTTAAATAATAGGCGTTACCTTTTCATATGGTCTTAGTCACTTTCCTTTCAAACACTAAATAGTAGAAACCTAATTGATTACAAAACTACTTCTCCAATCAGAAATTCTATAGAACTGTACAGCATTGTCTAGGGGAATAAGCTTGAAATCACATAACATCATGAGCTGAAATGTCTTGTAAAATGTTAAAATCTAAAATATGACTCAACAATTTTATTTCCTATACAACTTACCTGAACCAATAAAATATATCAGAAGCTTTGCAGAAGTTCCTCTTGAAGCTGCTGATTAACTGAAGGCTATCCCTTAAAACTAAGTGATGCTGATAACATACACTAGAACTTGATTCAACAAGTGCTAGCTGCCCTCCAGTTCAAGTAACCATTCTTAATGCACAAAGTCACAGAATTCTTTTGAGCAGCCAGGGTTATGGGGAAGAGAAAGCAGGGAAAAGAACTACAACTCAGGAGAACAGTCATGTCAAAACTTGATTAATCAAGTTTTGATAACTTTTGAGAATGTTCCACAAGAATTTAAAGGTGTGAGATGTCCAAGATTAAAGGAAAAAGCCTGAGCAGCAAAATGGTTGATTTCAAGTCCATATTTTACATGTTGGTCTTATTTACTAAACCCAGCTTAAACAATAGAAATGGATTATAATGCATTGCCTTGGAAACAGAATTCAGTTTACCTGATGTGCTTGGGCAAAGTTTCCTCTAAGGATGCAGGAAATGAGAAGGGACTCTGGCGGAGCCAACATCATGGGAAGTAGAAGATTACATCGTGGGATTTGGGGTTTAAATTCCTGTTCATTTGTTACAGCAAAATTTACCAAACTTCCATCTGTAGAGATAAATTTCAATAAGCACCAAACGTTATGTGGGAAAACTGCAATACCAATATGGTGCATTCAACTGAGTAAAGAATTAACATACTCAATTCTATCTATTCTTTGAGGAGCTTTATTTCATAGAACAATACATCAGTAGTCATAAATGTAGATATGTATGCAGATTGTCAGGTATTTGAAAATTGTAAAATGCTCCACCAACATGTTACTTTGCCCAACGTTAATGGCCAAGATTCAGCGAGAACAGACAGCGAGTGGCAAGGTCAGGAAGGGAAGCAGTAAACAAGAGACACATTTAATGGTGGAAGGACTAGGAAGGAGTAGGAGAGACAAGGGGTGAGGTGGTGAACAGGAGAGATGGCGAGGTGACAGAAAGGTCATCATTTTTAGGTGGGACTTTCTTGGGACGGAGTGGGTGGCCTGGCAAGAGCTGGCTGGAAGCCATGGAAAGTAGGAGATGGGATTCTTAAATTCAACAATTTGGGGAGCTGCTGCCTCAGTGCTACGGGTTCAGCTACAACTACCAAAGCATCGAGAGACTGGGAACAGGCCTCATTGATGTACAGGCTGCATGTTTTCAAGTCTGTTTTTCCACTCTGAAGGAGGGGCAAATTGGGAGTACCTGGTGTCATAGTAAAGGGTCAATATTCTATTTTGGAGTATTTTGCTGCCATGAGGATTTACTTTTGGAAGATTTAGAACTATAGTGAGAGATTTATTGAGGTATTACTGTGAGCCTTGGTATTGTGGTGAGGGATTTACTGATATGGTGAGGGCTCTTGATGGCTCAGTGAAGTGATGGAGGCTTACCAGAGTGGCTTTCTATTGAGGTGTAGATTTTACCGAGGGAATTAATTGCTGACGTGATGGCTTCATGACGGGGTTTAATTTGACCTAACTTACTTTGCTGCAGTGGGACTTGATGAAGGGATTATTTCAACTGGCTTTCACCAGCATGCACCAAAGATTGGGGTATGGATGGCATAAGAGGGGTCAGGGAAAGGTGCACCTGAAATGCAAGATCATGTATCTATCTGAGGTGGTCTAGATCCCCAATTTTAACATTATCAAGAGTTAACGGCTAGGTGAATAAACCCAACACAAAAATATGAACCTTCCTAGATGGTTGGCAATTTCTTCAAATTAGCACTTCCTGGCAACCCCTCCAACTGACTAGGCCCCAGACATGCTTTCATTGATCCTCTGAATTCTACCTTATGGTGTCAAAAGGGAAATACAGATGATAGGCAGGTCTGCTCCTCCTAAACCATGTCTGTCAATGCCATAAACAAAACAAGGTAGTCCTTAGGTGGCAAGAATAATAACTCACATACTATAGCACTTGTATAAAAGATGGCCTTCAGTGACCATGAGATACACAAGCTCGTTCTCAGCATTGCTACTCTACAAGAAACCAGCTGAGCCGACAAAGGCTGCATTCCTGAGCATAATTATACCTTCTATTGGCATGGAAACAGCTCTAATGACCACCATGAGCTTGGTGCAAACTTTGCAGTGGATATGGCTGATGAAGTCAATTGAGTTGGCAATTGCAACTTTGGAGCACCCCATCACCCTATGGTTATCTGATGGACTCACAGTCAACTTCATATGTGGTAACGCTCAAAGTACAGAGAGAGCAGCTGAATGCAGTTCTGAAATCCCTAAAATGCCAAAGAAAAATAAACTGAAGGACTGACTGAGCAAAGAAACACAGATTTTGTAAGGAGCTGCACCTCTCTCTCTCGATTTTTCACTCATGTTCCTTCCCTCCTGCCCTTGCTGCTTCTTGATGGACAGAAAATCTCACTGTCAAATCAAAATCTCACTCAAAGTCACGAGAGAGGGAATCTGAAGTTAGAGGAGCTATTTGGGAGCCCGTCCAGCAGAATGAAGTTGACTTTAAAGACGTCAAAACACGCCGAGAGTAACTGTCAATCAATATACTTGAGCGAGGTGAGGGTCCACTGGCTGGGCTTCAAGTTTCATCTAGTCGATGGACTTGTGCAAGTTGGGCCCAAGTTTCAGTGTGTTGAGGAGTAAGGTGGCAAGGGCAAAGGATAGCTGACCATACTCTGCTCAGTAAACAGACAACTGACAAAGATGGGAACCCAGCTGAACTGCACGTTCAAGCATGGAAAGTCACGGTCATTACCAAAACTTTATTACCTTGTCATTCTCTGCTGGAAAACAGGCTTTGGTCCTTAGCAGTTGATTGCCACAAAATGACAAAAACAGAAGGCAAAAAAAAAAGGCTCCAGCAACTGGAGAGGAATTCCACTACTTAGTTCCATTGGGAAGATTTTTGCTAGGATCATGCTTAAAAGACTCCATCAACTACATACCTAGTACACCCAAAAGCCTATCATGGTTTCTATGCCAACAGATCTACTGTGAACATGTGTTCCTCCATATGTCAATTACAAGAGCATTGTGGGGCATAGGATATACCCCCTCAACACCATCAGCAAAGCAGGGATCTCAGGATTTGGGAGAAAAATGGTTGTTCAGCAAAGCTCCTCAATCTCATCCACTCCTTCCATGACAACATTGTTTAGTTTAACGATTCCACATCCAATTGTTTCATATCAAGAATGGAGTTTAACTGTTTTGCATCCTAGCCTGATTCTTGTTTGACCTCTTCTGCTCCATGCCCCTAACCTTTGCCTTTGCTGCAGAAAATGGAACACACCTCCTTGCATTATAGGTTAGATGACAAGCTCTAAAATCTAGTAAGACAAAGTGAAGACAAAAACATAATCGCAGCCTGATCAAAACTCCTTTGTATTAATAATGTTGCGTTATTCGGAAACTAGATACAAGGATTTGTGAACTGTCTCTCCTATGCCTGTATCTTGCTCTCCTTGACTTTTAGCATCAAGAAGCTCATGATCGTGGGACAAGGTGTTGTATCTCTGACCCTAATCAGATTAAATAACACTTCTCTGGAAGTGATTAGCAAATTCTACTATCTTGGGTCCATGAAAACAGACAAAATGCCCCTTAATGCAAAGGAAATACAGCAACCACATTGGCTAATTCACATAATACACATGAAATAACATCAAACTGACCCTTAGGAACAAACTGAAGGACTGGGTTCTCAGCATACTGCTGCTTAATATGGATAGACTTACAGCCATTAAAAGCAGCTCAACAATTTTTACAACATCTGTGGCTTATTATGGGGTATAGACTGGCAAGATAAATCACCAACGTGGCAATCTTCTCAAAGGCAGCACTCCTCAAGTTTGCTAGCACTCAGTTATCAGCAAAAGTGTTCCATACACATCATTTGAGAAGGACTGTTTAATATTTGACCTTCAGCCTTTAGGGATGGAACGACACAAACAAGACGAAAATGAGACTCAGATTTATTAACAATTTTTGAAGCTGTTGCTAAAAGATATAATGTGGAGGTGCTGGTGTTGCACTGGAGTGGACAAAGTCAGAAATCTATGAAATGAGGTTACAGTCCAACATGTTTATTTGAAAACACAAGCTTTCGGAGCCTCAGTCCTTCTTCAGGTGCTAGTTAAAAGAGATACTTATACTCAACTCCACTCCACTGAAGCAACAAATTCATCACATCTGTTGGTGGTACAAATCCACAGACCACACTCCCATCTCCTACTACCAAGATAAATCTCATACATCAATAAGGAATAACACAGCAAACCCAATGTCACTTATTATCATTAGTTGGATTTTAAAAATAGCATGTTTCCAACCAAGTCAAGTGAATTGATATATCTCTTCTAGATAACACTACAGTCTTTTGTTCAAGAAAATGAGTTGTGCATGTATGGAATGAGCTGCCAGAAGAAGTGGTGGAAGCAGGTATAATTACAACATTTAAAAGGCATCTGGATGGGTATATGAAATGGAAGGGTTTACAGGGATATGGTCCAAATGCTGGCCAATGGGACTGGATTTATTCAGGATATCTGGTCGCCATGGATGAGTTGGACCGAAGGGTCTATTTCTGGCTGTACATCTCTATGACTCTAAAATGAAACTCTTCTAACTCTGTAGACCTTCATTGTTGGGCTTGTTGGATTCTGACTCACAAACAAAACACCAAGAAAATCTCTCTGATGCAATCGTTGAAATTCTATTGCATAATAGTTAACATACCTGAGGTGCTTGTACTTAAATCTCCACTCACACTCTCCACTGTCAAGTGCGAACTGGCTCGATGCTCTGTGAAGACAGCAAATTAAGAGTGGAAACCTTCTGAGATACAAATATAGCTTGAGAAAATGGGAACTTGCAGTGTTTCAAGTTATAGAATATTAGCTCGATAAATGCACTTCCTGATGTGAAACTGGAAATTTTCGAATCCAATCTTCACTTTTAGTGTGGCTAACTGATCTTAGCATAAGAAGCAGGAGAGCAATTTTCTGCAGAAGTGCATAGGAATGAATGGGAAAGCTCTAAGACTTGCAAGAAAATGATACTAGGAGCAAAGAGCTCTTAAAT
>NC_063339.1:64537840-64586766 GCF_021869965.1 Rhincodon typus
TCTATAAGACATAAACTGTTAACTGAGAAGTGTTAGTCTTGCCAATAATATATTGGAGTTAATGTTTAAAACAGAATAGAAAAAAATGCTGCAGAAAAATAATGTCCTTTTTTTTGGAAAGGAATGAGTAATGTTTGAAGATATTATGTAAGATATTAGTTTACCCATTGCTCTTTTTCATATTTGTGCATAATTCAAACTAAAAAGTGTATTGGTATTTTATTAGTAAACACTCCTGTTAATGTTTAAACAGTTAACCAGTATAATTTTAACAGGTTAAACAAACTTTTTGAAACAATATTTATATCCCTACTCTTGGTTATTTGATTTCAGTGTTAAAGCTGCAATAATTTGAATGAGGTAACATTAAACAACACAAAGATATAAATTCGCTACTGAAACATGTTTGATTGAATAATTTAAATTAAACAATTTTGGATTAAGAGCCATGCTTCTTGGAGACAGTAAGGACTGTAGATGCTGGAAGCTGGAGCCAATAAATGTGGAGCTGGATAAGCACAGCAGGTCAGCCAGCATCCAAGGAGCAGGAAAGTTCAGACCCTGACGAAGGATTTCGACCTGAAACATTGACTTTCCTGCTCCTTGGATGCTGTCTGACCTGCTGTGCTTTTCCACCTCCATGTTTAGTGACAAAAGCCATGCTTTGTTTTGGAGAGTGCAGTGCTGAAGCCTTCTACTGTTTGCTTGTTTAACAGATAATTAGATGATTGAATAAAATATATTTGTTTAATTTAATTTCCTCCATCCCTTTGCATTAATTCTATGTGCCTTCTGTTTATGCAGCAGCACTAGTAGATGACATTGTGTTGTAGCCCTGGATAGCTCAAGCATTGAAGAAACTTCTCAGCTCAAACAATAATCTAGTCATGGCTGCAAACATTATTAGTATTTTAAAATGGAGCATGATAATCCTAGAAAAACTTCTTCACTGTCTGCACAGTTTAAAAACAGTACATGGAGTACACAGCACAAACAATAGGCCATTCAGCTGAACTGATTTTTGGCACTCTTAAAACTTCTCTCTGACGAACATTGTTTACATATCCTTCTTTCCTTTCTCCCTCAGTATTTACCTATCTTCCCCTTAAATACATCTATGCTTGTTCCCTTACCTGCCCAGGCGGTAGAAAGGGCGGCATGGTGGCTCAGCAGTTAGCACTGTTGCCTCACAGCACCAGGAACCCGGGTTTAATTCCAGCCTCGGGCGACTGTCTGTGTGGAGTTTGCACATTCTCCCTGTGTCTGCGTGAGTTTCCTCGGTGCTCCGGTTTCCTCCCACAGTCCAAAGATGTGCAGGCTGGGTGGATTGGCCATGCTAAATTGCCTGTAGTGTTCAGGGATGTGTAGATTAGGTGGGTTATAGGGGGATGGGTCTGGGTGGGATGCTCCGACTGTTGGTGTGGACTTGTTGGGCCGAAGGGCCTGTTTCCACACTGTAGGAATTCTAAAAAAAATTCTATGAAGTTCCACATTCTTAGTATTCTTTGAGTAAAGAAGTTTCTCAGGAACCCTTCATTGGATTTATTAGTGACTGACATATTTATAGCCCCTAGTTTAGGTCTGTCCATAACTGGAAACATCTACCTATCAAACCTTTTGATAATCTTAAAACCTTATATCAGGCGACCTGACACAGTTATCATTTGAGAGGTGAACAGTAAAAGCTTTTGTTTTTTGCATCATTGAGTAAAACACATTTGTACCCTCTCAAGTACTTCTACATCCTGATATATTATGGACAATTGTTCACAATATTGCCAGTGTACTTGGCTTCTTTGAAGAAACATGAATCTGATTCATCTGGACTACCCAGGGTTTTATCCCCTCTATGTTTATCTCATTTACCTTCCCCATTTCTACAGATCTTTGCTTTGTTTTTGATTTATTCTTCTATCCAGTCAATTTTGTTAGTCCTCCTGATGAATATGGAAGTAAAGTGACCATTCAATATTTCTGCTGTTTTGCTGTCTTTAACTTGCAATTTATCCATCGTGGCCCTTAGCAGCCCAGCCTGATTTCTCGTTTGATACAGACAGCAAGATACTTCACAGTTTCTTTGATCATTTAAGTAACCTAAGTTGAATAAATAAATATGCAGCAAATGGGACAAAGATATCATTTGCTTTGTTGGATTACCTTTAATGACATTTTCAGCAAACTGGTGTACAGACTCAGTGTTGGCAAGATCTAATTCCCGAACAATGACTTGTTTATTCCCAGTGTCTTTTCGAATCTCATGGGCTGCAGCTTCTGCCTTGGTCAGATCTCTGCAGGCTATGATTACTCGAGCACCTGTGAAGAATCAAATGGACAGGATATCCTGCTTTAATTATGATTGCTAATTAACAGAATGGGAGGCACAGTAGCTCAGAGGTTATCACTACTACCTTACAGAACCAGGGACCCAAGTTCAATTCCAGCTTTGGGTGACTGTCTGTGTGGAGTTTGCACGTTCTCCCTGTGTCTCTGTGGGTTTCCTCTGGGTGCTCCGGTTTCCTCCCACAGTCCAAAGATGTGCGGGTTAGGCAGATTGGCCAATGCTGAATTGCCTCAGTGTCCATGGATGTGAGGTTGGGTGGATTAGCTGTGGGAAATGCAGGGTTACTGGGTAGGGTAGGGGATGCTCTCTGGAGGATCGGTGCAGACTGGATGGGCTGAATGGTCTCTTTCTGTACTGTGGAGATTCTATGATTCTGAAAACAAATCATATTTTTAGGTACTATTGATGTAGTTCGGTCCTGTATTGAAGTGTGAGATATATTACTGCAAGGGCATGTTTTGATAGCTGGGTTGAGGTGATTTTGCTGCTACCTCTACAGTAGCTGGTTTCCATACCAGAGACAGTTGCCTATGTCAGTTTGAAAACCAGCTCGAGAACAAGATGGAAAAAAGAAGCTAAATGCATTGGTTGTACCTTCTAAGTTGAAATTTTGTTCTGCTGGATGGTTTAAGTTGATTTTCTAACTGTGTGCATTTAGATAATTTATTTTTTTTTGTTGTTTTACGTCTTGTGTAGTAAACTTCTGCTCTTTGTTGAAGAAACCCTGCAACCTCATGTTATTGTTTGAATAACTGACCAAACATTTTTTAATCATAATAAATAACAACACCTGCATACAAGATTAGCTCATTTATTTCATGATTTTAACTTTCTATTAACTTGTGAATGGCCTGAGGATTTGTATCTCAACTATACACTCGCGCACACACCCTTTGGAGGAGATCCTTGGCTCTCCTGTTTATTCGGTGCATGTTCCCACATTTTGTATGAAAATGGCACTCTCATTTTCCCCAATGGCTGAATATAAACGTACAGGCCCATATGGCACTGAGCTAGACTGACCAGAGAGGTTTGCAGGTTTCATCCCTAATTCATGTCCCAGGTGAGGAAAACGGGAGCAAGGGCCTGGTTTCCAATATTCAGGCACCACCCCAGACTGGTAGGTGGGCTATTGGATCAGGATTAGTGTTCCAAACTATATAAAGGCAAATATAATGGTATGAAGAGAGAGCTGGCTAAAGCAGACTGGGAAACTAAGTTAAAAAGGCAGGACAGAAGAGAAGCAGTGGCAAACTTAAGAAAATAAGTTTTTGTCAATGAGA
Source organism: Rhincodon typus (assembly GCF_021869965.1). Lineage (NCBI taxonomy): Eukaryota > Metazoa > Chordata > Chondrichthyes > Orectolobiformes > Rhincodontidae > Rhincodon > Rhincodon typus. The sequence continues at coordinate 64,541,465 of NC_063339.1, forward strand.
AAGAGACGTTTTGAGAAGGATGCATCATCTGTGATTAAATAAAGCAGAGTGGTATCAAATCAAAAGGAACTGATACAATTTGTGAAGGTCAGTGGTGGAAGATTTGACAGATTTTAAGAAACAGGAATGACTAACTTTTATAAAAAAAGAAAGTAGAGTATAAGTTGGTAATAGTAAAAAGAAAAAGATGAGTTTCTACAAATATTTGAAAAGGAAATGAGTAACTAAAGCAAATGTTGATTCTCTAGAGGGTAACTCAAGGGAACTGACAGTGAGAAGATAGGAAACGATGAAATCTTTGTATAGGTATTTTTGTACGTGTTTTCACCGTATAAAACTTACAAAACTTCTCAGACACTTGAAAGTCATGAAGTGAATGAAAGGGTGGAACTTAAAGCAATCGCAGTCACCAGGGGAAAAAGTACAGGGAAAGATATTCGAGCTAAAGGCTGACAAATCGGAGTTCACAAGTAGGGACGTCTTACAGGGTCTTGGTGAGACCACACCCACAGTATTGCCTGGAGTTTTGGTCTCGTGACCTAAGAAGGGATATACTTGCCATAGAGGGAGTGCAGCAGATATTCGCTAGGGATGGCAGGATTCTTGTATGAGGAGATATTGGTTCAACTGGGCCTGTATTCACTTAGAATAGTTCAGAAGGATGAGAGGGGATCTGATTGAAATGTATAAAATTCTAACAGGGCAGGGCAGGTTTTCACTGTTTGGGGGAGTCTAAAACCAGGGTCCAGTCTCAGGATATTGAATAGACCACTTAGGACTGAGCTGAGGAAAAGTTTCTTCATTCAATGGGTAGTGAACTGTGGAATTCTCTGCCACAGAAAGCTGAAGGCCAAGTCATAATGTATTCAAGAAAGAGATAGATACATTGTTATATTTTAAAGGCCTCGGGTGTTATGGGAAGAATGTAGGAGTATGGCATTGTGAAAGAAGATCAGTCATGATTGTATTGAATGGCAGAGCCAGCTTGAGGGGCCAAATGGCCTACTGCTGCTCCTAGTTTCTATGTTTATATGTTTCTACAGTAGTCAGAGATTTAAAAAAAAATGTTGAAGTTTTTCATGCTAGGGCTGTTACAGGCTTTACAATTTAGCCCACTGTGCTGCTTGTTTCCTGCTGTGTAACGGTTGTGAGGTTCAGCCTGATTGACTCAGCTTTGTCAGCATGTCGTGAAAGGAGATAACTACAATAGTGTTGGGATAGGAAACTAGACATTGGGTGCAATGTAAAAAACTTTTGCTGTTTTTTTTTTAAATAGCTCACATCTTGTCCACAGTAATACTTTTCAACCCATAATGCAATAGGATTAAAAGAGCAGAATGCACAATCAGAGGCAGATAAAAGTCTGGAACTTTCCTTGACACTTATCTGGATAAACAAGGCCAAACATTTCAATGATGGTAACATCTCTACCAGAGAAAAAACTGGGTGTTTGTATCTTCTCTATAACTTCACTGCTTAAAGACATTGAATGCATCAGGATTTGCTTGTCCACAATAAGGTGCAAAGATGTTTGCTGTCATATTTAAGTACTCCTACACTGATACAAGAATTGCTCAGCAAATACCTTACCTCTCCGTGCCAGTTCCCGTGCTGTTTCCTTTCCTATCCCAGTGTTAGCCCCAGTAATCAAGACAGTCTTTCCATCTAGCCTTGCATCGGATGTACACACTCCACCACCAGCACATCTCCTGCAAAACAATTGGAAAGCGTGATTTTATTTTTGAGTGCAGTTGCTAAAAATATGGAGTTTAGTCAATTTAACATTATTTATTTCAACTAACCTAACTTACATTCTATACTGAAACTCCCTACTATTAAAGCATGACCACAAACCCTCAGAGACTAATGAATAAGATAGTTGCATTATGAGGTGCTTTGGCATGATGATCTGATGGGACAGCAAATTTGAATCATTGGCAAGGCACTGGGGACACAGAAAATGAATTGTAATTATTTAACAGCTAGTGTAAGCCTGGACTGGTTCAGATCGCCTGAAAGGATGAGAGTGGAATTTGTTTTCCACTTTTTGGTTCTTTATCCACTCTTCTGTAAAATTTAGAATTTATTGTTGCGTGTACTTTTACAAGAAAAATACAATGAAAAGTGTTAAGTCACCTTACTGTGGCGCTTGTATTAATGACAGAAGTCATAAGCAACAATAAAAAGTAAATTTAAGAAAAAAGTTCATTTAATGGCTCCTGGTTTTGAAGGAAGCCGATCAAGAGACGAAACACACAGCCAGAATGAGACCATCAATCCATGAGGAGAACTCCACGCTGGGATGAAGCCGACATGCCGGGCCACAAGCGTCTGCTGAAGAAAACAGCTGCTGGGACACGACTGCCATCCTGGACGAAAAATGCCACGCCGGGCCGTAGGAATGCCAGGCCGAAAGCATCTGCCAAAGAAAGCGCCGCTGGAAAAAGATCGCTAACCTGACGAAGACGCCACATCGGGCCGTCGGAACACTGGGCCGGAAGCTTTTGTTGGAAATTAAGCCGGATCGCTGATGTGACCTCAACACTGGACAAAACCCCAGGAGACCGCTCCTCCACGCCGGGAACAGAGTGCCACTCCGACCCCTCCCCGTCGCTGACTAAGCCGTTAAATGAAGGGGTCTCCCTGGCGATTACATTTGGTGTGTGGCAGAGTGGAGGGGACATGTCTTAATCATGAAACTTCAGGCTTGGTCAATGAACATTAGTATTGATAGGTGGTAATATGTTCCTGCCTGCAATTTTTGCACACTTGTAACAAAGGTCTAGACTGTACCTTCGTTACATAAATGACAAGCAATTGCACCATTTAATGTAAAAATGAGCCTTGGAGATGAGGAAGTGGCATATTTAATAAGAGCAGTCGCCGGCTCTTAGTAGCTCTCAAAATTTTCTTCTGGTTTCGTAAACCCTTGATAGTTAAGTAGAAATGTTGCAATTCTTTTGGCCCTGCTATTGTTTGCTTATATAATAACTTGCATATTTATATAATGCTGTTAAATAGAAGAAACTCCTAAGATGCTTCACAGGAACCACATAAAAGGCAACATTAAGGTCGAAGAGGCGGGGATGGAGCCAGTAAAGGTGAGTGTAGGTAGGGATAGTAGGAACTGCAGATGCTGGAGAATCCGAGACAACAAGGTGCAGGGCTGGATGAACACAGCAGGCCAAGCAGCATCATAGGAGCAGAGAGGCTGACGTTTCGGGCCTAGACCCTTCATCAGAGTAGGGAGTTAGGAAGGGAGGACGGACAGGTCAAGGGGGCGGGATGAGGTTGGTCGGTAGGAGATGGAGGTGCGGCTTGAGGTGGGAGGAGGGGATAGGTGGGAGGAAGAACAGGTTAGGGAGGCAGGGACGAGCTGGACTGGTTTTGGGATGCGGTAGGGGGAGGGGAGATTTTGAAACTTGTGAAATCCACATTGATACCATTGGGCTGCAGGGTTCCCAAGCGGAATATGAGTTGCTGTTCCTGCAACCTTCGGGTGGCATCGTTGTGGCACTGCAGGAGGCCAAGGATGGACATGTCGTCTGAGGAATGGGAGGGGGAGTTGAAATGGTTCGCGACTGGGAGGTGCAGTTGTTTATTGCGAACCGAGCGTAGGTGTTCTGCAAAGCGGTCCCCGAGCCTCCGCTTGGTTTCCCCGATGTAGAGGAAGCCACACCGGGTACAGCGGATGCAGTATACCACATTGGCAGATGTGCAGGTGAACATCTGCTTGATGTGGAAAGTCTTCTATCCGTTTTATTGAGCTGACCTACGAGTTACAAACAAATGTTATTTGTACATATCAATAGACCAGAATAAACTGGTTCGAGTTTGGCGTTGACTCCCAGCAAGCCAGGCAGCATCTGGAGGAAAGGAGGATTGTCCTGAAGAAGGATGATACCCGAAACGTGGACTGCTCCTTTCCTCCAGCTGCCTGGCTTGCTGTGTTCTCCCAGCCTCCTGTTTGTCTATCTTGGATTCCAGCCTCTGCAGTTTTTTTTTGTTTTTTGTCCCTTACTTGGTGTTGACTCCTGCCTGATTTGGTGACAAGGACAGGATTGTGAAATTCCTTAACCAAATAAATTTGGATTGGATAAGCTTCCAGTGAGCCAGCAGTCAGACAATCTGTTTTTCTTGCTTAAAAAATAGTTTCAAAATTCTTTGTCTTGAACAATAGGCCAACATTTGGATTCAGAGAAACACCAGACCACTTTACTGAACTCTTCATCTAGTGTCCTGGGCTCTAAAGGAGAAAATAGAGCAAGTGTTTCAGGAAGAAGGAGGGAGATGACTCAAATGAGTCTGAGGAGTTGGATAGTTGGGATGAACACAATGCAAGTAATTACTTCAAATTGTGCCTGAAATCACTTTGGTTATGAGTTATAGTCAGAGAGACATATCTGATGAACAGGAAAATTCAATTGAAGGTCAAGATCAAAAATCAGTCCTGGTTGGAGAAAACTTCTCCTAAGACTCAGGCTAAGATGGTCAAGGTCCTTCTCCAAAGTTCTGAATGTTTGAATTAAGAAAGGAGGCATCTTCTGAGGAATAGGAAACAAATGGTTAAGTTAGATCTCTAAAGAGGAGGTGTATATAATTTATATGGAATTTTGAACATTGTGTAACATTCATTTAAGAAGAGAGAAGTGTAATAACATTTGCATATGTACATCTTAGAATAAACTAATTAGAGTTCAGTGTTGACTCCCATGTGCTACACAACTTTCTAGTCTGTCCTGCAATTATGTCACAAGGTGTAGTGAATCAAAGTAGAATTTATTAAGCAAAAATGGTAAATATACTTAACAAAAGGCAATTGTAAATATCTTGAGCTGATGTAAACTGCATCACAGTTGCAAATTATGCTAGCTACCTGTTTTAACGGTTTAGTTACTTCTCAGCAGACAAGAACTTAAGATTGTCTATTTAAGAAGGTGATTAAAATGGCATTCCAAAATATTAATCTTAATAATGTAAAATCCTCAGTATTTTTTCAAACACTTACAAAAGTGAAATGCAAAGGTATGACAGAGGGTATTCCATAGCTAAATCATTTTGTAGTAACTTCAATAAAGTCACAAATTTCTGTGCTCAATCTCAGGCTTGACTGTAATGTAGCTGCTTATCAACACACTATCTTGGAAACACTGGCCCAGATTTTCCAGGGAGAGGCAATCCCATGCAGATTGCTATTCTGGCCATTCTTTACCAAAGAAGGGAGATGCACATTCTGAGAGGAGATTCCACTCAAGGCTCTTTCAGAAATGCAAAGCATATTTCCATTCTCTCACTTCTTTCTTCATGTAGAACTGTCAGAGGAAGACAAATTGTCTCCTCTTCTCACTGCAGTCAGTTTTCAGATTCTGAAATGTAGAAGTGCTGGCAGCCACTGTGACACCTGTTCTTAAAGGGTAGGTGCAAAAAGTGTGTATGACATTAGGGTAGGAATGGTAGGTGCCAGATGGTGTTGGGGGGGGGGGGGGGGGGGGGGGGGTAGGATGCCAGGTAAGTAGGGTGCTGGTAGGTATAGTGCCAGTTGGAGAGAAGATGGGGTGCTAGATCCACGGAACCACTGTCACCTTACTGGGCCAATGGTTGAGTGACATTTGGAGAAAATTTGAATGAGGGCAGCAGAGTCGTACATGTCTCAAATTTAAGGTGGAAAATGAGGGCTGACCAGAAGTGCACTGAATAATCGAGTTGAAAAAGACCTACTGGTTTCCAAAAATCAAGTTTACTACTTCAATTTTATTTTTGAGAGATTGACAGAAATGAAACTTGACCCACGCCTATCTTACTTGTGGATTTTAGAATGCAGACATTGACAAACTATTAGGGTATGTGGGCTATTGCAGAACTGTTGACTGTCACTTACAGGAGTGGGGGACATTATGGTACAGTGGTAATATAACTGAACTAACAAAATTTGGAACTGAAAGCTAGAATTGATAACAGAGACCATACAGCTAACAACTGTTGTTAAAACTCATCTGGTTCTTTAGGGAATGAAATGTACCATCCTGGTCTGGTCTCCCTGCATGGTAAATTCACTCCAGACTCTCAGCAATGTGATTAACTCTTAACTGCTCTCAGGGGCAATTAGAGGTGGGCAGCAAATGCCAGCTTTGCCAGTGACACCGACATCCCACGAAAGAATTCAACAAATGGATGGAGAATGGGCTAAAACTTACCATATTTTGGCTAAGTATCAACTTTGTCGAGTTTCCTGGAGGGTCTCTCTCCACAAGGCCTGATGAGACAGCTCACTGTATCATCTGAAACTCACTTCATTCACCATTGACCATGACACCATAGTGCCCCTCTTGCCCAATAACCTAATTCTATCATTTCGCTACATTCCCATAAAAAAAAAACTTACCACACACCAGATATCCTGGAATGAACTGGCATCCCTGGCACATGTGCCATCTTTAAAAGGCCAGTGTGTGCCAGGACAAGCACAGGCATTCTAAAGTTTCCCTGCATAGTAAATAACATTTGGCCTGCACATGGTAGACAAGAGCTATTTGCAGACCAGGACTGGCAGAGGATACGAAAACCCCATATCCTGCAAGTCTGGGCTGAGCTCACCAGCAGCATCAGTGCAGTCTCCAGAGTTTGGAGGATCGCCCAAGGTCAGGAACAAGGTCAATGACCAGGCTTTGCCAGGGTAAGTGTCACCATCTTGCCTTGGCTGCTTCACTTTTCCTCTGTATCTCTGACCCACCTCTCACCAAGGCTCATGCTCTACCAGTGTCATATTGACTGCAATATTTACCCTCACGCGATCTCATCCACCAACTCTAAATGCCCTCTGCGCTGCCTGCCCACTCACTCGGAACACCTCACCGCCACCTGCATCGGGACTAACAGCTGTGCCATCCCACTCAACCCATCCTCTTCTCTCATTCTGGGAGAAAACAGTCCACAGTGTGTCCTACAAGTACAGAAGACATGTCCACAGTGTTGGCAGTCAAGCTGGCTGTAAGAAAGGCATTCCAATTCTGGTCTCCTGCTACAGGAAAGATGTTGTTAAACTTGAAAGGATGCAGAAAAGATTTACAAGGATATTGCCGGGGTTGGAGGGTTTAAGCTATAGAGAGAGGCTGAATAGACTGGGGCTATTTTCCCTGGAGTGTCGAATGCGGAGGGCTGACCTTATAGAAGTTTATAAAATCAGGAGGGCATGGATAAGGTAAATAGCAAAGGTCTTTTTTCCCCCCAGGGTATAAAGAGTCCAAAACTATAGGGCATAGGTTTAAGGTGAGAGGGGAAAGATATAAAACAGACCTAAGGGCCAACTTTTCCAAACAGAGAGTGGTGCGGGTATGGAATGAGCTGCCAGAGGAAGTGGTGGAGGCTGGTACAATTGCAACATTTAAAAGGCATCTGGATGGGTATACGAATAGCAAGGGTTTAGAGGGATATGGGCCAAATGCTGGCAAATGGGAATGAGATTAATTCAGGATATTTGGTTGGTGCAGACAAGTTGGGCCAAAAGGTCTGTTTCCGTCTGTATGCCAGCACCTCTCAAGAGGAGATGAGGTTGCAAATTGCCAAAACTGCTTCAAGTAACTGCCACCAGCTCAGGCACAAACATCTGTGTGGGAGCGTCAGCCAGATTCCAGTCAGGAAAACCTGCTGATGGGTACCTCATTGCCATGTCACTGCAGCTTAGCCAAGGGAGAAGTTCCCCAGGTGACTGACACCTGGAGGACCACCGCAGACCAGACCCCTGCTCAGCATTAGGCTGGAGAAAGCCCTGTGATGTCAGCAGAGACTTGGTCAGGATGCACAAGGAGGAACAGAACTCCCTTCTTCAGGGCATTGTAGGTCAACCTGAGCCGGTGAACTGCAGAGGTCCAGGAAAGCAGCTCACCACCACCTTCAAGGGCAACTAGGCTCAGGTAATAAATGTTGACCAGCCAGCAACACCCACGTCCCACGAGTGAATTAAACCAGAAAGAGCAGCAGAAATATATGTGAGAGATAATGGCTCTTCTTGCCCAGAGACTGCAGGAGTACAAGTATGCTGTGAGGAACCAGCTGCACCCATGGTCAGGACGGTGTGCGTCATGGAGACAGGACACTGTCAGTGCACCCCCAGCCAGAGAAAGCACATACAGACCCCTCTACGGTCTCCACTCAGGATACTGGGGAAGTCAGGTAGGCAGGTGCAGAAGTGTATAGACAGTTTGGATAGGGACTTGAGGAGGTGCAAAGCCTATGGGACTCTGATGGAGAGGGCTTCCAGGAAGACGATGTTTGGGGCCTCACTGACAGGTAAAACCAGAGCTTGGACATCACTGTTTGAGGAGCACTCGCTGTCAGCTTCAAGAGGTGACAGCATTCTATCCACATTGTCCATCCACTGCAGAGACAGGCGTGCAGGTGATCCCTGTACATAGTGTCACTGTATGTTGTTCACCTCCAAGCCCCAAACATTGTATGACATGGTCAGCAAAGCCAAACTTTGATTACAGAGGCCAGCAATGTCAAATCAACGTCTCTCCACCTGCACAAGTGATGCTGAGTGGTGCTGGAGATACCATTTTAACTGTGATGTTCACACTGCATACACAAACTGCATGCAAGGTACAGCAGCTTCTCAGAACCACGACTGCCCCACCCCGGAACACGCACATGGACTGATATCTGACCTTCGTGTGACAGTTTAAATAGGCTTACACCAGCAAACAGATTTAGTGGCATTCTCTGCACGATGTAACAAATGTGAGACTTCATTTAGGTAGTAGGAACTGCCGATTTTTTTCTGAAGAAGGGTCTCGACCCGAAACGTCAGCTTTCCTGCTCCTCTGATGCTGTTTGGCCTGATGTGTTCATCCACTCTACACCTTACTATCGGAGACTTCATTTACTTGTGTCACCAATTTTCTCTCAAATAGTAATTGGACACTCCTGAACACCGTGGCCACAGACCTGCCCGATTTTCCTGACTGTATTAGTGACAGCTTCCGAACTGGCCCTAAGGAGCCACAGGACTGACTGCGACCCACTCGTTGGTCTGCAGAGACGTAGATCCCTGACTAAGAGCACCTTGACTGGACGCGTGGTCGTGACCAAGCCCTGGGCTAATCTCGGAGGCTGCCCTCTGCTGGGCACCCCCTGACTGACAGCTGTATCCACAGACATCAATAAGCACCACTTCACCTACAACTGAGACATGGGAATTTGCTTGCAGCACATGCTGTGTGTATGCCATGTAAATTGCTAGCATGTGGTGCGAGTGCCATCTTTTCATAACAATGATGAAAGATGTTTGCCCCCTTGACCAGTAAAATAAGCTGCCTGGGTTTGTGACTGTGGTAAGAGGCAAGACAGAGAATGCTGTGAGCATCCAGGTAGGCACTCAGCACTCAGCACTCACCCAGTGAGCCTGAGCTGCAGCCTAGTACAGTGGGAGGATGGAATCTGAGTCCCCTCAGGTAGTCCCAAGAGGCTGGCACATATTGGATGCTAGCGTCCTTGTGTGTGGGGCGTATGCAGCTGAGATATTGTTGCCAGATATCCAAGATGGAGGCTCACGGGAATTGTTGGCATCTGGTTTCTTGCGGCAAGGAGAAGAATTCCTATTAATGGGGTGAGAATGCATATTAATGAGGCAAGAATGCTTATTAATAAGGCAAGAGTCATTGTTAATAAGACTTAATGAGCATTAATCCCTCTTACTATTCACCTTGCTGCTCCCAAGCAATAATCTCAAAACTGTTTGAAAATTGCCTTGCCTCACTTCTCATGCTATTTTCCCAGATTTCTCACCATGGCCAATGTTATTCAGATCTCTATAAGATTCCCCCCACTCGTTCTCTTGCAGCTTGTTCAGTACTTAATCACAGAAAACTGAACATTAGGAGTTCCCAAGCTACATAATAAATGGTGCTGCATTAATAGTTTCCCCAGTACAAAACCAAAGTTGTGTGGAAAAACAACACCTATTCTGCCGGACAGAGCGTGCAGTAAAGTTAAATGGTTCATGTGAAAACGTGAAAAAAAAACCATTTGTAAGATCTGGCTTTGCTTATCAAGATTATTTTTGCTAATTAGTTTAAGATCCCGATTGAAAGTAGTTAGGTTCAAGGATAAGAATTTAGATTAGATAACATCTTTCACAAGCTAAAGCTTCAATTGAAACACTTTTGATCTAATAAGGAACTAATCCTAAAAGCAGTGACTGAAAATCAGCCGAAACAGCAAGTAGCCAATCAAAGTAAGAGGTAGCTGAAATCCCTCCCCGAAACTCATGATCCGATCAGTGCTAAGTCCATGCCTTCTGCATGCTGTACGTTGCAAAGGTTATACAATACAGGGCAGTGGTTTCTGCGAACAAAATATTAATTATATAAATGACCACTTTGAAAGGTTTTATTTTTACAAACGAAGTTTTATTCGGGTACAGAGAGAATGGGTTGATTTATTTAATTGCAGCAAATGTTCAGCCAAGAAAACAAAAGATGGTTAAAATACACCGGCAAGATCTAATTGATTGTGCTGGAAAGTAGAACGATTCCTCAAAGTACCGTAGCTTACTTTGTAAATAATGTACAAAAACCCAATTATTTTGCTTCTTATTCATATAAAGCAAGATTTCGCAAAACTGTATTCTGTATCGCGTATTAATTTAACGAATATAACTGAACTCCCAATGTGTTCGTGACAAATTGTAACATTTTTCGATCAAGGGACTGGAACCCACATTGATAAGTAAAAGCCTGCCTACAATTTGTAAAATTACATACAATTTAACTTTATCTTTATAGAGCCAAAAAGGGCTTTGAATTAATCCCTAGGCGAAAATACTGACCTGATATATGGGCCAAATGCGGCCAGAAGAAGAGCAGCAATTGCGGAGATCCCAATGATGGTGAATAAGACCGGCATCTTCAGTGAGTGAATGATCTGCAGGAAAGAGCTCGGGCAATCCCCGGGACCGGAAGCGGCTGGGACTACAACCCCCAGAATGCACGGGGCCGCGCCGTCCGTCTCCGTCTCCTTCCCCCCAACCCCCGGGGGCTTAGAGATTCGGTTATTGCCCTTTTAGTGGGGAGATGACGATCTGAAATGGTGGCTGAAGCAGTAAATAACGATGTTGATAAAACCTCAGGGTTTTGTGGTGGGGTGTTGTTGTGTGTATATTGTCATGTGATTGCGGAAGGAGGCGGGGCCTGAAAAGTCGGAAGTTGTGTCGCTGGCGGCTGTTTGTTTTGTACCAGATCGAGTTTAAATCACTTTAAAGATGTCATCCGAGGAGTTTGAGAAGATGCACGAAGCCTTTGGTAGTGTTTTCGAGGAACTGAGGTGTCAATGTGAGCGTCTGCCTAAATATTCAGGAGGTGAGACTGAGAAATGCTGCTTTTTCTTTATGAGATTTGAGCGTAGGCCATTCAGTCCATCGAGTCTGCTCTACCATTCAATGATATCATTGGCTGATCTGACCCTTCTTACGAGAAGTTTCCCATTTGCTCCCCTTTAGGGAGACATTCCCTCTCACTGTGTACAGCCTGTAATCAGTCCTCGCCTCCATATGTTCTGCGTATAGCCCTGGCCTGTACTGGCCCTGCGTACAGCGCCGGTCCTGCACAAAGTACTGGCCCTGCGCACAGCGCCGGTCCTGCACAAAGTACTGGCCCTGCGCACAGCGCCGGTTTGCATGCGGCAAAGTCCAACAATGAACACCCTTTTGGACTCCAGTTCCGGTTCAAAACTAGCTGGCACTGTAACTTTGTGAAATCATCAACATGGAAAATGATAACCAAAACAGTTAGCCCTTCCTCTCCCTAGCCCGAACATCTTTTCTCTGCTTTGTGATGATACAATGGCTTAAGAGGTGTATTTTGTCCTGTTTTTCTTTTATGAAGAAAGGTTGAGACTTAGGCGCTCAGCGGTCTGCTCAAAGATAATTAAACGGCTTGCGAGGACTTGGGTTTTTTTTAAAGTTGGAGCAATAGAAGCAGCCTGAATGGGTCGGGTCAAACTCCCACAGAACCAGGATTTTTAGTTTTAGCCTTCTGCAGTTGCTGGTGTTTTGTTGCTAGAATTGCATGTGAGACAATCTATTTTACTGAATTTACCTTTCTCAACAGTGTGTTTATGGGATGTTACTATATTTGAACAGTTAAATAGTAGTTAATATATACTTTATTTTTTTAAGCATTTTCATAGAGTTACAGTTAAGCCAATTCTTTCCTTTTCTTTTTATTTTGTCTGTACTTTAACTGTAGTGTAAAAATAAAGCATGTTTTGCTTAAAGTCGAGTAGTTTGACTAATTGAATTGCATCTGGAACAATGCCTTACACTTGCCTTTTTAAAATAAGAAAAAGTTGGGGTAGGCTATCTTATCAATATATTTTGAGGGGGTTTGGTCTGGTTGATAACAGCTACAAACCATCTTTGACTTTATTATTTACAACCCTGAGATGGGTGAGATACTAAATGAATATTTTGCAACAATGTTTACTGTGGAGAAGGATATGGAAGATAGACAACTTGGGGAAATAAATAGTGATATCTTGGAAAAGTGCCCAAGTTACCGATGAGGTGGTACTGGATGTCTTAAAATGCATCAAAGTGGATAAATCCCCAGGACCTGATCAGGTAGGCTAGGGAAGTGATTGCTGGTCCCCTTGCTGAGATATTTGTATCATTGATAGCCATAGGTGAGGTGCCGAAAGACTGAAGATTGGCTAACGTGGTGCCAGTATTTAAGAAAGTTGGTAAGGAAAAGCCAGGGAACTGTAAACCGGTGAGCCTGCCATCGATGGTGAGCAAGTTGTTGGAGGGAATCCTGAGGGACAGGATTTACATGTATTTGGAAAGGCAAGGACTGATTAGGGATAGTCAACATGGCTTTGTGCATGGGAAATCGTGTTTCGCAGACTTGATTGAGTTTTTTGAAGAAGTGACGAAGAGGAACGGTGTATGTGGTCTATATGGATTTCAGTGAGGTGTTTGACAAGATTCTGCATGGTAGTCTGGTTAGCAAGGTTAGATCACATGGCATACAGGGAGAACTAGCCATGTGGATAGAGACTGTCTCCTACCTTTGAGCCAGAGAGTGGTGCTGGAGGGTTGCTTTTCAGACTGGAGGCCTGTGACCAGTGGTGTGCCGCTTTTCGTCATTTTCATAAATAATTTGGATGTAATGCCACCAAATTGGTGTTTAGTGGACAGCCAAGAAGGTTATTTCAGAGTACAACAGAACCTCGAACAGGTGGGCTGAGGTGTGGCAGATAGAATTTAATTTAGATAAATGTGAGGTACTCTGTTTAGTAAGACAAACCAGGGCAGGACTTACACACCTTAACAGTAAGGACCTGGGGAGTGTTGCCGAAGAAAGACACCTTGGAGTGCAGGTTCACAGTTCCTTGAAAATAGAGTTAGAGGTAGACAGGATAGTGAAGAAGGCATTTGGCACACTTGTCTTTATTGGTCAGTGCACTGAGTATAAGAGTTGGGAAGTCATGTTGTGGCTGTACAGGACATTTGTTAGACCACGTTTGGAATGCTGTATTCAATTCTGGTCTCCCTGCTATAGGAAGGATGTTGTGGGACTTGAAAGGGGTCAGAAAAGATTTACAAGGATGTTGCTATGTTTGGAGGGTTTGAACTATAGGGAGAGTTCGAATAGACTGGGGCTATTTTCTCTGGAGCGTTGGAGGTTGAGGGGTGACCTTTATAGAGGTTTATAAAATCATGACGACCATGGATAGGGTGAATAGCCAAGGTCTTTTTCCCAGGGTTGGGAAGCCCAAAACTAGAGGGCATAGGTTTAAGGTGAGAGAGGAAAGATTTTAAAAGGGATCTAAGGGCAACCTTTTCACACAGAGGTGGTGCGTGTATGCAATGAGCTGCCACAGGAAGTGGTGGAGATTGGTACAATTATAACATTTAAGGCATCTGGATGGGTACATGAATAGGAAAGACTCAGAAGGATATGGGCCAAATGCTGGCAAATGGGATGAGATTAATTTAGATATCTGGTCAACATGGACGAGGTGGACTGAAGGGTCTTCTGTTTCCATGCTGTACAACTCTGACTCAAGTGGGCAAAGATTGTGCAAATTGAGTTTAATGTAGGAAAATGTGAAAATTTGTTTAGGCAGGAAGTATAAAAAAGAAACGTACCAACTAAAATTTAGCATACCTTTAGTGATAGTTACATTGGTGCTGACTTGGAGGGCCGAAGGGCCTTTTCTGCGCTATATAAATCGGAGTAAACAGTGAGAAGTTGCAGAGCTGTAGATGCAGGGTGGATCATTTTGCATGAATTGCAAAAGGTTGGTATGCAGATACAGTTAAGTAATTGGGGAAGCTACTAGAGTGCTTTCACTTACTGCAAGGGAATTTGAATACAAAAGCAGGGATGTTATGCTTCAGGTATACTACTGAGGCACAATGCACAGCATTGGTCACCTTACTTAAGGAAGCACGTAAATACCTTGGAAACATTTCAGATGAGAGTAAAACCTGAATGGTGGATTGTCTTGAGGAAATATCGGATAGGCTAGGCTTGTATCTACAGAGGTCTAGAAGAGTGAGAGGTAACAACTGAAACGTGGAAGATCTTGAGGAATCTTGACATTGTGGATGCAGAGAGAATGTTTCCTCGATAGATTCTTGTTAAGCAAGGGTATGAAAGTTTATCGGGTACGAGAGAACGTGGATTTGAGTTTACATCAGATCAGCGCCAAACTATTGAATGGAGGAGCAGGCTGAAGGGGCTGAATGACCTATTCTTGTTTGTACGTTCAGAGATATTCCAGGATTTTGACCCAATGATATTGAAGTTGTATATTTCAAAGTCACATGGTGTCTAGCTGGGAGGGGAACTCATGGTGGTGTTCCCTTGCATCTGCTGCCCTTGTTCTACTAATGGATACTGCTACTATGGATTTTGAGGTGATACACACTGATGCCACGGTGTGTCAGTGGTGGATGGACTGAATATTTAAGCTGGTGGACAGGGCGTTGATCGGTTGGGAATGATTTGACTTTGAAATAGGCAAGGCAGCTGAAATGTTGGCCTTTTCTTTTGAAGAGAATAGAGTATAACAGTAGTGCTGTTTTGCTGAAACTATGCAAAACACTAATCAGACCACACCCAGAATACTATTAACAATTTTTTGTCTCCTTTTATTTAAGCAATGGGGCATTCCAGAGAAGGTTCACTAGGCTGGTCCCAGGTATGGAGTTATAAGGTTATAAGATCATAACTGTCTTACAAGGAGAGATTGAGTGGGTTGGAACGGTACTCTTTTGAGTTTAGAAGAATGAGGGGCTACCTTATTGAAACATACAGGATTCTTAAGGCTCTTGGCAGCATCCATCTCAAATTCTATTCTCTGTATTTCACCGTGCACTTCCTTTCTCCAACTATTTCATTCTGTACCTCTCTTCAATCGGAACACAGCACCCAAAGCTGACTGACGTTCTCGTCTCACAAGCTGCAATTTTCACTTGGTCTTTTAAATTCGATCACTTTCGATTCACAAGTGGTTAATTGCAATTCATGCTAGATTTATTATCTGCCAGTGAAATGCCACGTTAGCACCGATCAGGTTATCAAATTATATTTTGACATCCTTTCCCAAAAAAATGCCTGCGATCAAGTAAAATCTAGAAGGTCAAGTGAGAACTTCAAAAAGACGACGACAATGGCTGTTGGAAGGAGTACTGGAAGAAATTAGAGTGAAGACAGAAATAGATGGTGTCACTCTGGAACAAGTAGTAAAATTTGTTCTAATTAGAACTGGTGTTCACAAAAGGTAGTGGACTTAATCCTGAAGTCACAGGATTGAAATTGTATAATTTCTAGAAAGACAATAACAACAAGATAACTCAGGCTTGTAACAAGAAAGAAAATGGATAATATTTACATTCTATCCATTTTCCTGCGTGCTTCCAGAACCTGGATAACACAGATCCATGAAAAATACTTGAAGCCTTTGAAATGTGGATGTTTTAGATGTATACTTCAAATTACACGTAAAATCTATAAAGGAAATGAAGGGCGCTTGAAATTATAAGAGTAATACATACTCTTAGAAGGTGACATCGAGAAAAGAAAATGCCAGTACTTCGGCCATTTGATCCAAACTGAACAGCTGGAGATTTCATCTAGAGGTAAAGTAGAGGGTAATAGTAGGAGGAGTTGACAGAGGTATAGTTGGATAACGGATATCACCGTATCATTGCCAATGCGAGAGGATGATGTGAAACAGTCAAGCCTGCACGCTATGACAATAGATCTCCTGGTAGGAACAGTGACAAGCAGCAAGGTCTGCCTCAGAGGCAGTAAAAGGAGAAAAATGTGTTGGGAGCTGTCTTGAAAATAGAAAATTGTGGAAATACACCATGTACAGTACTGTACCTGCAAAAGGGACAAAATGGGTTTAAGATTTGATTGTAAATTGTCTGTCAGATTATTTAAATGGGTGATGTGCTTCACTGTTTAGGGTAAATCTGTCTATTTTAAATCTGTCTATTTTCTTGAGTTTTTGTACATGTTGACGGAGCGCATGAAAAGTTGTGGAGGGAGATGTTAGAACAGTAGAAAGAGACATGAATTATGTACGTGGGGATGAAGCATTTATCATAATTTTGACAAAACAAAGCTAAATACAAGGGTTTGTGGTCAGCTAAAACTAATTCCACTCACTCACTGGCAATAATGATAGGTAACAATCTCTCCCATTATTGTTTGCCTTAAATTGAACAAAATATAATGGTTCTGTTAATCCTGTGTATTCATCCAACATATGGGACTCATGTGAATAACAAAGGCAACCAAACCTTGTGTATATTATTTCCCAATGAATAAACTTGTGTCCCATGGTTATTAAGTACTTAAATTAGCGCAATGGGTAGCATCAAAAATAAAATGGTTTTTGTGGGGATTAATATAATGCAACATTTAGTGATGTCAACAGACGTGATGCCAGAATAAATAAAACAAATGCTGCTTCGCTTCTACTTATGATAGAAATGCAAAGTTTAAAAATAAAACTTTTAAACAGTAAGCATTCTGTTTTGCCCTCAGAGCTGAAACTGTTAAATCACAATTGTATCTGTGACCTGCCTCAGTATTTCTGCCTGTGGTAACTTGAGAAACCTGCAGATACATTGTAACCATGAAGGTGTGCATAAGTTACTATGTGAACATTATATGAAACCTCTTTGTAAAATAAACTTGGTGATCATGTGAGATTGTTGAGCAAATATTAGCTTAGGAACTGGAGAACAGAAGGCTGTTGTATTGTGAAGTTCCCCTAGGTAATGAAATATGCCATACCTGCATACCAGCAAATGTGACATGCTGATGCAGTTATTTTGAAAGAATAGTGCTCCGGCAATGTTGTCTTTCTAATGTGTTCAATAATATATATCCCACTGCGACAGATTTTGTGATAGTGGGAACTGCCGATGCTGGAGAATTTTCTAAAGAAGGGTCCAGACCCGAAACGTCAGCTTTCCTGCTGCTTGGCCTGCTGTGTTCATCCAGCTCTACACCTTGTTACAACAGATTTAGTGGTTTTTTTTGTGTGTTCTCCTTCCTTAACTATAGTAGTTTTGCGCTTTTTTTGCTCTCCATCTCATGCCACAATAAATTTATTTTTCCTCTTCTTATCAGATGAGAAGAAATTGACAACATGTACGAGCTAATAAGAGGAGCTTATTGCAGTCAATTAATAACTTGCCCATTTATCTATATTGTCCTTTTCTTCCTAAGTGTGTAACCTCTTTCAGATATCTCCCACTAACAAGTGAGTTATCCCTTGATATGGTGCTTCTGTATGCCATGTTAATCTGAATTGTATAAGTACAGTATTAGTAAAGGACGTCAGGGTGATCTAGAATCAATAGAATATATGGTCTAATTTTCTACAGTGCCAATAATAGGAAATCAAATAAAAAAGGAATTTGCTTCTGATTTTAATGCCAAAGCCAATGCAGTTAATGATCCATCTGTACAATTACTGGCAACCACAAACTAGTAGGCTTCCCTTATCCGTATATGATATCAATGATAGGAAATGCATCAGATGGCACAATTGCCACGTCATTATGGTACACTCACCGACATGCCCTCGTATGCATTACATATACCATTACCATTTATGTCTGGCATGAAAACTCAGGGAAGGATAAGTAGCTGCTCCCCAATCTGTCTTCTCAAGAATGTCAGACCTTCTGAATTCTCTTGGTTGAAATGTCTTTTGTCAATACTGTCTGATGCTTTGATCCTAGTAAGAATGGTTGTCATTGTTGGATTCCCTACATTGTATCAGAATTTGCAGTTTTTATATAATTCATTAGCTGAGTTTTTAGCAGAGTAGTCAAACTCACCATTGTGTTAGAATATCTATTCGTTTTTTTCCCTGTTGCTTTATTCAGGTTGCTGTGGGTACTGTGCTTGAAAGGTAATTGCTTCTGGGAGAGCTAAGGAAATGGGAGTATTGGTTAATAACATCTCACAGGATTTTGACGTGCAATCGGTTATCAGTAAAATTTGGAAAGTGCAATATTTTGGCCAGTCAAGGTTGTGTTTCAAGCATTGCAGTGGTCATAAATGAGTAAATCAACTGATACTGAACAAGTGTGTGATTCAAAAATTCCCTGAATATTTCCTGCATCTTAATACACAAGCTCATGTGTGTACACTAACTTATCAGATGGGCATTCAAAGCCTGAAACATGAAACATGCACCACGAACCATGTTGTCGTTGGTTGGCTCGCCGAGCTGGTTCATTGTTGCGCAGACGTTTCATTGCCCTGCTGGGTAACATCATCAGTGCAGTCTCCGATGAAGCGCTGTTGTGTTTTCCTGCCTGGTATTTAAACTCTGGTGTCCGTTGAGCTGGGTTACCTCATTTCCGGTTTTCCTTCGCAGTGGAGTATATATAGGATCTAGCTCTATGTGTTTGTTGATGGCCTTCTTAGTGGAGAACCAGGCCTCTAGGAATTCCCATGCTTGTCTCCGCTTGGCCTGTCCTAGGATCCTGGTGTTGTCCCAATCAAATTGGTGGTTTTCCTTATCCATGTGGATGGAGATGAGTGAGTATTGGTCATGTCTTTTTGTTGCTAGTTAATGTTCGTGTACTCTTGTGGCTAATTTTCTTCCTCTCTGTCCAATGTAGTGTTTGTTGCAGTCTTTGCAGGGAATCTTGTATATGACGCTGGTCCTGTCCATAGTGGGTAACGGGTCTTTGGTTCGAGTTAGCCGTTGGCTTAGGACCTATGCCTCACAACCCATTTTACCTTTAACGGCCAAATATATGAACAGATCACCTATCTCCGGATTAAAGCTGAGGTGGTGATGCAGAGACTCGAAAGCATGGCCCTTCCGCTAATCCAACCTCAACAATGGATATAATATGTGGACGACATCTTCGTCATTATTAAACAGACCAAACTAGGAGGAGACACACCAACTAATAAACAAAACTCTCACCGGGATCAAATTCACCAAGGAAGAGGAAAAGAACAAACAGCTCCCATTCCTGTATGTCCTGGTGAAACACAGGACCAACGGGGACTCCCTAACAAAGGACACAGGAAAGCCACACACGCTGACCAAGTACTGAATTTCAACAGTCACCACTGTAACACTCTCAAACGAAGTTACGTGAAAACACTATTTAAACAGGCAACAATACACTACAGCAACACAGAATTACACCAAAAAGAAGAATACCTCTCCAAGTATTAAAGGACAACAGATACCTGAAAAACTGGGTCAGAAGAAGAACCCTTTTTCTGAAGAAGGGTCTAGGCCCAAAACGTCAGCCTTCCTGCTCCTCTAATGCTGCTTGGCCTGCTGTGTTCATCCAGCTCTACACCTTGTTATCTCAGAAGAAGTCTATTATACGAACAACAACAGGAAGATCCTGCACATCCCAACACACTCATCATGCTACCTTATATCAAGAACACATCTGAACTGTCCACAAGACTCCTATGACCACTGGGCATCAGGGTAGCACACAAACCCACATCAACCCTACGCCAACTGCTAACCCGAACCAAAGACCCGTTATTTGGACATAACCAGTGTCATCTACAAGATTCCCTGCAAAGACTGCAACAAACATTACATTGGACAGGCAGGAAGAAAATTAGCCACAAGAGTACACAAACATCAACTAGCAACAAAAAGACATGACCAATACTCACTCATCTCCATCCACATGGATAAGGAAAACCACCAATTTGATTGGGACAACACCAGGATCCTGAGACAGGCCAAGCAGAGACCAGCACGGGAATTCCTAGAGGCCTGGTTCTCCACTAAGACGGCCATCAACAAACACATAGAGCTAGACCCTGTATATACTCCACTATGGAGGAAAACCAGAAGTGAGGTAACCCAGCTCAACGGACTCCAGAGTTTAAATACCAAGGCAGGAAAACAAAACAGCGCTTCATTGGAGGCTGCACTGATGATGTTACCCAGCAGGACAATGAAACGTCTGTGGAACAACGAACCAGCTCGGTGAGCCAACCAACCACAACATCCACAACCTGAGCTATAAATCTACTCAAAAACCTTAGAAACCATATACCATGTTTCTCTCCACAAATGCTGACAGACTTCCTGAGCATTTCCAGTGTGTTTTGCTATTGTAAACACATTCCTTGTTCTAATAAATCATATGCAAGACACCAGCCAACCATGAATTAGTAGCTGAACCTCAAAGTAGCCTAAATAAACTTTTCCAAAGATATTTTTGGTGTATTTTGTTGCCTGTAATGGCTTAATGGCCCCAAGGGTATCCAAAACCAAAATAAGTCTCAACAGTTATGGTGTTTAGCAAATTGAGGATGAGTTTGGGGATGTAGAGTTTCCATAAAGCTTCATTGGAATTGTATATTATCTTCCATTTGATGTTTTGCAGAACAGAAGAAAAGATTTCTGCGTGAAATTGACGAAAAAGTTGATGAAGCAAATGAAGTTGTAAGTACTGAGGGGCAGAGAATCTCAAAAATGCACTCTGATTTACTCAACAAATCTAAGTTTCAATTATTGGCAGTATTGCAATTTAGTTTATCAAGGATGCCCGTAATAGCTGTTATTTTGAGAAATTGCATCTTTGCTGCGTGCTTTTGTTTTCAGCTGGATGGAATGGAAAAGGAATTAAGGAAAGCACCACTCTCATTCCGTAATCCGATGAATACAAAAATTCGTTCATACAGAAAAGATGTGAGCAAGCTGCAGCAGGATGTTAGAAGTAATGGATATGGATTACGTAGTGATGTTAAGTACACAGAGTACAGTGCTGAAAATGAACAAAGCGTAAGTACTGCAACTAAAAAATATTGTTGTAGTGATTACATTTTTGTGCATGTTATGTACAACTAATAGAATATTCTGTTCATTCCAGGGCTGACCTTCAGCTTGTCACACTAATGTCTTTTTTTTTGGTTAGCAGCAGTGGAATTGTTTGAAGTAGCAATTTATTTAATCTCAAGACTCCTGCATTAGGTACCACATGGGAAGTAGCAAAATCATTTTCCTTGACATTGTAATTGTCCCTTTTAGCACTGGAATTTTTCCAATTTTACTAACCATCTTTATGGACTCCTTAAATGAGATTCCGTTCCATTCAGTGTGCAATATTGTCCATTGTGGAGTTGGTTCATATAGGCCTGTTTGTAGTCTGTACAGTGAGAAGACATTCATTTTTTAGTTTGACTCAATGAGAGACCCAGAGGTCAACCTGTTTCCATGTCAGCTTTTCAATATGCTAAAAGTTAAGCAGACAAACAAAATGTGTATTAGGGAAAATAGCTTCTCTGTCATTTGCCTGAAGTTGGGTGAAGCGCATTTCTCAGATTAAAGGTGAAGCTTTTTATGAAGGAGAAACAAATGACTTACCGGTGGCAGAAAATATCGCATTACACTCCAGAACATTTTGACGTTGAGAAGCACATCACTTGTCTGTGCATTTTAAGTGAGCTTGTAACGATGAGAACTAAAACCTTGTCTATCATCTTGTTATTTGTGAAGGCAACTGAAAACTCTTGTCTTTCAGAATTACTTAGCAGCTCAGCGTGCTTTGCTTTTGCAAGGTACAGACAGTCTGAACAGAGCAACTCAGAGTATAGATTGTTCTCACAGAATAGCAGCAGAGACTGATCAGATAGGTTCGGATATAATTGAGGAACTTGGAGGGCAACGAGAGCAACTGGAACGCTCTAAAGACAGGGTGAGTTCAAGAGTCAAGTACACGTGAAGGAAATGCAATTTGTTAAGAAATATTGAGAAAACGCTTGTCGGGTCTGAAAACCTCAAACTGGATAACTTGAGACTTTGCTCCCTTTTTCTATTCATACTCTGATTTTTGTTCCTAAGCTAATAAACACAGGTGACAATTTGAGCCGGAGTCGGAAAATACTGCGTTCCATGTCCAGAAGGTAAGATTAAGATTGAGTCTTGTTTAATAAATAGCAAAAAAAGCACAGCACCACCACAGTTGCATCAAGGTGGAAATTGAGTGTTTTCTTTAAGTTGTATGGAGGTGGAGACAGAAGTAAGATTTTTGCTCCAATTTACACTAGGTGATCAAATTAAAATTAGTGAGGGGTTAATAATGAAGTGATCATCTGGTTTCCTGGAGCTGTTACATTTTCTGCTGGCAGTGCCTTTGTTTATATATGTACAAAATTATCAATGATATGTTCTGTGCAAAATACAATACCTTTGCACCAATCAGGTACTAATTAGATTTTGTTTGACTCTAGAGCTTAGGATCTTGGCTACAGCTTATAGTATTAAAAATAGGGCACGTGAAAGAAGCCAAAATAGGCTGGAGTACTGGAATGGATTAGTAGAAGGGAGGAGTAAAACCACATCACAATTTTAAATAATTTTATTACTTAATAGCTGGCATGTGAATGGGCCTTAAAGCCTGTATCCCAAGGGTCAAACAGGTACTTTACTGCTCCTCCACTTGAGTACGTGGTAGCTTTAGTTTCATTATTAGAGATAATGAAGTGGTAGTTTGTTGCCAAAAATCATTAAAGCAGGAATGTATTTTTTTCAGTGATCACTTGATATTTGAAACATTAAAAAGTTGATTGGTTACTGTAGTAGTGAGTATAAGATAGTTGTAAGAGTAGAAAGTCAATGAATTTATTAACTGTTTTGATCTCTCTCTCTAGGGTTATGACAAACAAGTTGCTACTGGGCATTATCATCCTTCTGGAAGTGGTAATTCTAGCAGCGGTCGTATATCTCAAGTTCTTCCGCAAACATTAACCCAGAGACATTTGTGCAATTTTAGTACATTGAACTCCTGCTTTAGTGCTTCCCATAAAGCTCACAAGTTTCTAGCTCTACAAGACAGTGTCGACAGATAAGACTGAGGATGTATTGAAGTATTTTTATTACTGAATCATTTCCATTCATCACATGCTCCACCTCATTGAGGACATCCATTGTGGTTTGATGGGTCTTCAGATGACAATGTATCTTTGAGCAAGATTAAGAAACTTAACAAATTAAGTTGCATTTGATCAGTCTCTTTAAACTTTGTTGCCAATAACTACATTGTAGTAATGTGCACAAACTTTTAATAAAGTCATTTGATATTTAACAAATGTTCTATTGGTCTTGAACATCTTTCTCTCCTGAGGAAAAACTTATTTAATAGATTTAAGAGTATACAGATTTATCCCTGCTAGAGTTTTCTTATGCAAAGTACAGAACACTTGAAAGTACAGTCAACTGTCCTGACCAGATAGCTTGACTAATTCAAATATAGCTCCAACTAGCTGAATAGAGAAATGATATTCTTTTCACTAGAATGTATTGAAAAAGCTCACTAGGGTGTTGTTCACATTACCTTATCTTCCTTATTCATATAGTTGGAGGGCTTAGAACACACTGTGTCCTATTAATATATCCCAAGGATAGAGGTGTATATGGAACAGAGTACTATTTCTCTAAATTTCAATTCTGGAATATGATTTTGTACAAGCTAAACACTTTGTTCCTCTCCTCCCCACCCATCCCAGTTCCTAAAGCCGTATGGTCTGTTCGTTTGTTGTACATGTTGCACTGGGTGTTGGTAATTCATCACATTTGCCATGGGATCCTTCTCGGGCCTGTCCCAAAGAAAAGGAAATGACGTCTACTGCAATATTTACTGTAGCATTAAGTTCTGCATCTGAGGTCGCAAGTTTAGGGTTGACTTCCACCAGATCCATTGCAGACAGCAATCCTGTATGAGAAAATAAACTTGCTTATCACCTTGCACTGAAATACAGTAAGTTTAAGTCACTTGTACCAGCACTGAACTGCTGTTGACTTTGGTTAAGTTGTAACTTTTTGCATTAAACCTGATAATGAGGGAAACAACTAACTGCTTTTGGTCATTAGTTTCATACCTGTGTTCTGCACAGCCTCTGCAATATACATCCCTTCCCTGTACGTCAGTCCTCCTATCACCGGAGTGCCAGTAGCAGGAGCTAAAGATGGGTCAATGGCATCTACATCATAGCTCAGGTGCACTGGTCTTTTCTGTCTGAAAAGGAACATTCCGAATTAGACTTGTAGCAACTGCTGACATTTCCTTTTTTTTTTATTTTCCACCGTTGAAAGACATTGCTAATTCATCAATTCAGGTTCTTCAACCATCCCAGTATCTCCAACACATACCAATATTCATTTCTAGTCCATCTGCCAAGTAAAGGGCATAATGGATTATATTTGTTCCACAAATTCCCCAAAGTGAATGGTGCTGTATGAGCCTGTACTGCACAGCAGTGTTTACAAACAAACTGCCCTATCAGGATCAATACAAAATTAAACATAGCTGCTTCTTGGAGGCAACCCAAAGCAATAGGTTCTTATTTTCTATCAAAATAAATGCAAAATAACAGCTACATTTGGATCTTCTAACCTACTTTCCAATAAGGTGATCAAATGTTCTTTCCATTACTTTATGTATTCCCAGTTGATCCACCTCTTTCATTGAGAAGTATCGGATGCCAAAGTTTTTCAGGATGTAACTGTTGGTATGAAAACAATTTTATAAACATCTGTCAATTTAAATTGCAAAGGGCCTGTTGAGTCAAAGTTATACATTTGTGATCACTTTTAGGACTTATACACTTAGTGTCTCAGTTTTGGTCAATCTACAAAAAAAAATAGGATATCCTGTCTCACAATGTCATATGTTGGAATGAGCACAAGATTCCATGCTACCTTAAAGAAAGGTGCAGTTATACACTGAACATTACATGTTGAAATTCCAGATTAAATGGTGATTTTTTTTCTTGCTGTTTCAGACATTATGTAGCTACTTAATTCAAAGACTACACTTGGAAGTTAAATGGAAGTTATGAAGCAAGTGCCATGTTATTCCAAGCCACTCAAACACAGAACTGAAGTAGTGATTTGAATAAGGAATCTTCAATTAGAAATTGCATCAAGATGTATTGAGGTTAAAGAAACAAGTGAAAGGCCAATTTCAGAATCATTAAATTATCAGTGAACAAAGATGTTTACTGTGCACCAAAGGCAACACTGTGGTAGACTTACACATAAAACAAAAAATAAGTGTTCTTACTATTCAGCAGGATCAACATCCCGAACACCAATATAAACCAAGTCTTTTGCAGAAATACAAGGAGTCATCCAGGAAAATCCAGGAAGTGGTGGTATCTGCATTAAAAAAACGAAGTTACATCTTAAGTTTATATTGGGTCTTAGATTTATCAAGTTCATGAGTTCACAAGATGTCACTTAACTGGTTCAATCCCAATAGAAATTTTACCTTGTCCTGAAGTTCTCTGATAAGGAATGATACTGGTTGTCCATGCAGATTACCAGACATTGATGTTAGAGGTGTGTTCAGATCACAGTGTGCATCAACCCATATGACACACAAATCAGGACGCTGCTGTGCATGCCCATGGACTGAGCCAATTCCTAAACTGGATATTGATGATAAACAGAATGTTATGAGTACATTTAAGTTAGGTCTGTGTTCCCCCCGCACAGTGCATTCATATTGAACTAGCATCTAATTTTCCCACAAAATTCTAATCAAATCTTAAGTTTTTTTTGAAAAAGTAGATCTGAAATAAAGTGTCTCACCTGTGATCCCCTCCAAGCATAATGCTTAGGTGACCATCACTAACTGCTCGGCTGACTGCTTCAGTTAATGACTGGTTGGCTAAACCCACTGTTCTTGGGTGGTGGACAATGTTGTTATATGGTGTGTCATTTGGTACAGTGGTGAAACTCAGATCTCCATAATCATGCACTTTGCAACCTGGAAATATAGAAATTTATGAATTAGAAAAATGCTCATGTAACTTGTGGAAAGTCCCAAGTCCATCCCCAAACTCTTACACACAGGGTGACCAGGCCTGGACTTTAAGCTTAGTCTGCATGATGAGTTCACTCCTTTCCAGTATACTTAACTCTGGTCTGTGTTCATCTCTCCAAATGGAGAGTCTATTCTAACTGATTCCTTTGCTGAACCAGCTAGTCTATGATTAATACCCTGCAGCACTACAGACAAATGGGCTTTTGATTGATAATGTTACCAGTGGATAAAGTTGGTTAAAATCCAGGTCTTCAGCTGATCATCTAAATTGGACTTAGATGTTTGAAACTGTGGAATGGAAAGCTTCCTAAATGATTAGCAGGTAACACGGATTGAACAATTGATCAGATGTCCTCATGTATTACCTTTATCCTTCTAACTACAGCTCTACATGTGGTGACTGGCCTTTTAATCATACTAAATTGCCAAATTTTAAATACAGGAGCGCTCTAACCATTAGTCTCCAGTTACCATCCTCAATGCAACTGTCATCAGTTCAGTTTCCAATACTGGTCAAAAGATTCTAAGCAAACCGAACGCGATGTCTTCTTCTTCCCCACCCCCTCCACAGAAGACATGCAGATTTAAGTGTTTTCATGTTTTTATTTCATGTTTTATTAATCTTTTCATGGAATGCGAGCATCCCTGGTGAGCTCAACATTTATAGCCCTCCCTAACTGCCCCTGAGGAGGAAGGTTTCTTAACATTCGTATGGTGTAATACACTCAATGTTTGAGGGAGCTTCAGAATGTTGATCCAGTAACAAATGAGGGAATGATGTAGTTCTAAGTCAAGATGGTATGCAGCATAATAGGGAACTTAAAGGTAGCTCTACTAGGCTCTGGAGAAGTGGTGGGTTGGAAGGTGCAGTCCAAATCGCTTTGGCAAGTTGTTACCGTTCATCTTAATGTGGTACATAGTGTACTCACCATGCTGCAGAGTGGAGGGCAGGAATATTTAAGATGATTGTTGGGATTGTTCTTGAGCATTGTTGGAGCCACATCCTTCCAGACAGGCTATACCCCAATAGACTCCATTTGTGCCTTGTTGATGTAAACATAATTTGGGGAGTCATTCCCAACCTCCGATCTGTTCTTGTAACCGCATTTTTAAATAAATGGTTGGTAGAGTTAGATCTGATCAATAGCAACCAATGGTTTTTTAAAAAGATTCTTCAGCAATGGTATTGAATCTATTCAATGGCAAGAGAAGGCTGGATCCTCTTGCTGGAGATGGCCATTTCCTGGCACATCAAAAATGAATGTTTGCCCAAATCTGACTGGTACCAACTGCCTTAGCACTAGTTGTCATGAACTTTGAAACAATAAATCAATGTGGTTCAGGGCTGATTAATGGTGAAAAGGCAGTTTGAATGAATAAGGATATGATGGTTATCAATACATTATTCAGTGTACAGAATAAGACTAAGAATGGATTACAAATGGGAAAAACAAAGTTGATACAAGTTACATTTCTAATGCACCTTCAATAAAAAAGCCATATACATTTGGTATTTGCACCAAATTTACAACTTGTTTACAACTATTAAGTAAACCTGGATGGTTAAATATTCTTAGTTGCAAAGAGATTAGGAATGGACATCCCACAATGGCTTTTCAATTTACAATTTCTGTAACCAAAAAGAGGTAGTCAATAATCTGTCTGGGATAATTACCCTATAATTTGACTCAATTTACTTGGACAAGTATGCACTTCATGTATAAAGAGATTGTTCCTTGCTGTCACAGCTCAGTAAGTATATTTGCTAATTGAGACAGGAGCATTGGTTACAATTAAAATATTGCCCCTGCAATAGAATCATAGGTTTGGATTTTTTACATGTCTACTATTCAGAGGTGAGGCAATGGCCTTGTGGTATTATCGCTGGACTGTTAATCCGGAGACCCAGATAATGTTCTGGGGACCCGGGTTTGAATCCTGCTGTGGCAGATGGTGGAATTTGAATTCAATAAAATATCTAGAATTAACAATCTGATGATGACCACAAATCCATTGTCACTTGTCAAAAAACCCGTCTAGTTCACTAATGTCCTTTAGGGAAGGAAACTGCCATTCTTACCTGGTCTGGCCTATATGTGACTCCAGACCCACAGCAATGTGGTTGACTCTGAACTGCCCTCTGGGCAATTAGGGATGGGCAATAAATGCTGCCTAGCCAGCGACACCCTCATCCCGTGAATGAATTAAAAAAGGCAACAGAAGTGAGAAATTTGACAATTGATACCGCTATAGAAGTAGAGCTGAAAAATACTGTTTGTGGGTAACACTCATTTCATTGCTAACTGTAACCATGTTTAGATGGAATTCTACTTCAAGGTTTCATGATGCCCCAAACAGTTAAAATGCAGGAAGGGCTTTCAATCCAGATCACTATCTACCAACTGTTCCAGAACTTGTATGTAGACACTGGGTATATAGTACCCCAACTGAAAAGGATGTCCTTTTGCTCAATAATAGGGCGATGACCAAGGACATTCAAGTGAAGTACGTGCAATTTTCAACAAAAAAGGTTGTTTAAATGAATCCTTTCAGTCATACTATAGAGGAATTTTGTTCCTTCTGGTTGTGTTCTGAGATTTGACTTGTACTGAAAATGTCTGTACTGCCTCTAATGGGACCAAAAAAGTACAACTGTTACAATGAGATCAAAGTAATAATATTTATAACAGTTTTGCATTTTAATGACAGGCTCATCTAGTTATATTAGCTGATACAACATTAGTAAAAATAAAATGGTTCTTACATATAGGACCATTCTACCAACTTTCTTCCAAGGTAGATACAAGTAAGCAAAAAGGTAATATTGATCTGTTTACCGGACCTCAAAGAGGTCCCTTTGGCAAAATGGCATCAGGATTAAGGAAAACAAATTGGAGAAACTTGTCTAATCTATCATAATCCTCACGCACAGTAGAGGCAATGAGTTGCAAACAAAGTGAGAACAAGTCCTTCATATTGCATCACATTTTACACAACATAAACAGCAGTTGCCAAGAGAAAAAAAAAGTTTCAGTATTACAACTGGCTGATTTGTGTTTTAATTGGGAGGCAGTGTTAGAGGTGTAAATGGATGGATGGGAGGAATGTTTTGAAAATTCAGACTGATGATACTTTTTGAGATAGTAGTCAAAGGAGCCAGACCACACAGCTCCACCCAGTTATCATGACTTACCAAACAATGATCACCAAATAAAGATGGGATGCACAATTAATAGTTAAAAGTTAGAGAGATTTTAAATATTTATTTCCTCTTCAGTTCTTGTTTTTGAGCCTAATTAATTAGCAAACATTAGTGAGCAGATGCTATTCACTGTTAAGTCCCCTGGATCTAGTTGTTTAAAAACTATTTGCTAGTCTGCAACCTTTTCTGTACAAAGAAACTACTTGATGTTTTCTCCACTCAGTTGAGGAATATTGCAGAATGAGGAGAGAGGAAGGATGTAAAACTTCCCAAGTAGGTTGGTATTTAACATATTTCTTATCCTTTTTGTGTACTGAGGTCGATACACTGAATAGTCCTGCTCACTTAAGTCTTGAACTAGAATTGAAGTTATAGCCCTTCATTTTCAACATCAAGCTAACAGCTTACCAACTATAAGGCATTGGTTTCAACCAGTCCTCAGTTATAGCGATCTAAATATGAATCTTTTAGATGTGTCACTACAAGTAGATTGGAGAAGTGGGGCTGTTCTCCTTGGAGAATATTTGAAAGGGTGTTAAAACCATGAGGTGTAAGCCAAGTTGAGTAGATAATAGGTAGTGATAAAAGATGTTTCCATTGGTAGAGGATTAAGAACCATTTAAGAACTGATTTAAGAGGTTTGGCAAAACAAAAATCACAAGAATTTAAAAATACACAGCAAGTGGTGAGGATCTAGAATGCACTATCCTGGAGTGTGGTAGAGGTAGATTTACTCCTCCACATCAGAGTTGGATCATTAATAGAAGTGCTATGAGGAACAGGCAGTTAAATGGGACCAGGCAAGTTATTCTGGCCAAGAACCAGCACAGACAAAATGGGCCAAAATGTTACACTACAGAGGACATTCTATACTCAGATTGTGGAAAACGATTTGTTGTGCACACAATAAATTAACTCAAGTCAAATTGCTTTGTAAAGACATCAGATCAAGATGCAAACTTATGGAGACCTTTGAAAAGATGCACAGCAAAGCCCAGTTAAAAGATGGCATTTTGGTTGGTGAAACATGTACAAGAGTCTAGGTTGCAGAGGTATCTCCCCTGCCTGCATGTTTACTTCCCTCAAGTGCCAATCTATTTTCTTTTAAAATCACTTATCACATGTCCAAGCCTTAAATTTGTGTACCCTAGCTTCTGTAACAACTATTTTGTTTATAGTATGGAAAGATGTCAATTTTGTACAAAATAATCTTCATTCAGTCTCCTTTGAGGAGCAACCACAGCTTCTCCAACCTAACCTGGTCACTAAAATCCTCCATTGCTGGAACCATTCTAGTAAATCTCCTCTGTGCCCTCATCTTTCCTAAAGCATAGTGATGGGAACTGAATACCAATTGTGACTGAATCAGAGCTTGAGAGATTTGGTGCAACTTCCTTGCCTTTTGTCCACTGTATCTATATTTGTGAAACCCAAGATCTCATACTCTCAACTCTTAATAACGCCTTCAATAATAGTCTCCAGCATAATTATAACCCCCAGATCCTTGTCTCCCACTCGAGGGCTCTGCAATGAAGACTATACTGCTTCTTCCTAACCCTTTTTCCAAAACATTTTTGCTGTGCAATATCAAATTCCATCCAGCACGTGTCTGCCCATTCTGCAAGCTAAACTATATGCTGTTGCAGTCAATTGTTATTAGTCTTGTTTGGTGCACCTCCATGTTTTGTATCATCTTAAAATTGAACAATTGCTTTTGCTCATCCATGATTTAGCGTTGATCAGACCATAAAGCAGTTAAGAATATCTAGTTCACGGTTCATGTATTAGAATTTAATCTTCAGTTTTAGGAACTAAAGTTTCTGTAGAAATTGGGATAAAAGTAAGTGGGGCAAGTAGAAACTTTGAGGTTGATAGTTGAGAAGTAGGATCAGAAACAGCAGATGAGTTTGTTGATCTAAAGATTAGAGTCTGCACTGTTTGCAGTAATGCAAGTCTAGACAGACTATTTTGGGATTCTGCAAAGACAAACCCATTTACTTTTTTCGATTAATTTCTTTTCTTACATGAGGAGATACTTAACCCAAGGATAGCTCAGAGCAGACTGTATCATAGGGCTGAGTGAAACTTAATACGGTTCTCTGGTTTCTGTGTATCGACTAGGAGATGTTAGTTGTAGTTTAGAGCTGGGGAAGTACTGAAATGGGAAGTGGATCCTTTCTGCACAAGAGCTGCAGTTACCAGACTTGAGACAGGTGGGGCTCAGGGGAAAACCCAAAAGAGTGGTGGCTTCATCCTGTGGAAAAAGTTTGAGCTAACAAGCAGTCTTGGGCAGCTGAGAATGAGAAACAAGCCCACAAACAGCATTTCCTTAATATGGCAGTAAAAGATCAGAGCTTACATAAATTCAGAAGCAGCTCAGTGAAGCCAGCTACCTGATACAAGTGGAAACTGAAAGCAGAGTCAGAGACTTTGAAGGCTTTCCAAGGCTACATTGTTGGAAGTGAAGAAGCAAAATTCCTTGTAAAAGGAGACATGCACTTTAATGACCCAGTGTCAGTAAAGTCTGAGTCAGATCTGGCTTGGCTGCATTGGCCATTAAATGTGCACTTTGTGGGTGTTTCTCCATTAACTTAATTAGACTTAGACCTGAATGTTAGTTTTGAGTTCTATATAGTGTGCTGGATTCGGAATTTTTGTTTAAAACAAAAGAGTTCTGTATACTACTTAGTTACTGTTTGTTTTGTTCAAGTTGTATTCTGAGGTTTTTAGCATTACAATTCAATGCTGGAATCCTACCACTTAATCTCAACCTTTGTTTTCACTGCATTTAAAAAAAATTATGGTCCACCTAGCCAGATCATAGTATTCTCATAACTAGATTATAGCACCACACTTCTGATTGCATTGTTTTGATGGCTCCCAAAGTACTGTGGCTGACCTTATTCCTCCAAGTGAAGAATATAGAAATGGGATACAGTGAAACTATGGTGTCTCCAGAGTTAGAACTGGAGACAGATGAACAAGTTAGCATTAATGGGTATCACATTTGGACAACAAGGTGGAAAACCATTAAGGATAGTGCCATGAACACAGAACACTGGAAGAACTAGATGAGGGCAGTGACCAGAATTAGACTATGACACAATTTGGTGCAAAAAATTTTAAACAAAAAAACTAATTGTGGGATCAAATCCAAAGCTAGCTAAAACTTAGGTATTCAAAAAACCCATCACATGCATGCTTGTCAGAAAGAAATGGATAGTGTTTTCCAAACACCCCAAAAGATTTGTGTTGCTCAATTCCAACAATTGTTTAAATAGAATTTGTCAAATTCAACTTTTCATTGGTAGTAGGATGAGCTGCAATTTCTGCCCATTTTCCAAAACTTCTGGAGGCAGCACAGACAAAGACAGAAAATGAAAGAAGCAGTTATATATTGATTCGTGTACACTGAGCTCCTTGTCTCCCAACAAGTAGAGTTACAGAAAAATTAGTGTCAACTGACAAAGTCAGTCCATGTCATCATGACACCTATAAAGAGTAAACAGTAAGCATAATTGGGTCCTTTGTCTGTCTTTATTTGAAGGGTGGAGTGGGGGCAGGGCAAGAGAGGAATTCAATGTAGGCTATGAATACATAGCTGCTTTTATATTATTTTTCTGTAATCTATGCTGCCTCCGACCATTTTGAAAAAGAGCAGAAATCACCTACCAATGGCAACATTTGTGAAAGGTCGAGATTAGCGCACACTATTTAAACAATTGTTGAAATGGGACAGTACAGTTTGCTTGGAATAAAGGGAAAACATCACTGTTTCAGGCATGCATGCGACAATATGGAAGCAGTAAAGGAACTGACTAACAAGAGAGTCAAAGAATATTAGGGGTAAAGCAGGAAAGTGAAAGAGGCCAAAATTAGTTAACAAATTAAAATGGATGGCAGAGCAAACTCAAAGGGCCAAATGGCCCACTCTTGACCCTAGTTCATACATTCATAGTACTTTGCTGTGCCTCTTGCAACATTTTGTTCTTTGCAAATAGCCACATTAAGTCTGGAGAAAGATTTTAAAGAGACACAAAGGGCATTTTTCTTTTAGCACAGTAGTGAGTGTTCGGAATGAACCTCCAAAGCAAGTGCTCGATATGGGTACAATCAACATTTAAAACTCATTTAAACAAGTACATGAATAAGAAATGTTTGGAGGGATATGGGCCAATAGCAGGCAGTTGGGACCAGTTTAGTTTGGGATTATGGTCAGCATGGACTGCAGGGTCTGTTACCATGCTATATGACTCTAAATCATAGCAGCACAGTTCCTTTTCAATTACACACCAGTTTGCACTTCTGCAGCACATTGCTTCAAAACAGTGTGCGGTTATTTAGATCTGATCATGTATTGTAAGCGTGGTCACGATTCTGGGAAATATACCAGCCAATTTACATTCAGCAAGTTCCTAGAAATAGTGTTTGTGACCACGACTAGGTTGTCTTCTCTAAAACAATGTCGTTGGACAT
The DNA here is from genome assembly GCF_021869965.1 of Rhincodon typus. Lineage (NCBI taxonomy): Eukaryota > Metazoa > Chordata > Chondrichthyes > Orectolobiformes > Rhincodontidae > Rhincodon > Rhincodon typus. The sequence continues at coordinate 64,575,502 of NC_063339.1, forward strand.
TTGTTCAATCTCCTCCACAAGATGGCACAGCGCAGTAAGTGTGGGAGTAGATTTTTAGCCACAATCTTCTGGCTTCAGTAAAAGAAATAAGTACCACTGGAGCCCATGCAGTAGTTACAAGTAATTTGGAGGCAATTCAAATCTGCTGATTCTGTTCTCTTAACTTTCTCCTGGTTTTAAAAACGAGATTTAAAAAAGTAGCAATCCGGAAAGTAGTAAGGATTAAGCAAAACATTACAAATGCAAAAAAAAAAGAGAAAACCCTCAGGTTTTCGCAGGCAGTATCCACGGAATGGAGACGCCAGAAAGTCCACCTTATTTTCTTTCAGATGTGGGTAGTTTCGTTTGCAGAATTGCTAGTGGACTACGCTGTCTCAGGAGTACAAATAAACAAGGGATAAATCCTCAGCACTGGTTCAGATTTGTAAAAGCAACTTTTTTCTACAAAATAACATCTTGGCTACATTTCACCGCACATTATTCCGTCTACCATGTAGTGGGAAAATCGCAATTAAAGTCAACTGAAGTTATGTACAGTATTTGCGTTCCTTTTTAAACAAAGCCACCAAACGGAAACTTGATCATTTGCAATGCTGGAGGAGAAGCAACTTAGACAAATATTAAAAAAAACGACATTACGATCACGAACTTGGCTTCCTTCAATTGTGGGGATTTGGAGGAATAAGGAATATTCCCATGGTGAATTAACTTGATACGTTTGAGGATAGCGCTGGTACACAGCTCCCCCCCAGCGCGCACACACACATAAAAGCAGCCTCTGCCTATTGAGGCCAGCCTCAGCTCAGCAGCATCTCCCAGTAATGGGGTGGGTGAGCTAGAGACCGCACTCAGCGAACTCTCCCTCCGGAGCCGCCACGCTACCCCCCCTCCCCCCTCCACAACTCACCCAGACCCGAAAGCCTCTCCGCCAAGCCGGCGTCCCGGATCGCCTGCGGTCCTCCTTCCACTCCTCGCCGTTTCTGAAAAGAGACATTTTTGTTTTTTTAAACAAAAAAAAAACGAGTCATTTACAAACCCCGGTCCAGAAAGAGCCTGAATCAGAATCGTGAATCATGCTCTAATTCAGTCCCACGCACCAGATTCTAATATAAGATCGTTGGTACAGGATTGCTAATCGGGTCTTTTTTAAAACAAAAAAAGCTTACAACAACGATCGGTACCTGGCCGTAGGAGAACGGTGCTCCAATGATCCCCACAGAATGCACTGATCGCCTCTGCTTAGCGAGCCGGCCCAGCTGCTTCGCCAGAATATGACATACACCCCTCTGCAAAGACATCTTTTCAAACTAGTAGTAAACACCGGGCAGCCCCCTTTTTATAAATGCGCTGCTCCATCAACATCCCTGCGATTGGTTCACCCATCATGGGCGGAAATACTCGCGAGCAGAGAAGTGTAAGAGGAGACCATGTCCTCCAGACACCATAAACGCTGGACTATTTTAAAATATCTCCTAACTTGCAGCATTCCTTGCTGAACGGGCAAACCTCTGACAAACTCAAAAGCAGACAGAAGGCGATTTCCACTTCAGTCTTCTCTCCCTCGCTTCCCCGAAGCTGGCTTCTTTTTGGGATTGTGTGTCTTCACAAATGGTGAGCACCCTCTGACACCTTGCCCTGCAAGGTCAAAACTCACACGACGCCAGGTTGTAGTCCAATAGGCTTATTTGAAAACGCAAGCTTTCGAAGCTCAGCTCCTTCCCCCGGCAGGTAGCCATTATTCTTGTGTGAGTTTAGAACAGACTTATTAGATATTGGCAAGTCATTATAACCTGGTCACCTTCCAACTTTGTGCAGCGTACATGTCTGGGCAGGTGCATTTGCCACTTGTACCCTAGTGATTAACTAATTGATGAACATCGAATAGATAGAATTTGGACTATTTGCTTACAATTGTTGTAAGATGAACATACTGATCAGTGGAGGTGTTATGGAAAATAGTTTATGTCAGGATGGTACAAGGACATTAATATGAGAGGATTGTCAGATCTATTGGGCAGAGGGACTTCACATTTCAGCTGGTCACTGATAGTGTCAACTTCATCAACTTTTATCTTCCATTAGAGTTGGCCTGTAGCTGCCTGGAAGACACTGGAGTCTGATATTTACGTACTTTTTAATGGGCACCCTCTGAATTTTTGGGGAGCTAGGGTGAAGAATGTTGGCTAGACATTTTGGCTAATTTATCTTCCAGGGTACACTCATGAGCCATGGATGGATAGTGTTTCTTTTTGTTTTGCTTAATGCCAGAGTTACTTCTTCTGCTGTCTGAACAGGTTCTTCTCCACTTTTGGATTGAATTCCATACTATAATCCTGATCTTTGGTCATCTGGGTGTGGAAAGAATGCAGGAAAGTTAGGGGATCTCACCAGGGGCTGGGGTTAACCATTTGTACCTTGAAGTTGAGGGCAGCCCATTGGAGTATCTGTCTTCCCTCCTACTGTTGTCTTATCCACATCTGGGTGGTCCTGGAGAAGGAGAGCTGTAGCTCCCATGAATGTCTAGTGGACAACAGTGATTAATTATTATTTAAATTCCCTTTAATTTTATGATTTACTTGTTTATTGTGGTCCTTTTTAAAAGGTGAGCATTTTGTTTTTCACCTGGTGATTCTCTGGCAAACTAATGTCTCTTTATCAGTTAGTTTAAATTAGAATTCAAAAATTTGGGAAATGGACAGGCTGCTGTATGACAAAATGAAAGATTTAAGAAATAGCAAAGTCATAATTATTAAGCAGGAGTTGCAGCTAATGTAATGGCCTAGGATAAAAGTCAGATTAGAAAATGGAAAGTTTCTGCAGAGCAGAATAGAGAGATTGGAAAGGAAAACCGAACTTGATATAACAACACAGGCAAACTAACCAAAAAAAAGGAATATTTATGTATGGAATTCTTTATGGAAACCATTAGTCTGTGTTTCTTGGAAAAGGTACAAAAATTTGTAAATATCGAATCAGATTGCTTAAAATGAAGGCTACATTCTTATTGATTTATCATTGGCAGCTTCATATTCAGCTCTCTCTAAGCTCTTTAAACCTCCTCAACTCTCACAGCTCATTTAATTCACTCCTTAAAGCTATGTCTTTGACCAAGCTTTTTTACCACTTGACTGAATGCCTCCTATATATATGTTTGAGATCGAATTATTTTCTGGCAACTTTTGACTTTTTACTGTGTTTTTCCTCATTTGTGCCTTAGTTACTTCCAGATTGGACAATTCCAACACGAACTCTAGGCACAACAATGTGCTGCAGACAGCGTTTGGTATGAGCATGCTGATCGCGGCATTGACTTCCGATTCTGGAAGTCCCTCCTGGCTGGTCTCCCATACTTTTGCCTCTGAGGACTTGAGATCACCCAAAACTCTGCCCTGATTTGCATTAGGTGCTGCTGACACAACATATGGCATGTTTTACTACATTAGTGATGCTGTAAAATTACAAGTTTTTGTTAAAGACAATATATAAATACACATTATTGTGGCATAGTAGTGGTTTTGGATTAACTGCCGTAAGCTTTCATTTGACCAAATATTAGTCCTTTAAGTGCAGTAATTTACATTTGCGTTGACTACATTCTTGCTACTTAGCTATTTCAGTTTAATAACTACTTGAAGTACAGTAGTTGTTATATTCCTTAGAGGAGAAATTTTATGATTCCCTTTTCTGTTCAACTTTCTCCCGTTCTGTAGGCTGTTTTGATTCCTTATTGAGTGTGTTTTCGTGGGTATTTGCCACTCTCTCACCGTCCTTAGTGGCAATCCCTCATGTTAAACCCTGCCCAAGATTATCTGAATTGCCATTGTGAGTCATTTGCTATTTTCAGTGTGGGAATGAGTGGTGCACTGATTGAAGTGGTTGGCACCATGTTGGGGTCAACACTTCAGTGCTTCCAGAAGTGATTTTATGAAGTAGAGTTCCTGCAAAACTGAGAGTTAAATTGCTGTTTGCCTTTTCAAATCAGAAGCTACATACACGTCTGGATTTGTTTGCCTCTATGTTTGTATGGAAATGGTAGCATTTCATTGCATGGTGCTATTTGAAAAGGTAAAAATACAACTAAGAATGTTAATGAAATATACCTTAGCCTAAAAAAACTCATTTCCTGCAGATCTTGGCCTAATCTTGGATTCATTGCTGTCTTAGAGACAAGTACTGTTTCCCAAACATTTAAGTAGTTTTGCGGTCATTGATTGTAAAACCATTTAAACCATGGATATCAACAGAGTTTAATTTTATGTTCCCTTTCTGATCACCCAACTTTTAAAAATTTTTAATCATGTTATGATACACTATGGAGCAGCTGGGACTTGAATACAGACCTCCAACCCAGAGGTTAGGGCACTGTCAGGGCACCACAAGAGGCCTTATAATGATAACAGTCCTCCAGTGCATTCTCCTTCATGGTGTCAGTGAGAATGTAAATAGCAGAGGATAATATTGATCCATTAACCTCCAGATAATGGGCCCAGTACACTCCTGCTGCATCACTACTCTTAATCGCCCTGCTTTTAGCTTCAGCAAGTGCATGTCTACCAGAAATCGCATAGCGAAATAATTCACTCGCTTGGGGATCTTGAGCATTGCTGGCTAGCCGGCATTTATTGCCTGTCCCTAACTGCCGTCAAACTGAGTGGCTTGCTAGGCCGTTTCAGAGGGTAGTTGAGAGTTAACTGCATTGCTGTGCGTCTGGAGTCACATGTAGGCCAAACCAGGTGAGGATGGCAGATTTCCCTCCCTGAAAGATATTAGTGAGCCAGCTGGGATTTTCCTGACAATTGTTTTCTTAATACCAGATTTTCTAAAAATTGAATCCAAATTCTACCATCTGCCTGTGGCAGGATTTGAACCCAGGTGCCTGGGACATTAGCTGAGTTTTTGGATTGATAATCTAGCGATAACACCAATAGGCCATTGCCTCCCAATGCGATTAATTGAAAGTGATTTGATTTATTGAAATTAGTGAAAGCAATATAGTGACATATTTTCAAAATTACCGTTTGAAAACTAACATGGTGATTTTGACAAAGGGCACAATGTGAGCCTTAATATGCACTTTATTTTAAACAATTAATTGGTTTTATATACATGCTTAAGGCTGTGCAAATCAGTTTCAAGTGTTGAAATTCATCGTTGAAGTCACCTGCATGGAATTGTGGGCATGTTTTCAAAATGAGTTAGGTGTAGTATGGTTATGTACATAGAGCTTTCCACGATAACACATTACTTGCTACTATTCTACACCTTGTGTATTAAACTAAAGAATGCATCATTCAATCTTGTTTGATTTGATTAAATAAACTCTGAAAGTTCCAGTATTTATACAATCCCTACAGTGTGGAAGTAGGCCTTTGGCCCATCAAGTCCACACTGAGCATCCCACCCAGACCCAACCCCACACTATCCCTGTAACCCTGTATTTCCCATGACTAATTCACCTAGCCTGCATATCCCTGGACACTATGGACAATTTCAGCGTGGCTAATCTACCTATCTTTAGACTGTGGGAGGAAACCAGAGTACACAAAGAAACAAATACAGACACGGGGAGAACGTGCAAAGTCCACGCAGACAGTCACCTGAGGCTGGAATCAAACCCGGATCCCTGGGGTTGTGAGGCAGCGGTGCTAACCATTGTGCCGCCCGCTAGGTTTATTTTGAGATTTATTTCAGGGACCACAGAAATGTCAGAGGTAATGATCAGTAAGTTTGCATGAAGATTGGTGTTATGGTAAATAACAAGGAAGAAAACATTAGAGTACAGGCAGTGTTCCCTGTAAGCTATGTGGCTGACTGTGCACACCTGTCATTCCGAGGTTTCGTATGTAGTGATCAGCGTTGGAATGCTGACACGGCATTGACTTCCAGTTCTGGGCCAAGGAGACCCGCATGGACTGTAAAAACAAAAGTTATAAATCTGGCTGTAGGACAAATTAGATTGGCTGATCAGATTGCCGGAATCTAATCTAAGACAGAGAGTTGTAGTGAAAATGGAGAGCTGTGACCAGTGGTGTTCCACAGGGATCCGTGTTGGGACCACTGTTGTTTGTGATATACATAAATGATCTGAAGGAAGTTATAGATGGTCTGATTAGCAAGTTTGCAGATGACACTAAGATTGGTGGAGTAGCAGATAGTGAAGGGGACTGTGGGAGAATGCAGCAGAATATAGATAGATTGGAGAATTGGGCGGAGAAATGGCAGATGGAGTTCAATCCAGGCAACTGCGAGGTGATGCATTTTGGAAGATCCAATTCAAGAGCGAACTATATGGTAAATGGAAAAGCCCTGGGGAAAATTGATGCACAGAGAGATCTGGGTGTTCAGGTCCATTGTACCCTGAAGGTGGCAACGCAGATTGATAGAGTGGTCAAGAAGGCATATGGCATGCTTTCAAACATCGGACGGGGTATTTAGTACAAGAGTTGGCAGGTCATGTTACAGTTGTATAGGACTTTGGTTCGACCACATTTGGAATACTGCGTATAGTTCTGGTCGCCACATTACCAAAAGGATGTAGATGCTTTGGAGAGGCTGCAGAGGAGGTTCACCAGGATGTTGCCTGGTATGGAGGGCACTAGCTATGAAGAGAGATTGAGTAGATTAGGATTATTTACATTAGAAAGACAGAGGTTGAGGGGGGACCTGATTGAGGTCTACAAAATCATGAGAGGTATAGACAGGGTGGATAGCAAGATGCTTTTTCCCAGAGCGGGGGACTCAATTACTAGGGGTCACGATTTCAAGATGAGAGGGGAAAAGTTTAAGGGAGATATGCATGAAAAGTTCTTTACGCAGAGGGTGGTGGGTGCCTGAAACGCATTGCCAGCAGAGTTGGTAGAGGCGGGCACAATAGCGTCATTTAAGATGTATGTAGACAGATATATGAATGGGCAGGGAGCAGAGGGATACAGATCCTTGGAAAATAGGCGACAGGTTTAGATAGAGGATCTGGATCAGCGCAGGCTTGGAGGGCCGAAGGGCTTGTTCCTGTGCTGTAATTTTCTTTGTTCTTTGTTCTAACAGTGGCAAATGGCATTTAATGCTGCAATTCTGAGATGATATTTTTGGGAGGACTAAGGCGGCAAGGGAGTACACAGTGAATGATAGCATTAATCAGCAAGTGCTGAGGATCAGAGGAACTTTGGTGTGCATGTCTATAGATCCTTGAAGGCAGCAGGACAGATAGATAGGGTGGTTAAGAGGCACACAGATACATGCCTTTTATTAGACAAGGCATTGAGAATACAAGGATAAGGTGGTTATGGTGGTGTTGTATATAATGTTTGTAAGGCCACAGTTCTGGTTGCCACCCTATAGGAAGGATGTGATTGCAGTAGAGAGGGTGCAGACAAGATTTACCAAGACGATGACTGGAATGGACACGTTGGGCCGAAGGGCCTCTTTCTGTGCTGTAAAAACTTATATGACTCTAATTCTGTGACTCTAGAATGTGACCGGATCCAAGCCTGGTTGTGAATGTGGTGATATTTATTTCGATTTGCACCTTGGTATGTAGCCTTTTTGGAGAGTTGTTTAGCCCCATGCTTGCTTTTGCAGGTGAGTGCAGATTATTCGGTGCTTCTATCTGTAGAGCATGGGCGTTGCCTGAACCAACATCTCTCCCCACCGGTAGTCTATCTGATCAAAACAAAACAAAGGCAAATGCAAACAGCGCAGCAGGTCTTGCAGTATCTGCGTGAGGAGGAACAGTCACTTTTCATTGAAACAGAATAGCTGATCTTATTTATTGTGCTATCTTGCTTTATGTGAACTAGCTACTCTCGCTGACATGCGTAACTGCACTTCAAAAAGCAATGTGGTAACATTTTCCTTGACTGCGGGGTCGATTCGGGCTGATTTTACACTAACTACTTATCAGTGTTTGCTTACAGTCTAAATGATTTTCGACAGGAGGGTACAATGTGGACTCTGTTAACAACGAATTGGATACAATCCTGAGTTAATTCGCGTCTCTCTTTCATGTTAATTTCACGTTCTTTGTGTCTCTACATCTGCTGAACTAGCCCCTTTTTCGTTTGGCTGTGCAGACGAAGGGAGAGTTCTGTCTGTTTACTCTTGCTGTGTAACTACTTGGGCCGAGTCCCGAGCTTCCAATGGCCAGGGGGGTGGGGAAAAGGAAGCGGGTGCAAAACTTAAAGACTTAGCAATATAATAGGACCAGCGACCCCAACTAGCCTCCCAGACAACAAGGTGCAGGGCTGGATGAACACTGCAGGCCAAGCAGCATCACAGGAGCAGAGAGGCTGATGTTTCGGGCCAAGACCCTTCATCAGAAAAGGGGGAGGGGAAGGGGGTTTTGAAATAAATAGGGAGAGAGTGGGAGGCGGATAGAAGAGGGATAGAAGAGAGGATAGGTGGAGAGGAAACAAACAGGTCGAAGAGGCGGGGATGGAGCCAGTAAAGGTGAGTGTAGGTAGGGAGTTAGGAAGGGGATAGGTCAGTCCAGGGAGGACAGACAGGTCAAGGGGGCGGGATGAGGTTGGTCGGTAGGAGATGGAGGTGCGGCTTGAGGTGGGAGGAGGGGATAGGTGGGAGGAAGAACAGGTTAGGGAGGCAGGGACGAGCTGGACTGGTTTTGGGATGCGGTGGGGGGAGGGGAGATGCCTGCAACCGCAGGAAGTGCTACACCTGCCCCCATACCTCCTCCCTCACCCCCATCCCAGGCCCCAAGAAGACTTTCCACATCAAGCAGATGTTCACCTGCACATCTGCCAATGTGGTATACTGCATCCACTGTACCCGGTGTGGCTTCCTCTACATCGGGGAAACCAAGCGGAGACTCGGGGACCGCTTTGCAGAACACCTACGCTCGGTTCGCAACAAACAACTGCACCTCCCAGTCGCGAACCATTTCAACTCCCCCTCCCATTCCTCAGATGACATGTCCATCCTGGGCCTCCTGCAGTGCCATAACGATGCCACCCGAAGGTTGCAGGAACAGCAACTCATATTCCACTTGGGAACCCTGCAGCCCAATGGTATCAATGTGGATTTCACAAGTTTCAAAATCTCCCCTCCCCCCACCGTATCCCAAAACCAGTCCAGCTCGTCCCTGCCTCCCTAACCTGTTCTTCCTCCCACCTATCCCCTCCTCCCACCTTGTTGTCTCGGATTCTCCAGCATCTGCAGTTCCTACTATCTCTGATTCAACTAGCCTCCCAATGGGTGCTGAGCGAGCGTGTTCTATTTCATCGTCCATGATGGGAAAAATAAATTAGGTGTTTTACTCTAACTGGCGCTGTCACTGATTTGGGGATTTTCCTATCGGTTGGTGTGAGAAACCTGAGAGGGCAGCCAACTTGTGGACTGTTTCTTCCTTCTCCCCACCCCCAGCTCTCCTGATGGCCCCGGAAATCTTTGCTGTTTCACAAACAGTGCCCTCGGGCTCAGGATTGAGGTTGCTGTGTGTGTGTGTGTGTGTGTGTGTGTGTGTGTAACAGTCAGCTCCGGGCATTACTTTGTGGTATCTGACTGTTTGAGCAAAGAAACATCATCCGCCCTGGCACAGGAAATTCGAGTGGCCACTGCTGGAGGGAGGGGGGTTGGTGGTGGGTGAACTAGAGTTCAAAGCAAAGTAGCACCATCATTTTCCTGGTTTCAAATTAAGATGATCCGGGATTCTCTGAAATGTATGCAGAAGACACTACCCAGGATATGCAATCCGAGCGCTTAATGGCTGTGTTTATGCTCTGCAGGATTTTCCGGCCATCCCGTAAGTACAGTAAACTTACTGGTGCCTACCACCCAAAACGGGCTTCCTCCACCCCACAAATCCCCAGCCGTACCCAGGATCTTCCCCACAATGCGTCCGCCGCCATTGGCCATGAGGCCATTATCGGAGAACCCACAGTGACGTCACATCCGCCACCGCCAAGTTCCCCACTTCCGGGACAGCAAACACCATCGCTGCCGTTGCCACCGACACTGAAGTCGCGACCACCCTCACCGCTACTGCCGCCGCCTACCCCGCTCCTCCTACCTCTGACGCCGCTCCGCCCATCACCGACGCGGACGCAACTCCGCCCACAGCCGACGCCGGCACAACTCCGCCCACAGCCGACGCCGACGCAACTCCGCCCACAGCCTCCACAGCCAGCAGCTCCAGAGGAGACAGCAGCACCCAGCCCTGCCGAGTCTTCACCATCCCCCCAGACCTACCCCTTACTGAGGACGAACAGTCAGTCCTCAGTAAAGGGCTCACCTTTGTCCCCCTCCACCCACAGATCAACGAATATCGCTCACGCTTGGACATAGAGCAGTTTTTCCGCCGCCTCCGCCTCCACGCTTACTTCTTTAACCGTGAACCTAACCATCCCTCTACTGACCCCTTCTCCCGCTTCCAACACACACCCTCCTCCTGGACACCACCCCAATGCCTCCTACCCTCCCTCGACCTCTTCATCTCCAACTGCCGTCGAGACATGAATCGCCTCAACCTCTCCACCCCTCTCACCCACTCCAACCTCTCCCCCGCAGAACGTGCAGCCCTCCGCTCCCTCCGCTCCAATCCCAACCTCACCATAAAACCCGCGGACAAGGGAGGCGCAGATGTAGTATGGCGCACTGACCTCTACATCGCCGAGGCCAGACGCCAACTCTCCAACACCTCCTCCTACCGCCCCCTTGATCATGACCCCACCCCTGAGCACCAAACCATCATCTCCCAAACCATCCACAACCTCATCACCTCAGGTGACCTCCCACCCACGGCCTCCAACCTCATCGTTCCCCAACCTTGCACTGCCCGCTTCTATCTCCTTCCCAAAATCCACAAACCTGAATGCCCTGGTCGACCCATTGTCTCCGCCTGCTCCTGCCCCACCGAACTGATCTCCAACTATCTAGACTCCATTTTCTCCCCCTTGGTCCAGGAACTCCCTACCTATGTCCGTGACACCACCCACGCCCTCCACCTCCTCCAGAACTTCCAATTCCCCGGTCCCCAACACCTCATCTTTACCATGGACGTCCAGTCCCTCTACACCTGCATTCCCCATGCAGATGGCCTTAAGGCACTCCGCTTCTTCCTGTCCCGCAGGCCCTACCAGTCCCCCTCCACTGATACCCTCATCCGCTTAGCTGAACTCGTCCTCACACTCAACAACTTCTCTTTCAATTCCTCCCACTTCCTACGGACAACGGGGGGAGCCATGGGTACCCACATGGGCCCAAGCTACGCCTGCCTCTTTGTAGGTTACGTGGAACAATCCCTCTTCCGTACCT
>NC_063339.1:64591766-64592568 GCF_021869965.1 Rhincodon typus
GTTCATCCAGCTCTACACCTTGCTATTTATAACACTGGTTGTAAACCCCTTCCAACGTGTGCCATTGGTAGGCATTAAGTGTGAGAGAGATTGCTGGTCAGCCATGTGATGGAAATAAATTGGCAACTCTGCTGTCATGCAAAGCACCAGGCTAAAACATACATGTAAAAAAAATGTTGCAACCTGGATTTCTCGGGGACAGTTGGCTGGATGGCAGGTGTGGATTTGGAACCTGGTCCTACTAGTGATGGAGGTAGTAGGATTGAGGGTTGGACTTGCCTTCAGGAAGAGAACTGAAGAAGGAAGAATGGGACAAGTAAATTTAAAAAAAAGATCCAGAGGAGGAATGAATGGCAGAATGACAAACTGTTACTGTCAAAGGCAAAAACAAGATGAAGATTGACACATGCAAAGAAAAAGAAACAAAATAAGGAGGCAGAGATTACAATATGATATTCTTAAATTCCGTGTTGAGCGTAGAAAGCAGTAGAATGCCATTTCGCAAAATGAAGCTTTCCTGTGACAGTGCAGCAGACTGGTTTCAACATGCAAACAAGGTCGAAAACTTGAATAACATGCAGCTGGCAGTTCAAGATCGCCCTCAAGACTGAATGGAGGTATTCCATAAAATGGTCGCCCAATCTGCATTTGGCTTCCCTTACATGAAGTAGACTGTGCTATGAGCTGTGATTACAGTCGACTAAATTGAAAGAAACACATGAATGTCCTGAATTAAAATATGTACATGCAAATCATTGTTTCACTTGGGAATATCTGAATCATGTAGATAGTCCCTTGTATT
>NC_063339.1:64593068-64606925 GCF_021869965.1 Rhincodon typus
AATTTTTAAAAAGGTTTTTCTAGCTGGTTTGATCTTTTACAGACATGCTTGGTACTACCATTGTTTCTGGAGCTTTTTATTTTAATTGCTGACTGATGATTTCGCAGATGCTGACTGGCTGTGTGTGCTTTTACTCTGCTGAATATTTAAAAATACACTCAATTTTATGACTGAAATTTGTTTCTTATTTCTTTTCCTTGAATGGCTGTGGCTTTTATAGAGCTGAGGATTTCTTCAGAAGAACATTGCTGACGGTCTTTTACATGAGAGAGTGATGCCCGCCTGTTGTTAGCATGGTATATTTTCAGATACCAGCTCAGCCTTCATTGCGTCTGTTGTTATGTTCTGAGACGCTTCGGTTAAGATTCACTGCCAGAAATCTTTCTTATTGTGTGGCAACATTGTGGCTTTTTGAAGAGAGGTAGTAAGACAGAGGTGCTGAGCTGGCTACTGAACACCATTTGAGTTAACAGCTTGTGAGGCCTCAGTGTTTTTTTTAAAAGTTGGAACAATGGAAGCAGCCTGGCTTTCTAGTTTTTTTCTAAGTTTTTAGGTTTAGATTTAAGCAGAAGCTAATGGGGTCTCAAAAAATTTGGTAGCTTCAGTAAATGTCTCCTAGCTGCCACTCTCGCCGAGTTTTCCTTTGATGTTTTTCCTCCTGGATTGGAGAACTGCATTGAGAATCTGTGTCTGAATTCTCATTTTTTGCCAAGGGGTATGTTTTTGGAATGTTGCTATATAGGAACAGTTAATTAGTAAGAGTAACTGTATCTATTATTATGTTAAGTTTTCCAATAGAGTTGTTATTCTAAATTCCTCTTTCTTTGGTTGTATTTTAACCATAGTGTTTAAATAAATTGTGCTTTGTGCTTAACATCGAGTAGTTTGACCAGTCATATTGCATCAGGAACAGACACTTTCTTTTTACTTAAAAGACAAATGTAAAGAAAAAGTTAGGTTTCAGGCTACCTTCATAAAATACTTTGAAGAAGTCTGATCTGGTGCATAACAATTGGCATTAGCTTAAGTTACTGATAACAAATGGGAAGGATACTCACACTAAGTCTTCAGCAGAAGGGAGGGCAGTTTTTTATTGCCTCTGCTCCTATGATGCTGCTTGGCCTGCTGTGTTCATCCAGCCCTGCACCTTGTTGTCTCGGATTCTCCAGCATCTGCAGTTCCTACTATCTTAGGTTTATTGCATAATACTTAACAGCTAATTCCACACATTTGAATTATTTGAGAATCCTTTGTAAGACTTTAGACTAAAATTAGAAGTACACATTAACATGAGCTTGCAACTTAGAACACTACTGATTTGTTTCTCCCAAGAACAGTCTTTTAAATTTTGATGAGCAATGTTTATCTCAATGTCAGTTAACCCTTTTAGATACTTATTGCCTTATATCGGCACATCTTTAACTAATTTATGATTATTTGCCCTAATGTCATGATCAGTGACTATGTGTCAAATTTTGCATGATGATCCTCCTGTGAAGTGCCTTGGGATATTTTTTTCAAATCACCTTTAATGATTTATATAAACATAAGTTGCTGGTGGTGCTGGGAATGGAAAGAATGTCTGTCAATCCTGCCCTTATTAACATAAAAATCCAGGGTGACTGACTGGCAATAAGAGATTGCAATCCAATCTAATTTTCTTTTCTCTAACATGGTTAGGAGGTTAAAATACACACTTAGCCAAATTAGTATCAATAAATAAGGAGGTTATTTAAATCTATTTGACTAATAACTTTTAATTCCATCTAAAAGCAGCCATGTGTTCCTAGATTATATTCTTAGAGAGAAATTTGGATGAAAAAATAAGTAATTGCCATTTGCACCACTTAAAACACACTGCAAAAAATTGAACAAAAAATGCCAGATGTTTTCTGAAAACTGATCATAAGAGGGCACTTTACTAAATAATGGCTTGTTTAACCCACACGGACAAGAAAGGCATAAACATCTTATGTTGCACATTTAACTTATTGGACTGAAGGTATAAATTTGAATATTATACTTAGTGAAGTTTATGGTGCTTTAATTTGTTTATTTATTTCAAACATATACTTTATTCATAAAAATATCTTTATATATATAGTCACTAAAGCTGTTCGGTTCTGTATAGTAGCATATGAAGAACCAAACAAACATTGGAGTTTGACTCTATCCAGCAAACAAACCAAAGGCATTTCGTACCTGTACAAGACTATATTTAAATATATTTGAGGCACTGGGAGGGTATGATAACCAAACAGACCCCATTTAACTTTGGCTAAAAGACCTTAGAAGGTGGTCTTCGATTTATGCTGTCTCACTAATATGTTCAGATCATCTCAATATTGCAAATTTTCCCAGCATGTACAGTTCAGACTTCAATGACAAAGTCACAATTAATTGACATGTTTTGCTTAAAAGACAAACAAAAAATATTTAAGAACTAAAGGGCAGCATAGAGGCTCAGTGATTAGCACTGCTGCCTCATAGCACCAGTAACCCAGGTTTGATTCCACCCTGGGGTGACTGCGTGTGTATGGAGTTTGCACATTCTCCCCACATCTGCGAGGGTTTCCTCCGGGTAGTCCGGTTTCCTTCCATGGTCCAAAGATGTGCAGGCTAGGTGGATTGGCTATGCTAAATTGCCTATAGTGTTCAGGGATGTGTAGATTAGGTGGGTTATAGGGGAATGGGACTAGATGCTCTGTGGGTTGGTGTGGACTTGTTGGGTCGAAGGGCCTGTTTGCACGCTCTAGGGATTCTATGATGATTCTAAAGCTTTTTATTGCAATGGCAGCTATGGACTTCTTTAGGAAGTATCATCTCAAACCTTCTTTAACCTGCAGCTATTGAGGCCATTTGGATTGCACATATTATAGCAGTTTTAATTGGAATAGATTTTCCTCTTTGCACTTAACTTGGAAGCAAATATAATTGACTGTTTTGTACAAGTGGTAAAGACCACAGAGCTGCTCTTTCATTAAAGAGAGACGAATGGTGTTGGTTTAACCTGAGGCGCACCATGCCTCAGGCGAAGGGAGCGATTAAGAAGGTGGGAACTTCAAGGTAACCTTGGCAGGTGTAGGAGTTTAACCTACACTGTTGGCATCACACTGTATTGCAAACCAACCACTGTATTGCTAATGAATTTCTTTTGATTATACATACATACGTATAAGGATTTTTCAATTTCTCCACTGCTTTCTTCCTTTCCCTTCCCCACTAAACCAAATCTCCCTGCTCCCTGAATCTCTTTTCCACTAAATCCATTATTCAGCTTTCATTCCTCACCCCCAGATTTGCTGTTAATGTCCAAATTATTTTTAAAAGTAGCTATCAAATAATTTCATAATCACATTGCTGTCCTTGCTAGCAATCACTTTAGGGGAATTTTAAACACCCACTGCCTGATAGAAACCAAAATTCAACAGAGGTTAAAATCAAAGCCTGACTCAAAATTTGAATATCACTACCATACCTTATTAGGTGTTGGTTAGCGCTGTTGGCTGGAAGGCTGGCTTGCAACATGGAGTGATACCAACATGGGTTCGATTCCTGCACCAGCTGAGGTTATCATGAAGGACTCTCAACCTTTCCCCTTGACTGAGGTGTGGTGACCCTCAGATTAAATCGTCATCAGTTGTCTGTTTATGTGTGTCTCTCTCTAAAGAGAAAGCAGCCATATGGTCTGGTTGAACTGCAATGGCTACGTGAGTGGTATTTTCCACCAAATGGATGCGGCTGTCAACACAAAAAGACAGTCTGCCTGCTGCATAGTTGAACCGTGTCATATTTGAGTTTCAGTACTGATGTGATGTCAAATACAGAGTTTATATGATTCAGTAACTGGCTGATTGAGTCAAACAGCATACTTCTTTAGTTATTTGTAATAGGTGGAGTACAGCCCATTCTTGCAAAATCCAAAGTAAGACATCTACTGTTGGATACAATACAACTGGATGGTACATGTTGAATAATCAAGAGTGTGTTAATATCTATACCGAATGAGATAATCAATGGAGTTTGTGATATTGCTCATTTAAACTTGATTGGATACAGTCACATGCAGGGGTAAACAAAAGGAATAAGTTCAAACCTGCTGCTGATTACTAAGTTACCAGTGAAGTTGGGAGCAAGTTTTTCAGTAAAAACAAAAAGTGCTGGAAAAGCTCAGCAGGTCGGTCAGCGTCTGTGAAAAGAGAAACAAAGTTAAGGCTTCAAATCGAATGACTCTTTTTTGGAATGGGTTCCTTGTTGCCTCAGCCAAATAGAATTAAGGTGCTAATCAACCAGCCTGTAGTATAGATTGTTGTATCATTTGAAATTTGACATCGATCTTGTTCTGAACAGAACAAATGCAAAATTTTCAACACCTTTCTTTTCAACATGATACACAATAATCTGATTGAACCAACTTTATCAGGAAATTAGAAGTCAGGGGTCTAATGATGGAGCGGGGAATATATTATTTTCTCCTTGGATACTGAAGCTAGTTTCAAATCTGGCCTAAATAATGGAAGATGCCCCCCCCCTCCCCCTCTACCATTAGTCATAAAAAATTGAAGTTGAAATATGTTTGTGGAGTCTCAATTCAATATTCAGTACCTGACAAAAGTAACATTTAATATAGTTTTCAGGCTGAAGACACAAGGCTACCTGAAGTGAAAAATAGACATAATTTATTTTTGTGTACAGTATGGCCAGTTCCACACATTTTCCTGAGATATCTATATATCTCGAGGGTGGCATTCAACACGTGGTTAATTCTTCATTCCACATCACGAGAAGTATCAGGATGCAGGTGGCCTTAAAATGTATTGGGAGAAGCACCAGAACTTCAATGTGGGGGAAGTGTGAAACCCCAAGTGCAAAACTGACTCAACATTTCAGCACTAATTGAAAACAGATTGTTGAGCCAGAAGTTTACAAAGATTGGAGCTGAAATTGAAGTACCTCATTTTAGGACCCAACTTCAAACTCTATACTGATTCAATACATTGCCAGAACGTTTTCTTGGTCGAGTGCGTGGACAAGACATTTGCTCATCAGTTCAAATACTACTCGCCACCACTCTCCAATGCTTAATCCTTAACCTTTTCCAATGGATGTGCTAAATAAAGGTCAGCTCATTCCCCTTAGAATGTCAGTACAGTTTCTAAGGGCATTTCCAATGGATGGTGGATTACAGAAACAAATATCAACCTAAACTAAGCTCGAAGTAAATTAACTTACAAATATCTCATGCAGTTCACAACCAATTTCTATTATAACTTTCTAAAAGTTCTAGTTTGGGAAAATTAAGCTGCCTTAAAATAATAAGCAATTACAAGAGAGTGAGGGAATAATTGAATTAGCAAGTATTATGATAGATAATAGAAATAAATGCAAAGTGTACTCTTTTGAAAATAGTATCATATTCATACTTTTGATTTCTGATGTATACTGGGGACATGGTTAGTGATGCGTATTTTCCATTCCCACCTTTAGTGACAAAAGAGACAGCTTCTGTATAAAAAGACCAATTGATGACAGTTTTTATCTGTTTGACTTGCATGTGCCATTGAGGAGTCAGTAGCTAATCCATTTGTGTCCTTATTCTTTTGATTTAAAATAATGCAAAATCCTGGAAATGATGTAGCAATACTCTCTTCCTGGATGGAATAATTTAAATGGACCATTTAGTCTTCAGTCTTTTCATACATATTCCTGAAAACAAATTAAGTGAAATTTTTAATAATATTTACTTCAGGTTCTAATGTACCCCTGACAATACTCCACAGCCAGTAGCTTCTTTAGGTTTAAGGGCAACCTACAACTGTCTTCAGAGGCAATGCTGTTACAGCTAACAACCAGAGATAACACAGTATGGAGCTGGAGGAACACAGCAGGCCAGGCAGCATCAGAGGAGCAGGAAAGTTGATGTTTCGGGTCAGGGCTCCTCTTCAGCTGTTTAATAGGAGCACAAATACAGCTTCAGAATCTTCAGAAAGGAAGAGACATTAAAGTCACTAAATATAAACTCAAATAGCTAAATTAAAACCAAATTGGAAAAGTCCACAGAAATCAAGCAGGAGATTTTTCATAAGTGTTGAATAACAATTGTTTTTAATAGCCTTCAAAATACTCAGCTAAAAATATGTCAACGCACATAAGACAAAACTTGGAGATAAGCTATTCTTACCTCCTTGGGGTTATACAAACTATGGTAAATCTGTTGCCAGACATCTGGCAGATCAGCTAACTAGAGAAGCCCTCAGAAACTGCACTGGCATCCAGCGGGGAAATGGCTGACATTTATTTAGCACATCCATTGAAGATGATTTTAGGATTTGGCATTGGAAGCTGGAGAGCTTCTGGTGGGTAGTGTTTGAGCTGATAGGAAAACACCTCATACATTATAACACTCACCCAAGAAAATATGTACCATGTCTACCAAAAGGCATTTAGTATTGACATTTGTTAGCTGTTCCTGTTCACTGCCTTACAACAGTTCCTGAACGTTAGATTTTATTCTCCATACAATCTTAAGACACAATATTTAGCTCAACCACAAGTTTTATTAAAACAAACCTCTAAATGCCTTGATACAAAAGGTCTAAACTAGTCTAAAGATTAAACACCACTTTGATTGAAATCTGACAAACCAATCTCTGTACACTTCAATCTTGGTAACTTTGTGTCTTTTGGCTGAGAGCCAAGATGATTTAGGAGAAAAAATTATCACAATACTGCACATTTCTTCCCAAAGCCCCTCAGATTTGGTAGTTACCCTTTGATTACCCTGACCTTTCAGCGTCAGTATCCCTTAGATCTGGTCGATAACTTAGAATCCAGCACACAATTGGTCCTTCCAGTAGGAACTGTTGGTCTAAGAGCCAGATTGACTGTTTCTGACTGCAGACTCATCCAAACAAGGTCACTACAATTTAGCTAGAACGCTTACAATTCTTCAACACGCTGGTCTTCCTCATTTTGATTGTAGGCTTCAGCTAGACTGACCAGTCCTCACCTTTCTTTTGATAGCAGTCATTGCTTCACCTCGGGGTACTGCTCATAATAATCTGCATCATACATATCACTACTGCATTAAACATTTCTCAGTTGGTCAGAATGCGAGTGCGCTAATCCTCCTTCATGCATTTCACTCACCATTCAGCCAGGTATCAGTTAAACAATGCAGTGCTTTTCCATGAGGAAAAAAAAGTCCAACATAATCAGTTACAATGGTTCAATGTATCTTGCCTGCTGTCTGGAGACGACGTGGCAACAGTGCAGCAATCTTTTTCTTAGACAGAGGCTTAAATAATTTGTTTCTCTCAAAGGGAACTCATCATTGTTACAATGGCTAGGTTATTATTGTATTAGGGGATTAATCTCTTGGTTGCACCAAGCACAGACAGGAAATAGCATTTTCCTGCATCATTGCCCCATTATACCAGTCTGACAATGTTGAATCCCTCAAGCTGAGCCACTACTTGAATTTAGCCTATATATTTGTCCTGAAGGTTGGCTTTATTTGCAGCACTGAGTTTTGAGGCTCCTCTTTCGTGTTTCAGAAAGTCCAGTTGGTGGGGATTCTGACCCTACTTACTTTCTCTTATTAAAGACACCAATAGCCATAGTTTAGATTAGTCAAGAACTCCCGATTAGTTTCAAATATAGCAATTTTCAACACATTTACGTCAAGAGGAAGCTTAAAAAGAGGAAGATTAAAATCGGTCATTAAAATTTAAGGTGTCACATTCAAATTTGTGTTAATTGCATGCATACTCAGCTCCCAATCTTCTCTGCCAACTCCATTAATGACTATATTAAAATGACCATGTACTCAGATGGAATAAGATATGGTCTTTCAACTCCAACAAGTGACAAGTTAATGCTCAGTGCAGAATGGCAAAACAGAAACACTGCTTTACACAATATTCTGAAGAACTCCTAACTGAAGCATTACTTCAGGTTAATGATAAACATGCTATTTGAGGAAAAACACCCTTCACAAGGGGCTGTAACCAAATCCATTGTAATACAGTAGTAATCCTTTGAGTGGAGAGGCATCTCAGTACTTGCTACCTTTAGACTTCTTCCTCAGCCTGCAATAAAATGTTGTGCTGCAAACTGTTGTAAGTTAAGTTCAAACTGACACAATGAGGTCAGAGTGACATCAAGGAGCTTTCTGAATGACAGAACTAATGAAATGTCTCCTTAACCAAGTATGCACAAGTCACCAATAGATCACTTATTGGAAAATGATGCAGCACAGATAGAGGCCATTTTGGCCCAACATGCCTGTGCCTGTTCTGTTAATTCAATTGTTTTATAACTATAATTTTAAACAGTTCAGGAAACCAATCCTAACTATCTTGCAATCATTAATTCACACAAAAAGGTTTTTTGATCTTTACAGGAGACAAAATACTGGTCACCAAGGTTAGCTCTGAAAGTAATAATGTAATAAGACAGTAGCTAAGAGTTATTTGTTTTATTGAAAATCTACAAATACAATTTTACAATCAAGGCTCTGCAAATAGTTTGTTTATACAAGTGAATGCAGATATATTACAAGCTTAGATAGTACCTCTCAAAGATAGATTCCTTAAGTTAAAATCCACATAATTTGCACATGCATTATTCAAATGCCTGTGCCACAAACTTGATTGAAGCCAAAAGGGTTGGCATGTCAACACTTTTCCTTCAGTAACGTCCCACTTGGCCTGCAGTCTGCATCACCTCAACCATTCATAGATGCTGCTTTGCTTTTAGCACAAGCAGATGAGCATCAAAAGGTAGAAAAGCACACCACACCTCCAGTGCTGCTGCACTATTAGTTTAATACTGGGAAAAAATATTTTGTACAAAATACAGTCTCGGCAAAATTTAAAAAAAAACATCATTTTTGGAGACTGATCAGCCAACTCCAGCTGTAACGGTCATAAAATTCCAGTGTTTAAAAACGTTATTCTCAGAAGAGAAGACAAAACATCATTAATAATAAAAATTGCATGTGAAGAGATTTCAACAAGACAAACATGTTATTTTAAATTAAAACATTCACATTTGACAATTTGTTTTTGAAAAGGCAGCAGTTTCGGGTGCCTGTTGTGCCAATTATGCTTTACTGTACAGTAATTACATTCAATAATTCTATTCCAGTCTTTGATCAAAAAATTCTGATCACAAGCAATTTATTAGTCTGGATACATCAGGTTCTCACAAACACATCTTAAAACTATCACACATTCCGAATGAATAAGCCTCTGAATCACTCCAATTTAGGAGGAATGAGAAAATGATGTCTATCATATTATATAAATACTAATAAATCGGTGTGATGGAATTTATGAATTCTACTTTATTTCATAAAAATATACTTTGTTGCCTACGTACTTAATCCTCATGAAAGACTCTGGAACAGTGCTTGAAAACAGCTGTCCACAAAGCCGAAACCTTAAAAAAATATAAAAATACCTAAAAAGGTCAAATCAGTACAGCCTGAACCTAGGATTATGTACAGGGTGATTCAAAGATAACTAATGCCAGAATTGTATCTATATTTACATTATAAATAGTTACTGAATAGTAATTACATGAGTATTTCTATCACCAAGTGCTGGTATAAAATGGAATGTCTTGTTAATTCTTCTTTTACTCTGTGTTTTCATTAATGATCACTTTCTGCCAAACTGCTGAAAAGAGGACTTGTAAACTGCTGATTTGCTCCTCACCGAAGCCATGTTGATGGAACCCATTGAGGCTCTGTGTCAAGCTTGTTTATGAGGCGAATTAACTCTTGGTACGCCTTCTCCAAGTCAGTGTTAACAACAGCTGCATCAAAATAGTGCCCATAGTTTTGCTCCATTTCCCTTGCCTTTTCTATGATATCCCGTAGATCCTCAGGCTGCAACACAAAAATGAGAACGTTCAGTCCCTGAAACAGCGATGCAAAAGGTTATTTGGCTGTGTTATAAATAACTCACAAAGAGCAGAGTAGAAATTGCTAGAAGACATTTGATGGAAAGTTAAATCTGTTTAATGCTGCACACTGCCTTTGCTAACTTAAGTTTTTAATATCTTGGTCAAGCCATTATATCCCTCATCCTCATTAAGTACTACTTCTTCTGGAGAAGCATCGAACATTATCTTGCATCACAGAATCAGGATGTGTTTCTATTTATATCAATCTCTTACTGAAATCTGCATCACCTTTTAAATGGACATAGTCATCCCTGAATCATTTTCCACTATCTATTCAATAGATTCACTTTTCTTTTACATTACCATTACTGACTTTTTATTATTTGTGGAAAATTAGTGGAGAGGTGTATGTATGAGATTATTGGCAGCAGAAGTATTATTAATGGAGATCTGTTACATCTGATTGTACATCAGTAGTCAAATTTCTATGGTGATCATTTCAATTTCGGACAGACACAGCTTTTTACAACACCAGACCCACGTACACTTCAGAGACAAGCCTGCCCCAATGCAAGAAGAAACTGTTTTTAAAGGGACCAGCTCCTGGTAGTGTGATATAAATAAAACCCTGTTGCTTTAGACAGCTGTTGAAGAAGAATAACTGAATTCCTTTCAGCACAAGGTGAAACTCTTGACGGATTTTTATGACACTTCAAATTTCTGATAGCATCATGACGGCATGAGATTTGAAGTGTGTTTACCTGACTGTGATTAGCACAGCTCCTTTGCTTAGAACTTAAACATTTCCACACAACTGGTTCTGGCAACCGTTCTGCTATTCATTTTATCACTCCATTACATCTGCCCATCATAGACATGCTCTTTAATTATTTCCTGCACTCACACACCCCCTTTTCCATGCCTCTTGGTTAAAAATCTGAAACATTTTCCATGACAGAAGAAAGGTCACTGGTCTAAAACATTTGTTCTTCTCTTCAGTAATTCTGCCTGTTCTGTTGAATGCTTCCAGCAAAAGTAGGCCATTTGGCCGTCAAAACTATGTTAACTCTGCTTGATTATATTGTGTATTTCTAAATGCTCTGCTAAACCTTTGCGGTAACACTTTCCCAATGACCGAGTCATAGTCATACAGCATGGAAACAGACCCTTTGATCCAACTCGTCAGCACTGACCAGACATCCTAATCTGACCTAATCTCATTTGACAGCTTTTGGCACATATCCCTCTAAACCCTTCCTACTCATAAACCCATCCAGATGCCTTTTAAATGTTGTAATTGTACCCACCTCTACCCATGTCCTCTGGCAGCTCATTGCATACATGCATCACCCTGTGTAAAAAGTTGCCCTTCAGGTCCCTTTTAAATCTTTCTCCGCTCACCTTAAACCTATGCCTTCTAGTTTTGGAATCCCCCACCCCAAGAAAAAGACTTAGGGCCTGAAAAGCACCCTCTACCTCCACCCTTGGTCTCCACAATAGTGAATACTGACGCGAAATATTCATTGAGCATCCTCCCCATCTCCTGTGGTTTCACACACAGACGGCTACGCTAATCTTTAAAAAGGGGCCCTGTTCTCTCCTTTGTTAATCTTTTGTCCTTAATGCACTTGCAGAACCTCTTTGGGTTCTCCTTAACTCAGCTTTGGCAAAACTATCTCATGTCCCCTTTTTGCCCTCCTGATTTCCCTTGAATATACTCTTACTGCCCTCATACTCCTCTAGGGATACACTCCATCCCAGCTGTCTACACCTGATTCCTCCTTTTTCTTGAGCCTCAAGTTCTCTAATCATTCAGCATTCCAGAGACCTACCAGCCTTGCCTTTCACACTAACAGGAACATACTGTCCTTGAACTCTGGTTATTTCATTTTTAAAGGCCTCCCACCTACCAACTTCCCCTTTAGCCGTGAATAGCCTTCCCCAACCAATCTTTTAAAGTCTCGCTCAGACCATCAAAATTAGCCTTACTCCAATTTAGGACTTTAACTTTTTGATCAGTTCTATCCTGTTCCATAATTATTTTAAAGCCAATAGAATAATGATCACGCCCCAAAGTGTTCCTCCACTGACACTTCAGTCACTTGCCCTGCCTTATTTCCTAACAGAAGGTGAAGATTTAGCTAACTAGCTAGTAGTTACTAATTGGAAATTTTCCAGTCCTCTGGGACTCTTCCAGAATCCAAGGACTCTTTGGAGATTACTACCAGTATATCCACTACTTAAGCAGCTACTTCCTTTAAATATCTTAGGTTGCACCTATCAGGTCCAGGGTACTCATCATCTTTAAGCCACGTTAGTTTCCCTAGTATTTTTGAGTGACAGCATCTCCGCCTTGCCACTCGATTGGGTACCTGCACCTTAGTGTCAAGTGAATTCATTCTTCCTTCGTACCGCCTCTACTCCTGTCCGCACAGCCTGCGAGAATCTCATAGGTTCTGCATTATTGAATGGATGGAGGCACCTCAAATACAACTGTGTACTGCATCACCTGCAATCGTTTATTCCCAATCCCTGATCACACACCAAATTAGAAGTACTTAATCTGAGAGGTGCAACTGCTTCAGAGGTACGTATCTGGCTATCTTCCCCCTCCCTGAACAGGCACAGTGTGTCTATCTCATCAACTTGGATGTGGAAGTTCTTCAAGTTGCAAACACTTACTACAGATGTGTTCTCTTGATGATCTTGGTCCCCAGCAACTCCCATATATTGCAGCTGCAACACATCACCTATTACGTCATTACAACTGCATTTTATTTATTTGATTAATTACTCTAGAATCCCTATTCGTCAGAATAGAGACCTAGACAAACTAGAGACTTATTTCTACTTTAACTTTTAATTATCTTGATGTGTGTTGAGGAAGAGTTAAAAATAGCAAATCTGAGCAACAAAATGTGGGAAGCGGTGTTCCACAGGGACAATGGTTATTGACCATTGCTATTAACTATTTGTCCTTAGGAATTGACAGGTTAATTCGAAATCAACACCAAACGTGGGATATAGGTAGTACAGAATGTAAAATGCAGCAAAGTCATGAATAAATCTGAATTGCATGTAAATAACAAATGATTTTCAACATATACTATGAAGTGGTACATTTTGACAGATGAGAGTCACATTCGTTTAGAGAAAAAAAAGTTAGTATAAAACAGGAGAACCAAAGAAGGTTAATAAGACAATTAAAAAACAAACAAAGCCATTGGTTTAGAGGACCGAAATATGATGACTTATGTTAAACTTATACCGAACTTTGGTGAGACCACATTTATAGAGCACTGTGAACAGTTGTGGTCTCCACCTAATTAAGGAGGATATACAGGCATCAAAAGATATGTGATTAAAAAACACAGGCTACATCAAACAGAAAACAATTGGAGCAGCTTAAGTTTTTTAATTAAAAAAAAAGACCAAGGGTGGTCCAATAGATATATCTAAAGTTATGAGAAAGTTTGACATTGTAAACATAGACAGCCAAATGTTAGAAAATACACAATGCACTCAAGATTACATTTTAATATATTGAAGCACAACAAACACTATTGGATGATGTAGTGTTAATACTCTTGTATGCTAATATAAAGTTTAAAAATTCTCCATAATTATTATACTGCTTTGTTACAAGCTTCAAACCCTGTCTAATAGTAGAGGGAGGAATTCCAAAGTTCAGGGCCTAGACAGCCGAAGAGACAGAACCCAACAGCAGAAAGATTAAAATCAAGGATGTGCAACAGGTCAGCTTTAGAGGAGCACTGATATCTCACAGCAGTTCAGGAGTAGCAGCAAGGTTGTGCAGCAATTTGAAATCAAGGCTGGGAACTTTAAAATCAAGGCTGGGAACTTTAAAATCAAGGCTGGGAACTTTAAAATCAAGGCTGGAACTTTAAAATCAAGGCTGGGAACTTTAAAATCAAGGCTGGGAAC
>NC_063339.1:64606935-64629077 GCF_021869965.1 Rhincodon typus
AAGGCTGGGAACTTTAAAATCAAGGCTGGGAACTTTAAAATCAAGGCACTGCTAAACTGGAACCAATGTAGGTCAAGCAAGCACAGGGGTGATGCACAAATGGAACTTGGTGCAACTCCGGACAATGGCAGAGTTTTGGATCACTAAGTTTATGGATGGTAGAAAAATCAGTTAGGAGCATTTGAGAATAGTCAAGTCTGAAGTAAGGCGTTTGACAAAGGTTCCTCATGGCAGACTGGTTAGCAAAGTTATATCACATGGAATACAGGGAGAACTACCCATTTAGATACAGAACTGGTTCAAAGGAAGAGGACAAAGGGTGGTGGTGGAGGGTTATTTTTCCAGATTGGAGACTAGTGACTAGTAGTGTGCCACAAGGATCAGTGCTCAGTACACCTTGTCATTTTTATAACTGATTTGAATGTGAACATAGGAGGTATGGTTAGTAAGTTTGCAGATGACACCAAAATTGAATGTAGTGGACAGTGAAGAAGGTTACCTCAGAATACAACAGGATCATGACCAGATGGGCCAATGGGCTGAAGAGTGGCAGATGGAATTTAATTTAGATAAATGTGAGGTGCTGCATTTTGAAGGGGCAAATTGGGCAGGAGTTATACATTTAATGGTAAGATCCTGTGGAGTGTTGCTGAACAAACAGACCTTGGGGTGCAGGTTAGTAGCTCCTTGAAAGTGGAGTCCCGGGTAGATAAGATAGGGAAGGCCGCATTTGGTATGCTTGCCTTTATGGGCAGTGCATTGAGAATAGGAGTTGGGAGGTCATGTTGCGGCGGTAGAGGACATTGCTTAGTCACTTTTGGAATACTGCGTTCATTTCTGATCTCCCTGCTATAGGGAGAGGCTGAATAGGCTGGGGCTATTCTCCCTGGAACATTGGTGGCTGAGAGGTTCATAAAATTAAAGGGACATGGATAGGGTGAATAAACAAGGTCTTTTCCCCAGAGTGGGTGAGATCAAAACTAGGAGGCTTAGGATTACGGTGACAGGAGAAAGAGAAAAAGGGACCTAAGAGGTAACTTTTTCATGCAGAGGGTGGTGCGTGTACGGAATGGGCTGCCAGAGGAAGAGGTGGAGGCTAGTACAATTACAACATTTAAGAGGCATCTGGATGTATACTAATATGAAGGATTTAAAAGGATATGGGCCTAATGTTGGCAAATGGGACTAGATTTATTAAGGATATCTGGTCGGCATGGATGATTTGGACTGAAAGGGTCTGTTTCCGAACTCTACAACTCTATGTCTCTAATGAAGGCTTCAGTGTATCAGCAGTAAATGAGCAGAGACAGGGATGGAGCTGAGTGAATCCACAAAAGGCGGAAACTGCATGTTTCGGAGACGTTGCAAATATAAGGTCAAAAGCTCATCTTGGAGTCAAATAAGACACCAAGGTTATGAACAGTCTGATGCAGACTCAAAAGCTTGTTAGGGATAGGAGTGAAATCAAAGTCTAGGGAATAGAATTTGTTGCAGGGACCAAAAATGGCTTCAATCTTCCCAACATTTGAAGTCTCTGCTCATTCTGTACTGGGTATCAGACTCGCCCGTTGTTGTGGATCAGACCAGATCCCACCAACCCCCAACCAAAGTACTGGATGGGGATAGCCTAGACTCTAACTTTTATAGATTTATTTAAAGGCAAGTGTAAGGTGCAGTGTTCCAGATGTGATTCAATCAGGCCACTACTAGGCTTTAATCAAAATAAGCTGTATTCCGACAACACAGTTAAAATACAAATGAAAAGAAGAACAGGCACAAGCCTTAACAAGATACTATATGATTAATCACTAATCATCAACTGTTCCAATACTGGCATCATCCCACAAACACACCCTTTGGCAAAAATGCAATTCCGCAAAACGGTCACAGTTCTCTCATGCTCTCTCTCTCTCCAGTCCAGAGGAAACAAACAATCTGCCCTTTATGATTTTTAAGAGGAAGCCTTGCTATCCAAGATTCTAGTAGCAGGAAACTCAAGCTTTTAGTTCAGCAGCTGGCAGATCTTCTCACTAAGTGAAAGCAAAATTAAAAACCTCCCTGGGTCTGGAGAGCACTGACCCCATTCACTTTTGTCATTTTTCAAGAAAAACACCCAGGGAGAACTCAAATGCTGTTTACCAACTGCCTGTTGGAAGACGACATTCTGACACCACTGTGGCAACACTTCTCTACGAGAAACAGGACAGAACACATCTCTCTCTTATGGGCATGGAACCATCACAACACTGAATTTAGAATGGTGTTGGTGTGGCACCTGAGTACTTAGGGAAACTGACATGCTTTCAGGTGATGTTGTTGAATCTTAATACACAGATGAGATGTGATGGAGGGTGTGTTACGGCTGCATTGTTACATAACAGCATAGTGGAATGGCTCTCCCAAGGCACTGCTCTCCACATCGGAAGCTGAAACCACGTACAGCAATCACTTGAAGTGACACAAGAGGGAGGGGAGAAGTTCCACTTTTCCAAGTTAAATTCTTCTAGTACCACTCTTGGTTGGAGTGTGTAGTTACAGCATTGCAGAATTACACTGACAGATTCTATTATAAATATGACCACACCCGTATACAGATTTTTTTTAAACAATACCTGAGTATTTATCACAGGTCCATCCCCTCACAGCTTAGTTACTACTTGCTTGGCATCTACTGCCCTCTTCCTAAAGAGGATGGCATGCAGGAAAGTAGGTTTGAAGAAATATATGTGAAAATGACCTATTGGAACTAGTGCATAAGGCAGCCTTCTGCCTTGCATGGTATCCAGTCACCGCTCTGCATGCTCTTGGACAAGATAGTTGAGAACACCAATGCCAAGGCAGGGAGAAATAGATTTCTCAACTTATCAAGAAGGTCCCCAAAGAAATGGGATGGAAAATAATAAAGCACAACAAAGCTTAAGTTCTCTCATTCTAAATCAAGTGTTCTCAGCGTGTGATGAAAAGTAATAAAAATCCCAGCATCTGAAACACGATGACACTCTAAGCAAGGGCAAGATCAGCATGCACAACATGTCTTCAGCTCCAACATGAAGCTGATTAATTCTCTCTCTACAGGAAGAATGTTAATTGATTTGCATCTTGAAGTAACATGCAAAAAACTGAAATTCCTCACGGTCCACCTTGTTTAAACAATCTAGATTTTGTGGCATGTAGAGGAAAGCTGTATCATCCAACAAATAATACTGTCTTCTCCTTGTCTCCCAGTAACATCGGCAACCCATAAACTTTGGAATTGCACTCTAGTACAAAAATATAAAATACAACGTTAAGTGAATTTAAATCTAACTTAGGAATAACCGACTTTCATCAGCAAAGAAGGAAATTACTTTAAGTGGAGTGTGCAATGAGCAAACAGCTCACAAAATAAGTTGCTCCACACAAATCCACTGGCAGGAGGACTGACTGCAGCTAAACTACAATTGCCTACAATTTCTAAACACACTCAATAAAAATTGCACAGCAAATAACAAAGTTTGAGACTTGCTTTTAGGGAAAGGAATGACAGTAAAACTTCTAATCTAGCACTCACCCAAAGTGTAATATATTATGAATTATTTTTATGCCTAGTAAGCTGTTCAGATCATGAGGACTTGTTAAATCAGTTTATGGCTTAGCAGTAGCTACTTTGTCAAGAATCTGGATTTAAATTTATTTTTCATATAATAAACTCAAAGACACTGTGTGGAAGAGTAATCAGAGAATAATAGTTGCTGAGCCATATAAGAAAGTTTTGGTGAATTGGCAGTCTGAGGCAATTGTAGCAGTTCCACAATGAAGAGTTTTCAGACAGAATTCTGGAGCATAGGTTCTAGGTGGCTGAAGATGCAAGTGTCAATAATAGAGGGAAATATCACACAAAAGCTAACAATTGGACAAATGTAGAGTTATAGACAGATTCTTCAGTCCAATTCATCTTTGCTGACCAGATATCCTAAACTGATCTAGTTCCTTTTACCAGCATTTGGCCCATATCCCTCTTAAGGTCTTCCTCTTCATGTTTCCATCCAGATGCCTTTGAAATGCTCTAATTGTATCCCACACCATCACTTCCTGTGGCAGCTCATTCTATACACTCATCACCGTCTGCATGAAAAAGTTGCACCTTAGGTTCCTTTTATATCTTCGCCCTCTCACCTTAAACCTGTGCCTTCTAGTTTTGAATTCCCCTACCCTAGGAAAAAGACCTTGGCTATTGATCCTCTCCATGCCCCTCATGATTTTATAAGCCTCTAAAGGTCCCCCTTCAGCCTCAGACAGTTTTTGAGAAACAGTTGGTCTGAAGTTAGGAATGGGCAATGTTAGGATGTAACTTAAAGCAAAAGAATGAGTAAGACAAAGAACAGCGTTTTAGCAGCAAGGGAGCTGAAGCATAAGGATAAGCAACAGAAGCTGAGGTTGAGCACAGACTAACTGAATCTAAGGCAGCATACAAGGAAAATGATGAAATCAGTGGCAAAGGTTTGGAGTGAGCGTTTGGGCCCAAGAACTTTGTTCCTCTGAATATTTAACTCAAGGAAACTCAACCAAGATCAGGTTATTAGATAAGCCTTTAGACAACATAGACGCAGTGAACAAGTTGAGACAGGTGGGACCGAGGCAGAGTTATGTCATTACTATACATGCGAACCCTGTGTGGAGTTGAATCAAACAATGCCTCTGAGCTGAATGATTTACCAGGGATAAGGTAAAGGTGGAAGTGAAACAGTGGTTGAGCAAATTGAAAAAAAGTTAACAAAAATTCTTGTATAATGAACATCCAGCACCTCATCTATAACCTCAATACTGTACATTAAATGGAGAATAATTTACACATTTGCAGTGAAGTGAAATCTTTTAACTAAAAGTAGGTAATGAATGATAAAAAGTTCAAAGTAATGAAAGAAATTTTAAGAATTGTAATGCAGACTAAGGTGAAAGCCTTTGATTGTGTGTTATTCTATACTGTTACTCTTAATAGAAAAGTCCCAAAAAACTCATAAGAATAAGTAATGTTATTCCCTTGCTCTTGAATTAAACTAGTCAACCTTGAGAATGCCTTCTTTGAATAAGTGTACATCATGTTATGTCTAATGTTATTTAGGATTACAATGATGCCCAAAAACACAAAAAGTTTTAAAAATTACCTTTGGATTTTTCCCCTCTTTGACCAGCATTGCACGCAATCTCTCCTGGGAAGGTGGTGCAATAAAGATTATATAAGGTTTTAAATCTGAATTGCGTAGAATTCTCAACGACTAGGGAACAAAAAAAACAAATGCAGCAATGAGAAAACATAACGAAAACTACAAATAACACCAGATTTTTTGGGACAAAATAATGAATGACATTTTAGAACAATTTATTCCTTGGTTGTCAAGGGATTGAGTGAGTATTTTTCAGTTTTTCCATCTTAATGCGACTCAAGAAATGCAACCAAAAGAATAGGCTTTGCTGAAAATCTTGTATTCAAGAGCTAACCGTACAAGTGCTCTCTAGTTCCAAATGGAGCACAGCAATATTCCATAACAAGTGCACTTATTCATTATTTTGTTTTTAAATACAGAAACCACAACAGCAGAGTTCAAATTAATTTGATCCAGGATTGAGGATTATGTCAATAATTGTGACCAGATTTCTCCCATCGATTATAAATTTAAAGTGGTAAACAACAGATGGCTGTCTGTGCATTAGTGAATTGCAACATATTTCGGGAGTAATACAATCACCAAATTGAGGAACACATAGGCAAGCCACTTGTAGCTAATTTACAAACGTACTGCTTGAACCTATTGGCTCTGCTGAAACTAAGGGCTGTGTTTTAGGAAAGGACCAAAAGGAGTGAATAATAGGTGCATTAGTTTGGAGCTTTGTTTTAGTGAGTTCGGGAACTGGAGCACACTGGCAGTATATGGCAGAGGCAAATTTAATTGCAACTTTCAGCAAGACAGGATAACCATTAAAGGAGAAGAAATGTGCAGGATAATGAGAAAAAGTTAAGGAGGTGACTAATTGAGTGACATTAAAAACAGGTAGGAAAACACTTCTGAAGAGTACATAAGGAGGAGGTCGCTGACTGATATATACAGGTTGAGTGAGTGGCTGGGGAAAAAGGTTGCAAAATGAGGGTATACTGTGACAAAATGCAAAAAGAATAAAAAAAAAGCTGAGGATTACCTAACCGGAGAATGACTGAAGAATTTCAACTTGCAGAGGGATTATATCTTCTCATGCAGGAATCACAAAAGGATAGCATTGAATTAAAGCAAGTAATTAAGAAGGCTATCTGAATGCCATCCTTTACTTTGAGGGGAATTGAATATTAAAAAGAGAATATTATGTTTTAATTATAAAGGCAAGACTACAGCTCAGTGTACTATTTTAGTCCTCTTATTTAAAAATGCATGTAAATGTGTTAGAAGCAGCTCAGAGGTTTATTAGCCCGATTCCTTGAAGAAAATCCATTCATTCCAGGTAAGATAGAGCTTCTTGCTCCTGAAGTGTAGAGGAATGAAGTGGTGACCTGACAAGTGTATAACATCTTGAATGGTTTTGATAAAGTGAACAGGGGAAATGTTGTTTCTTTTTTGGGTGAGCCTACACATTAAAGCACAGTTTTAAGATTAGGGGTCACCTTTTTAGAACAGAGTTAAGAAGATTATCTTATTTTTTGAATGCTGTGCACCAGAATGCATTGGAGGGAGGGTTATTATATATTTTTAATGTGGAGAGGGATAGATTATTGTTAGGTGGGGAATCAAAAGTAAATCAGAGGTAGATAGGAATGTGGAATTCAAAGCAAAAAAAATCAATGATCTCAATGAATGGTGAGCAAGCTTGACAGGCCAATGGCCTAGCTCTTCACCTAATTCATATGTTTATACTCCTGATTTCTAACTAGTCTACGCTTCTATGACCAAAGTGATCAAACTCCTGTGTTTCAACCTTGAACGAGGCCACTGGCTACTTTTGTGGGTTTTGTAAAATCTTGTATGAGAACTAGCAATTAGCTATTGGACTTATAATTTCTTCTCTATTACTGTCTTGCAAGTTCATTGCAAGTTTAATGACCACAGAGTGATGTAATAAACTATAGTCTTCTTGAACAACACAGTGTGGAGCTGGAGGAACACTTCTGAAGAAGGGTCCTGACCTGGAACGTCAACTTTCCTACTCCTCTGATGCCTCGCCTGCTGTGTTCCTCCAGCTCCAAACTAATCCGACTCCAGCATCTGCAGTTTTTACTATCTCTCTAGTTTTCTTGGCTTTGCCTATATCAGATAAGCTTCCAAAACTATTTGACTGTTATACTGTATTTTTAAAAGCAATTAAATCAGTATTTATTGACTCAAAACTTAAGTTCCAAAGAAAAGTGCCTTATTTAACACAAAAGGCATTTTACAGATGACAACGCAAGTTAAAACAAAATAAAACATTAAGGTTCAAAGGATCCTGCATGCAAATAATCGATATGACACAATTCTGCTCATACTTATTTCAGCATGTTGAGAGTCCTAACGATATAATTGAACAATACAGTTGAAATGAGAGCCGATTTACCCTTCCATGCCTGGCTATAAAAAGTGACAATTATCTTTGGACTAAATGTATTTTGAAGGGACTATGTATTTACTGATATGAGATGCAATACAAGTTACCTATATATAGGACAAAAGCATACTTGGAACAATAATGGATTGACATGTACCTTAACTGTCTGTTAGTAGGCTATTCATTTTGTTTGAGTTTCAGGTGAGCGCAAGACATTTATGGATTGAGGAAATCCTTTCAGCATTTCTGAATATATTTGTCCAGGACAATGTAACGTTCCCTTCCATTGCTCCATTCAATTACTACTTACGAGATTCGAGGATTCGCATCATCTACCTTTTCCCAGAAAATCCATGCAAAATGTTCATTAAACTTTGCATTAAAATCTTCGTGTTGAAAAGTTATCCTACACAGTTTTGAACCCCCTTTGTCCTAGCCCCACCATTTAAATTATAAGACCATACGATATCACAGCAAGTGTCCCCATTCGGCCCATTGAGCTTGCACCACCATTCAATAAGATCATGGCTGATTTGAAATTCCCCACACCCATTTTCTTGCATTTTTCATATAACCTTCAATTCCCCTACTGACCAAGAATCTCTCACCTTTAACTATACACAAGGACTCTGCCTTCACAACTCGGTAGCAAGTAGTTCCAAAAACACAAAACCCTAAGAAGAAATTCCTCATCTCAGTCTTAAATTGGTACCCCTTTATTCTGAGATGATGCCCTCTTGTCTGAGACTATCCCATG
Organism: Rhincodon typus; assembly: GCF_021869965.1. NCBI lineage: Eukaryota > Metazoa > Chordata > Chondrichthyes > Orectolobiformes > Rhincodontidae > Rhincodon > Rhincodon typus. The sequence continues at coordinate 64,615,241 of NC_063339.1, forward strand.
AGAGGAAACATCCTCTCAGCAGTCACCATGTCAAGCCACTTAAGAATCCTATGTGTTTCAATGAGATTGCCTCTTGTTCTTCTAAACTTCAGCAAGTAGAACGCCAACCTAATTAGCCTTTGTTCATAGGATAATCCTCCACACATCAGGGATCATCCCAGTGAACCGTCTTTGAACCACCTCCAATGAAATAATGTCTTTCCTCAGATAAGTGGACCTAAAATGTGCGCAGTACTCCAAATGTGGTCTCACCAGCACCTGTACAGTTGCAGTAAGACTTCCCTACACTTACACACCAACCCCTTTGAAATAAGGGCCAACATTCCATTAGTCTTCCTAATATCTGCTGCACCTATGTGCAAGCTTTGTGTTTCATATACAAATACCCACAAGTCCTTTTGTGTTGCAGCTTTCTGCGGTTTTTCTTCAGTTAAATAATACTGTGTTGTTCTCCCTTCTCAAGGAATGACCTCACATTTTCCCATATTATATTCCTTTTGCCTACTTACATAACCTACCTAATATCTCTAAGCTGTTTGTCTCTCTCTCTCTCTCTCTCTCATAACCTGCCTTTCCATCTATTTTTGTGTTGATGCAAATTTGGCTACAGTATGTTCACTTTGTTCCTCCAAGTCATTAATGTATTATATAGTTGCAGTCCCAGCCCTGATTCCTGTGAAAACTCACTGGACACGAGTCACCAACCTGAAAAAGAACTCTCAACCCCAACTCATTGTTTCCTGCCCATTAATAAATTTTCACTGTGCCAATTTACCACCTCTAATATAGTGGCTCACATCTTATGACTTAACCTTTTCAGGTATCTTGTCTAATGCCTTCTAGAAGTCCAAACAATACATCTACTAGTTCCCCTCTTTCCACTCTGAGACTTACTCAAAACTCACACAGACACTACTTCCCTTTCACGAAGCCATAGTGACTCTGCTTGATTAAAATATGATTTTCCAGATATTCTGCCAATCCTTCCATAATAATTGATACCAATACTTTTCCAACAAAAGATGCTAAGCTAATTAGCCTATAGTTACCTTTTTGTCTCTTTCAGTTTTTGAATCAGTGTCACATTAACAGTTTTATAATCCTTTCATTTGTTAGCGTGCATACCTTTAACGTAACATTACGTTGCAGCTACTTGTTTCGTTGCTATATAGCACAAGGGTCTCTTATTTTTCCTCATGACTCAGACAATTCACATGATGGATTAGCTTTTGCTGAGGTTCTGCCTCTAGTTGGCTCATGAAAGTCATTCCACTATTTCACAGAATTGATGATAGACTCTTGGATCTATAATTTCCTCAGTTTGAGTATGGGAACTATTTGCAAACTCTCAGCATTTTACATCTCCACTGATTCCTTGAACGATTGGCAGCATTTCACTAATCTCTTTGCCAGTCTCAAACTCGAGTATCATTACCAACTCTTGTCATTTATTTCAATTTTTACTGGACATCAAAATCTTGAATTTTGCTTTGTTCATTCTCTTCCCCCGCCCCAGAGAGGAATTGGTGTTCATTACTTACCCAAAGTATTCACAAGGAAAGGTGTCATTCAGAATATTTCCTAATTTACATCCATCATCAGATCCCAATTTATTTTCGTCTTTAAATCTCACTTCTTAGAGAGATTTTTTTTGCAGAACTGAAAGTTTTGCTTTTATTATTGCATGTTGCCATTGTAACTGCTCTTTTTCCTTGGCCTATATTAACCACTCATTATATTTTCATGTTTTTATAAGATCAACATTTGTACAATGAACCTCTTCTCCTTTTCCTTGCTTGATTTGTAGAAATAATTTTGTCTCTTCATTTCACTTCATTAACTCATTGAGGAATTGTACTTGAACTGTATAATTACTTAACTGTAAAATACCTAGCATTAAGTAGTATTCAATTTGTCTCCTACTTAAATGTTGACAAAAATCTCTTTATCCAATTAATATATCTAACTCTTGCCAGTTTAGACAAATGCTCACAAACCTAGAATGTTAAATCTTTTTTCATAAGTACTGCCAGGCCTATTGAGTATTTCCAGCATTTTATATGATTTTATGTTAGATTTCTGTAATATTTTGCTTTCATAACTTATGCTTTAGCTGCTTACCTGGGTATGTAAATTTAATAGGCATATTTTTCCAGAATTGATCACTTGTCTCACTGAATCAATACTGGTGCCATACAGGTTCTTTTCATATTCTCCATGTTCAATGAATTTGTTAGTTGCCATGTCTGCTTCAAAAAATTGCCGTGACACAAAAAGGTAATCACGCCCATTTACTTCTTCATCTCTCATAGAACGCGTTGTATCTACAAATGCAAAGAAATGAGTGAGACAGAAAACATACCACTGGATACAGTTAAAGCAAGATGGTTCAGATAACTTACGAGGTACTGCTAGAGCAAAACGATCAACCTCTCTTTCCATCAATTTCTGCCTCAGTTCATTCTGACCACAGTTTGGTGGACCAATCAAAACAATTGGCCTTTTTCTGCTTGCAGGTTGGTGATATAGTGACATTTCTTCATAGGTCAAGATCTCATCGTTATCATAGTCTGTTGGGGGAAAACAGAAATACAACAGTCTTTCGTAAGTATACCTGCACCTACCCAATTTTTCCTTGATGATTTCCAAAGGCATACATAAAAAAGGCAAGGGGAAGCAAAAGGAAGGGATTTTGAGAGGGCAGCTGGAAGTACAAGAAAACCCTTGGGGGAGACAACAGTGTTCAAGTATACACACTTTAGAACATTTTGAATTTTACATTAATGTGTTTACTTAATAGTCTTTTTGTTTATTTCTACAATATGTCACTTTCTAGCACCTTTCCTAAAATTCCTAACTATTTCTCTTTCCTTTATTGCTATTCTTTTCATAGTTTCTCTTTTGTCACTAGCATTGCACCATTATACATATTGACCCTTTTACTCAGCTCTCTCATTCAAGCTTTTAACTGTTTGAACTGGGCCCTTTCTCCCCCTCACAGCAATGGAAGTAACACAGTATAGACAGGCCAGCATGAGGAGTCAGCTGATGCAAAAAACGGCCTGATCTGTTTTATTAATAGATGACTCTGTTCCAGCAGGACTGAAGAGATATGTGAATCACTTCCAGTGATTTTTTTTTAACAAAATCAAGTAAGAGACACAGATAATGCTGGGTAATGAGCACATTAATTGTCACATGAACTGAAGTTTGACATGTTGTCACATCTTGACCACATTTCAACGCAAAATTATCAAGCTTCAGACATAGTGCAGCAATGCTGCACTATGGTGGTAAAGTTCACAAAATCAAGGTTCTTATATTAAAACTGGACATATTTCTTATACATACCATCATTTCGATTTGCATTGTACAGCACCTTCTTCCGTTTCTTCTTATTTTTCTTAGCACACCAAAGTTTACCTGGAGTAAAAAAACACTTAGGCCTGATGTTATTCTGTCCCAAGTATTTAAATTCCAAGGCTAGCTTTTCACACAGAATATGCAAGAATCAGTGTTATGAGTGGGCAAAGTTAGAATTAGAAATTCTCATTACAGTATTTTTCTGAACCAAAGTGCCTGAACTGACTCTTTCAAAATCTAAATTAAAACAAAGAAGTGTTGGAGATCTCCAGCATCTACAGAAACAGAAATTGCTGCAGAAATTCAGCAGTTTTGGCAGAATCTGTGGGAAGACAGTAGAGTTAACGTTTCAAGTCCAGTGACTCTTCATCTGTTCTGTTATAGCTAGGATTTCCGGGCTACTAACAGCTCAGATGAAGAAGCACTCGAGTGAAACAGCAAACCTGCTTTCTTCTCACAGATGCTGCCAAACCTGCTGAGGTTCTCTTCCAAAAAGCTGCCATGTTAGTTTAATTTTCAACCTCCACCTTATTGCCCTTAAAATATTTATTCTATTCCCTTTTGAAAATTACTGTTGAATCTACCACCATCACCCTTTACATCAGAGTATTCCAGATGATCAGGATTCACTACATGAGTACGAATCTAATCTTGCCTTTTTGTTTACTAATTATCTGTAATTGTTTACCAGTCACTGATTATACAGTATTTTTGATTCATTAGGAATTCTTTCCTATCTGCCTGAAAAATGATTACATCACCAATGGGATACCATAACTTTTAAAGGCTTTTGCGTCATTGCTAATACAGCAATCATTTGAAAGACGCAAGCTCAGGATTCCCTTGCCTTTTGTTAAGGCATTCTTTATTGATATTTGGAAGTAAACAAGATTCAAATAGCTAATGGTTAACGTCTTACCTTTACAACTCAGCTAAATTTCAGACTGGTAATTTAATAATGACTTGTAACTAAATTGGGACACCAAATGCTGTGTAATAAATTAGAACATTACAATATGCTATGATTCAATGGACACCAACCAGGGTAATACTTTTAAGCTTTAATGAAACAAAGTTCTTATTTTTGCAATATAAATTGCTTCATTCGGCCTGCCACCCTAATACTAAATACTTCATGACTCTATTGATTGTTACAGAAACAACTATATTTAATTACATAAAATAACAGCCCACTTCAAGGTAGCAATGACTTCAGGATTATTTTAACCAGCCTATCAAGTTGTGTTTTTAAAACTGAAGTAATTCTCTAAATGCCTGACTGGTATCTACCCAATTAGCAGTTCACACGTACAAGACAACCTAAAACAGAAATCATAAAGAGTGACAATTCTAAGAGCAGTTAAGTTTCCTAGCTACTTAATAACATATTACCAACTATTTCTTAACTATTTATGTTCAGTATTTCGAAGCGGAATTAAATTTGACAAAACTGTACAATGCTGTACAGGCCAAATTCATTTGCTGCATTAATGGGCAACTGGACTTCATAAATTTGTAAAAGTTTAATCGCAAAAATCTTAGAACAGCCAATTAATCAATGGCTAACTGTATTTGTAAAATGCACTGGCGCATTCATCTTTCAAGTACAGCCTAAAATGAAGAAAAATTTTGAAAAAAATCAATTATCTAGGGAATGCAGGAAGTTTTTTTTTAGCGTTACTAAATATCACACAAATGTCACCTTGATGTTTCACAGAAGAATTCTGAGTTCAAAGTGTTTCGAATGGAATTGGGAGATTGGCACTTTTCATTCTATCATTGAGACTGCTCTCTAGAACTGACCGTTCCATAGTCATCAGTACCGCATCATATTTGCGCAACCATGCTTCCTGTCCAAACAATGTGACCACTAACCAGTGGCTTAACCACGTAATCAGGAAAAAAAATGTTGTATATAGCTGCCACTTTAAAGGAGCACATTAGGGCTGGATCTTCACTGTGCAAGTCTAACCAGCTATCCATGGAGTTACTTGAATTGTATTTTAATTTTTCTTCCTGACAGATAACTTATGGGCAACAGTACAACACAAATATATTTTTATGACTGTTCTATAATAATCCCAATTTTGATTTCATTTGTTTACATTTTTTAAAGTTACATAAACAGGACTTTGAATTTACGCCACTCCTAACCTGATTTCTCTGGCTCTTTGTCTTCCTCAATGGTTTGTTTCATGGCTTCTCTTTGTTGCTGGAAGCTTTTCCCTGTTTGTACGTAAAAGGATAAAGGTTACTGTAAAAAGTAAGATACTTGATTGCAAGAGATAGTAGAAACTGCAGATGCTGGAGAATCTGGGATAACAAGGTGTAGAGCTGGATGAACACAGCAGGCCAGGCAGCAGAGGAGCAGGATTGCAAGCTAGATAAAAGGTGAATTTAATCTTTTTGACAGTACGTTACCAGAAAGACTTGTTTGTGCTGTTCAACCTGTGAAGATACTGCAAAACTCAGGCCAGCTATTTCTAACAAGGTTGACAAAAATCAGATTTTGTATTTTTGGGAAAGGTTACCAACAAAACAGAGCTTCTTCACTGTCAGGATTCAACAGGGCAAGGGGTGCAGATGTACATCACCTTAAGTCTCATAGCAAAGTGGTTGATATTTAAACTAGGATGCTTTAAGCAATTTCAGGCTGGATAACACTAAAGCCGTTCAAAATAAAACCAAACCACAGATCCTGGACAGGTAATGTATTGCTCTGCAGTTCACATTCAAAGTGGTTACTGGGCCAAGAGCTTGCCTTAAACTTTATAATATAGCTAAAGAAGACTTTAGGATTCTGATTAAATTCCATGTCTTTCTGGGAAATAATACAAAAACTTACAAACGCTCACATATACATTTGTCTCAGACTGAACAGCAGAACTTTTTTTTTTTAAAAAGCTGCTAACCATTAAAACAAAAAGAAGTTTATAATAAATGGGTGTTACACTGGAAGGGAAAAAAAAAAATCAACTTGAAATGTTAATTCTACTTCTTTCTTCAGACCTGTATTTCCAGCATTTTCAGATTTTGTATTCTATTTCTAGCATTGGCAGTATTATGCTCAAGGTTAGATCGAGTTTTGGAACAGCCAAGTGTCTATCAGCTCTAGAATTTATCTTTTACTTTGTTTTCACAAAACAGCATTTTAACAAAAACAAGTAAAACGCAGAGACAAGTTAACTATTTTGCACTAATCATTTTTCAGTCACTGATGCCAAGGAACCCTTTTCACAACCGAGATTTACAAATGTAGCATATAGTTTAAAAATCACTGCATACTAACGTCTTACCTGGAATAAGTCCAGCTAATGGCTGATTGTCTTCATCTCCATCTCTGTAAGCTTGCCACCAGTTGGGATCTTCTTGACTTATCACATGAAGCACATCTCCTTTCTGGAAAGACAGCCCCAGCTCACGACAGGGAATATAAGGATCATCTGAGGGGTCGTAATCAAAATGGGCTTTCACATGTACCTGAAGAAACAGTTGCTATGCATCAAAATTTACTCATTTTCCATTTTTTTAAAATTTACAAGAAATCTTTCCTTCTCTTATCGACTTCCATTATCACAATGGATTCAAAACTTGGAGAGATCCCTAACCAATTTGCCTGACAGTTCCTATAATTTATTTTTCAAATCAAGGAGGAAGCGCTTGGCCCTCTCACAGCACTTCTCACCCAGGGTTTGAAAGTATTTCACATGACAAAACATAATAAACTTAAATTATGATCACAACAAAAACAGAAATTGTTAGAAAATTTCAGATCAAGCAGCATCTGTGGAGAGAAATTAGAGTTAACATTTTGGGTCCACTGACTCTTCTTCAGAATTATGATCATGCTCTATTAAGTTTGTCAGTGGAAATTTTGCTTATTAGTTCTCTGCAAGCACATATACCACACAGATTATACTTATGATTCTAACATAGTGGACACTGGATTGCACTAAACCCTAATTCATCAATGCAACTTTAAAAACTCCAACAAAATTTTATGTACATAGAGCTTTGAAACTTTTCACTTAGAGTGAACAATTTTCTATGGGTAACGACAAGCCACTCTAGTTTTTTACTGAAAGAGGGGCTTCTATTCTGATACTCTAATAACTTATCGTAATGGCACAAAAATTGCCGTAATCCTGAATCCCGCCCCACCACTAGCTGGGAGAAAATCATTTCATCTTGCCCATACAAAGAACATATTCCATGTTAAATCTGTTCAATTTGAAAAAGTTGACATATGGGACTGATTGGCTAAAATAAATTAAAACTATTTAGTAAAATTCAAGTTAATCTGCTGAAGCTACAAGATATGGTCAAACAATTGTTAACTTAAAATCGGTACAAGTACCTTCTAATATTTCTTGAAACATAGCTTACTTACCACCATCTCTTTGGCAGGAGGATTCTTGGTCTGTTGACTGGGAATCAACACAAATGTCAGTGTACCATGCATATCAGCCTGTATAGATAACAAAGAAAAAATATGTTGAGCTGTATCTAAATATCAATATAATTCTGTAATATCAGAAACATGAAAACCACACAAGTATTTTGTAAGGATCAGACTGACGGAAGACTAGCCACGCAACTTTATATTAGAAACAAATCACATACCAGCAAATCAAACACCTCATTAACATCCTTCCCACGAATCTCAATCCCATTTATTTCAAGGACTTCATCCCCTTCGTGCAATACACCACTCTTCTCTGCAGCACCACCCTTCACAATACGACTGATAATGACAGATTCCACATCGTTACGTACCGTAGCTCCCTATACAGGAATACAATTAAAAAAACACACGTTATGCAAGTTTAGGTGAACCAGACAGATAGATTGAATCCCTAGACTACTGATGAATCAGCTGTCAGTAAAGAGTGGTGGGTAGACAGCTGTGCACAGGTGGGGAGGAAAGAAACCAGCTCAAGAGACTAAAGCAAAAAAAAACAGAAAATGCTGTAGAAACTCAGTAGGTTAGGTAGCATCTACACAAAGAAAAGCATGGTTGATATTTCAAGTTCGATATGACACTTCTTCAGACCTTTAGCCTTGCAAGCCTTGTAAGCCTAGTAGTTGCATCAAGCTGCAGAAATGGCTCAACAAATGAATGAAACCAGATGGAACATCTTACATGGACCTTTGGTATCAGGAACAATGGCAAACTTACCCTATTGACTCTGCAAAGTCCTCCTGACTAAAAATCTGGAGCTAATGCCACACTTGGGAGCACTGTCTCACAGATTAGTCAAGCACCAACTTCGGAATCATACCGTACCATATAATATTCCAGACAACACCAGAATTCCTAGTTATGTTTTGTTCCACTGTCAGTAGAGGTGCACCACAATTTTATACAGCTGGGAGAGAACTTCCCAAGGAGTTGTCAACACAGACTGCTGACCTCAAGGTCTCATGGCATTAGGTCAAACATGAGCCAAAAAAATCCTACCGATTACTATGTACAACCGTTGCTCAGCTAAGGAATCACTATTCCTGTGTTAAGCACAGCTTGGAGGAAGCACAGTGGACAGCAAGTGTGCAGAATATACTCTGGGTGGGCGACTTCAATGACCACCACGAAGAGTGGGTTTGGCAGCATCATTACTGATCAAGTTGGTCGAGTCTGGAAGGACATTGTAGCTAGACTGGTTTTGTGCTGGATGGTAAACAAACTAACGAGAGGTTAAAAACATACTTGATTTCATCCTTTCCGATCTGCCTTCTGTGGTCACATCTCCGTAACAGTACTGGTAGGCGTGACCACCATACAGTCTTTGTCGAAACGAAACACTGTCTTCACAATAGTGATAGCCCTCCATTATGCTGCATGGTGCGTCACTGTGCTAAACAGGATAGGCTTCTAACAACTCAACACTGGCCTGTTAGCAGCTACAAATGTACTGAAACAATCTATAAGCTTGTGGCCTGGCATATTCCTCACTCAACTATTACTACCAATTTAGAGCTGCAATCCTGGTTCAATGAAAATTGAGGACATGTAAGGAGAAGCATCAAGCATTCCTAAAAAATGAGTTGCTGGTAAAGACACCATGGTCCCAGAGACCATGAGGCTGCTCTCTGTATAAAGATGACTGCTGGTGGTTTAACCTGAGCGTGAGCACACCTCAGGTGAGGGGATAAGTTGAGAGGGTGTCCTTCATTGTAACCTCAGCCAATGCAGGAGCGGAACCCGTGCTGTTGGCATAACTTTGCATTGCAAGCTACTATCCAACCAACTGGGCCCCAAGCTAAAAGACGCAAGTACATGCATTACAAACATCATAAGCAGCAATTGCTACTCAGGGCTGAACAATTCCACAGCCAAGAGGTTAGATCTGAGCTCTGCAGTCCTGTCATATCCAGTTGTTGGTTGACAATTAAACAACTCAATGGAGAAGGTGGCTCCACAAAATCTCCACCCTTAATGAGTGGGTAGCTCAGCAAATCAGTGCAAAAAGAGAAGGCTGAAACCAATTCATGTTGCGGTCCCCCAGAAGTCCCTGGAATCACAGTCTTCAGTCAATTTGGTTCACTGCATGTTATCAAGAAATGGCTGAAAACACTGGATACTGCCAACATTATGGCACTAATACTGAGGATGTGCTCCTGAACTTGCCAAGCTGTTCTAGTACAACTACATTACATGCAACTACCCAACATTCTGTAAAATTGCTCAGGTAAATCCTGGACACAAAAGCAGGACAAATCAAATCCAGCCAATTATTGGCCCACAAGTCCACATTTGATCAGTAAAGTGATGGAACGGACCATCAACTATGCTATCAAGCATCACTTGCTTGGCAATAGATTGCTCACTAATGCTCAGTTTGGCTTTGCCAGGGCCCCAGCTCCAAAGCCCAATACAGCATTGGTTCAAACATGGACAAAAACAACGTTAGAGTGTCTGCCTTTGATGTCAAGGATACATATGACCAACTTTCACATCAAGGCCTAGAAAAACTAAAAGAAAGGTAAAGTGACCATAGGGCTGCTCTTTCAGGCAGAAGGAGCGGGAGAGAGACAACTGATGGTGAATTCAACATGCTTCAGGCAAAGGGCAAGGTTGAGGTGGGACCTTCGATGGTATCCTCAGCTGTTACAGGAATTTAACACAAAATGTTGGCATCACTCTGCATAACAAGCAAGCTAGGCATCCAGTCAAACTAGTATGTAAAGCAGACCTAGTCAAGTGAGGGGCGGTGTGTGCGCACGTAGTGGTCAGTGAAAGTCAGTCATCTGAGCTCCATACATCTATGCAGGAGGAGTACATCACAGTAGATACTTTCTAATCAACCTGTTTGGAGATGTTATTTCACACCTGTGGAGCAGGTGGGACTTGAACCCAGATCTTTTGAGTTCTTCAGGATGTTGTATTAGGCCCAACCAGCTTCAGCAATGAGATTTGTTCCATCGTAAGTTCAGACAGGGATGTTTGTTGATGTCTACACAATTCACAGATACTGAACCAATCCATATCCAACAACCTGCAATACCTTCACAGTATGCAGGCTAGAGTTGAAAACAGCAAGGTACATCTCCAACAAGAGAGAATATAAACATCATCCTTGACATTAGCAGAAACAGTGCTGGAATCTAAATACGGTGGCTACAACAGCAGCTCAGAGGTAATACTCTGGGAGAGGGTATACCTTCTAATTCCCCAAAGTACTTTTACCATCAACAAGGCAGAATATGGAATACTTTCCTAGATAACTGCAGTCCAACAGCACTCAAGGAGTTTGTTACTATCCAGGTCAAAGCAGTCATTTGATTGGCAGCACATCCTCAAGCATTCACTTCCTTTCCCACCGATGCACAGTTGCAGCAATATGCATCATGTACAAGATGCACTGCAGGAACACACCAAACTTCCTGAGGCAACACCTTTAAACTCACGATCACTACCATCTAGAAGGTCAAGGGCAGCAGATACATGAGAAACTACTGGCAAGGTCTCCACTCTGCCACGACTTTTCCAAACAAAACACAACAGCTCAGCCATGATACCACTAAACAAAAACAAAATGAAAGAACTGCAGATGCTGGAAATCTCACAAAAATAGAAATTTCTGGAAAAATTCAGCAGGTAAGGCAGCATCTGTGTACAGAAAACAACATTAACATTTCAGGTCCAGTGACCCTTCTTCTGAATCAGTTCTAAAGAAGGGTCACCAGACACAAAACATTAACCCTGTTTTCTCTCCACAGATGCTGCCAGACTTGCTGAGTTTTTCTAGGAATTTGTTTTTGTTGCAGCTATGATACCAATTATCCAGCTATGCAGCTGAGGCTTAACACTTAACCAGGATCACTGCATAAAATGTTTGTACTTAAATGTCAATGCCAGTAGGATTAAACTCAAGTTTGAGGCAAAAAATGCAAACCTTCAGGACAGAGGGTAGCAGAGAGTGGGTGCGGGGAAAAACTGCAAAACGAAACTTCTCAATAAAGCCACTAGATGGGGATAAAATATAATTCAAGAAACCACGGGGATAAGAAGAATAAAGGGTAGAAATGGCATCCAAATATCTTTGCCAAATTAAAGCAAAGTGATTGTATGCATTGACTCAGGCTGGGAGAAATAGTAAATGAGTGTACGGCAAAACATCACAACATTTTAACAATTAAGTAGAAGTGTACTTTATCAATGCACCCTAATCTAAGCTGCTGTTTAGGTGTTCCTTCACTCGTTCGAAGGGTAAACTGTAGTATAAATCAGAATAGAACTATTGCTGTATCACTGCAGTTAAGATACTCGAAGTCTAAGTTAAAATATCCGAATTTCTAAACATTGAAATGCAGTACTTGAATAGAAAAATTGACAACCTATTCAGTAGATCTTAGGGACTAATTAGCTTAGATGGCTGGTTTGTAATGCCGTGATGCCATTAGCCTGGTTCAATTCCTGCACTGGATGAGGTTTCATTGAAGGACTCCTCTTCTCAACCGCGTCCCTCACTGGAAGCATGGTGACCTACCAGGCGTTTTTCTCTCTAATGACAAAGCGCCCTCAAAGTCTGGAAGGACTGTAGCAATTTATCTTTTAAATAAATAGGTAGTTTGTTTGGGTGAAATATATAATATATACGTTACAAATTAAAACAAACCAAATTGTCAAAATCATCTCTTAGGCAATTGGTTTGTTATCTTAACTTGGACAACTCGTTTGAACTGCTATTGAAAGTTAAAACCTGCGCAGTAAACATTAACAAAACTATCAAACATCAACTTCATAATGTTGCAACAATCATCTGCATTACAAAATTAGAAAAGAATCCTTAATTCATGTGTTAAGAAATACTGAAAATAACACCTTATTCCCTTCATACTCTAATATCTGAGATTGGAATCAAAGAATCCCTGCAGTGTGGAAGCAGGCCATTCAGCCCATTGAGTCCACATCAACCCTCCGAAAAGCACCCCACCCAGACCCTGTAACCCTGTATTTCCTATGGAAACCCACCTAGCACATCCCTGGACACTGCGGGTATTTTAACATGGCCAAAACCACCTAACCTGCACATCTTTGGACCGAGGAGGAAACCCACACAGACACGGGGAGACCATGCAAGCTCCACGCAGACAGTTGCCCGAAGCTGGAATTGAACCCAGATTCCTGGCGCCTTACAAACTTGATCGGGTTCTAAGTACAAACTAGAAATTCTTTGTACTTGTGCAGTCAGAATAGAGAATTACAATTTGGAATACTGACAATGACTTTCACAAGCAAGTAAATGAAGCAAGATTCCTCATCTTGACTTGAGGTAAACAATATAACTGTTTCTGTAGAAAGTAAAGCTTTAAACTCCCGAATTCTAGGGCACCACAATAGCGGGCATGCCAAAGATATTTAACAAAATACTGAGTGTTTATTTAATTTTATATTTATAAAATGATTTATAAGCAACTTGCTTTTAAGTCATGCTGCAGTGAGTGAGCCAAGTCCCTATTGTACATGTGAGACTGAATATAAACGCTGTCAGATAAATCAAATTTCAAATGTAAAAGAGAACGATCAGTGCTTAACATCTTCTCCAGGCACAGTATTCAAACTAGTGATTATTTTGACAACTATTTTGAAGTAAAAATATTTATAAAATTCACAAAGAGAACTTTTACCCTTTTTGATATACACAGGCGGTCCCTCATTTACGAATGCTTGACTTACAAACGTTCATACTTACAAATGTAATCCCATACAGCAGTGTATTAACATTCGTTTTAAGGATCCAGCATGTGAGTATTTTCTCGTACTTATGAATGGCTATTTTATGTTGCTCTACACCGTATTCTGAATCGCATGACTGAAATTAATTGACAACATTTAGAGATACAAATAAGTCAGTTGTGCTACTCTGTTTGATGGCACTGAAATTATGTTTAGGTTTCTCTCCTTTATTGGACTATGGAAGAAATGTATATTCTTTGGTTATAACAAACTACAGTATATAATATCACCAAC
>NC_063339.1:64629087-64668068 GCF_021869965.1 Rhincodon typus
AAATATGGACATGTGTAGCAATTCAGCCTGCTCTGCTTTCAACATGATCAATTGTTCAACTTAGTAGCCTGTTCTCACTTTCTCCCCGTACCCTTCGATGCCTTTAGCCCCAAGAACTATATCTAACACCTTTTGAAAAACATTCAATGTTTTGGCCTCACCCGCTTTTTGTGGCTTGCCACTCTCCGGATGAAGGAGACTTCTCCTTAGCCCAGTCCTAAAATAATTTTCACGTTTGTCAGAATCATGGAATGATGCAGTCAGAAAGCAATCTAAGCCATTGTTGCCCGGCCAGTTGTACGACAGAGCCATGACTAGCTTGTCCAACGCCTGTTATTTTCCCATAGTGTGTTTTAAACTTCTGCATTGAATCTGCTTCTACCATACTTCAAGGCAGTGAAATCCAAATCACAACAACACGTTGCTATGTAAAAGGTTTCTTCATGTCATCTGTAGCTTTTGTTAATCAATTTAAAGTCACTAACCTCTTGTTCCAACACCATATGCTCCTGATTTCTCATAGGCCATTAAAACAGTTCATAATTATGGCAATGCAGTTATATTTTACATTGCTGTCAGTGATTATTAATATCTTGCGACATCACAGAACAACAAAGCGATGTTGTCAGTTTAGCTGCTGATTGGATTTAAAAATAATTTGCTGCTGTGAGTTCTGTTGTCTTAACCTTCATTCAGATTGAGATGGGAGGAGAACCACAAGAACAATTTTGTGGATTAACTCTACAACACGAGCAAAGGATTCCTCACTCTACAAAAGGAGACTGAAGGGAATCCCTTCCAGATGTTATCATCCAACTAAGGAGAATATAAATATCCTGAAATAGATTTTTATACTACAAGGAATAACCATACAAGTATCAGTTAATCTACTAATCCACCTGCCCCCACAATAAATTAAAGGACAGTTACATGGAAAAATTGATTTTAAGACTCTCCAACTTAGTATTTACTCATCAACATACCAAACATAAACTGGTCTCAAAAATTTAGATTATAAATACTCAACCTGTACGATGCATGAGGTTTCAAATTAACTTCATCAGCTATTGAAATACACCTTATGCCTTGGCACTACATTTCTTCTTGCCATGCCGCTGTTAAATTTTGAACTCTGTAATCTTGAATCTGCTCTCTGGAGAGTGAATCAATCCTGTAATTATCAAATGGTACGTGCACACAGATTTCATATTCCATAGGATTAGATGAAGTTATGTTCCAAATCCTTTTCTACTGTTATCCATTAATTTTACACTACACTCAAGTAAAAGCTTCTCAAACAAAATTGTGATTTCATTTGTTCACTCCATCCAAATACATTGTATGGGGAAGTCAGTCAAATGAAGCGTCACAAGTCAAATTTTAATTTCTAACATGGTGCTCAAATATCTCATATCACAAGTGCTCTCTCATTTTTGAATGTGCAATTTTGAATTTAAAGCAATGACAGCAGTTGCAACTCTACAGAAGTTACAACACATTTATTTTATCCATCCCGTCTCAACTCTTGCCAATCTGCAAAAGCAGATTGTCTCTTTACAACCTATTACTACTCCTATGCTAAATTGTTACGCACCACAGAATGAAACAAAGAAAAAAAATCAATTGTACTTTTTGGAAGTTCTCAACTACATCCTGTGGTTACTGTTTAGTGCAATGAAGGGCATGAATAACCCAAAACCCCAGGCTAATGTTCTGGGGATATGGGTTTGAAAAGCAGACAGTGAAATCTGAATTCAATAAAATCTGAAATTAAAGACTAGTCAAATGGCAACCATTTAACCATTGCTATTTGTTGTAAACCTCATCTGGGTCACTCATGTCCTTCAGGAAAGGAAACCTGTCTCTTTTCCTGATCTGGCCTACATGTGACTGTACACTCGCAACAACGTGGTTAACACTTGCAATTTGGGATTGGCAATAAAAAATGCTGGCTCAGCCAACAACAAAATCCTATGAATGAATAACAAAAACTCTCAAACATAGTACAATGTATATTTCCAGGAATGGTCTTTAGCATCCTATGTATTCACAACTGAAATGAGCTTTTGAAACCAAACATTGCCGTCTTATGCCACACAAGAACGTGTATCACATTGTAGTACACATCATAATGTTGTGTTGCAACTTTGATGGGTCAATTACTTTACCAGTTAGTAGTTAGGCCAAGCTTACCATGGTATTCTTAGAGGTATTCTTTAGTTGAATATCACCTGCGATAATCAGAATTGGCTTTAGCACCATGATGCAGATCTCTCCAGTGGAGGAAGGAGAAAAATCAGGAAGGAAAATAATGACAAATTCTATTCAATGTGAAGTGTCTAATGAGTATTTAGGAAATGGCCCTCAAATTCAAGCACAGTCCTTCAGCTAAGTTAGGTCTGATTTTCAATCGTGGTCCATGTTGACTTGGTTAATCTCAACCACTAGATTAGTAATACTATAATTGGCCACAAAATCACAAACTTCAGTAGGAAAATCATTTGATGTGAAATGAATTAGTTATTATTCTCTAATGACACCTGCTCCAAATGCAAATACAAGAACATCAGTCAAGCTCATCTCACCTGCCTGCGTTTGGCCCATATCCCTCTAAACATACCTTGGAAGGTCAAGCTTGGTTTTGCAAATCACTTGTGCAGATAAAGAAACTGCAGTTATACAAAGTTATTCCACTCTTTACAAAAGGGCAGAAAACCATGGGTTTCAAGTTCTTAACACATCTTGATGGAAAGCAAGACTCCTGTTGGCCAGGCATCTCTTCTTTTGGAAAATCACTCGATTACTGGGAAGTTCTTTAATATTCTATTAGAAATTAATATGTATACCATTTATTCCTTACTGGTATGTTTCCATGCTGTATGACTCTATCACTAAGTTCCACTAAAATCAGGAACGTTGCTGCATCTATATCCATTATTCTAATTCACAATTTAAGAATAATCCCTTGGATACACTGCAGTTTACAGTCACTAAACACGAACAAAACCTAGAGAAGTTGGCTTTTTAAGTTAAGATCATAACACATCCTGAATACTCAGCAGTGCTCTGGTACAGCATACTTGTAAAATAATAGATTAATCTTGTGTAAAAACTCACCATGTTGAACTTCTAAATATTGCAATCTAATATAATGGGTTTTCAAATGTATTAAAGAAAAATACAAACTCATTAACTGAGGACCAAATTTCAAAACAAAAACTTAAGGTATCCAATGTACCGGTAACAAGGTGACTATGTAATTCAATAAAGCTAGCCATTCAGTTGGAAAGCTGCACAGTTATGCATATGCATGTCATTATTAGTGTGAACATTTACAAATAAACCTTGCTAAAAACAAACTAATTTGTGTGAAACTTGTTTCAATTACATGTTCAAGTGATTCATTCACGTGAAATGCCAGTGCTATGACAATTAAATGATATGAAACATCAAATTCATGCTTCCAAGAGGCTGTATGGTGAAGACTTCTCCTTAAAACAAATAGATTACCTAAGTAGATGGGCAAATGCATACATACAACTATTTGTATAAATTTTTGAGATCCAATTTATTGATGTTTGATTCCTTAGACGGTATCATTGGCTTTGTTTCACCAGTCTTAGCATTACATTTGAAAATCTGCAGTTTATGGCTAAACCACTTACAACAGCCATTGAGAGATTATATTCCTTTGTGTGAAAATACGAACTTTAAAACTTTCAACTGGTTGGAACCGTAGCAGATTTGACCAAGAAAGGCAAACTGCTTAAAAATGCAAAATCACTTCAAGATGGAAGTGAGAGAACCATCAAATCATCCTTTTTACTTGGGGAGGCGATAGCGATGCACAAAGAGAGACTCGGCACAATTCAAACGCATCAAAATCTATTATGGTCTTAAGACGATATTAATAAATGCTATGTACTGGATATTGAAACCATGGCTATTATAAATGGATCCAGCCAAAAGGACCTGTTGTTGATACACACTGGACCATGTGTTTCAAGACAGGTTCTGGGAACTTTGGAAATTACTGACAGAGAAGCTGGTGCCTCCAATAATCGCTGTCTGTCTCTGTTTTTCTCTCTCTCTCTGAATAAAGCTGTCCAGGCTCCCACGCAAAAAAAAAAACAAAAAAGTCGCATTGAAACCTGCTTGCAGAAAAACTGCAATATTCACGACTCCTGGCTGCACCTAAGAAATCAGCTAACCAACCTTAGTGTCAGGTTAAAACCTTTCACCTCAAGGACATCCGGAGGATTCTACATTTATATTCACCTATCTTCCTTTGCTTTAATAATGCAATTGCTCTTCTCCCAAGATTGTTGGAATATCTATGAGAATGCTGCCATTGGCTTTGCTTAGTGAACACATATCCCTGTTGCCAAGTGATAGCCTGCTCATGTGGTGAGTTTAAGGTGATTAACTACCACTTTGTCTGCACAGAGGGTACTCCTTGGTATTGTCTAACATTGCTTGTCACGCTCCACAAGCGCGTCAGGGGCTTGCACTAAGGGACCAGTGGTGGAGGTGGTCACACTGCAGCCCTGGTTTCTATTTCAAAGCCTTTATTTCAAACAATGGGATTTGTATCAAGGAACTTTTTGCTTTCTTCCTTTCTTTTCCTGGATCAATGGATGTCTGCTGATATATCGTACTCAGGGAGACTGCTACATATAGGGTGCTAAAATAGAATAATTCCATCACTGCATGCTTTCCAAATTGCAGAAAAGTAACGCGATTATCAAACTGTGTCTGCTTCTGGCATTTTATCTGAGCAAGCCCTAATGAGATGATTAAGCAAAAGTGGTATTAAGAAATTACAGAACAAGACTACAGAGTTCCAACATGTAAAAATAGTCAAATCCAAAGGACTTGACACCCAAGATGTATTTTAATTCAACTGCCTCACAGCGAGGGGTTCAGTCACTTTTCCAAATGAGAACCCTAATAGCCACACTAGTTTGCAGCTTGAATTACACTTTATGGAAATAAATAGCATCAAAATAGAGAGAAGCAATGAATTCACAAGTAAATCCCAATCTCTATTTTTTTTAAATACAAACCTGAAGTGAAATTATTAAAATGGCAGTATTGTGTCATTTTAATAATGTATCCTTTGCTTACTTGTGGCCATTGCTGCACTGTAAGAGACATTGACTTATGATAATTGATGAAGGTGAAGTTACAGTACTTATTCAGGAACAACCTGTTTGTTATTCCAGTATCTCACGTAAAGGTGATTGCATGTAAAAAAAATAGGAGCAGAACTTGATACTCACAAGGGGGATATCACGTGCTTTCTCAATCCGAACAATTTTCACAGTCTCTCCTCCATACTCAGCTACTCTCTCATACACATGGTCATTATTTGACGGCTCTAGTAACATTTCTTGCTGTGCTACTCCATCATGGGCTTGAAGTAGTGCCTGAAACAGAGACCAAAAAAAGACTGAGTACATAACACTTAAAATTTGCTCAATGCTGTACCACAAACAGTAAAACCTTTCCCCTTCAATGAAAACAGGTACTACTGGAGAAACTCAGCAGGTCTAGAAGCATCTTTAGAAAGAAAACACAGTTAACATTAATTCTAGCAACTCTTTGTCAGAACAGTTCTGACGAAGTGTCACTGGGTTCGAAACATTAATTGTTTTTCTCTCAACACATGCCACCAGACTTGGGAGTTTCTCCAGCACTTCCTTTTGTTTCAAATCTCCAGCATCCACAGCTGTTAGTTTTGTTTTATTTTCCCTTCACATTACTTAAACAGAAACAATACTAATAAATATTTCATGTATCAGCAACTTGCTGATTGTACGTAAAAAGGTAAAGTTGCCATAGTCCTAGACTAGAAGGCTGTTCTCACATTGGAGAGAGAGATGATTAATGATGGTTTAAACTTAGGATCAAAACTCCTCAGCGAAGAGGAGGTTGAGAATGACAGCCTTTCACGGTGACCTCACCTAGTGTGGGAATTGAATGCACGATATTGGCATTACTCCACATCGCAAAGCAGCTGTCCAGCCAACTGAGCTAACTGATTCCCTGCTTCACCCTCCCCCAACTCCCTGAATGTACAAGGTATGACAAACCCGTCTAATAATGGCTTTGTACGTCAAATATCTTATTATTGCTCTAATTTTCCTAATAGGTTAGAAGTAAATTATTTTATTAAATGATTTTAAAGAAAACAATAAGAAGCAAAATGTAGATGCTGCACATTCTTTGGGGAGTCAGGTGGTGACTTTCCTCACTGGAGTATTCCTAGCCACATACCTGCTCTTGTAGCCATTGTGTTTATGTGGGGAGTCCAGTTAAGTTTGTGGTAATGCTAACACAATTAAACATCAATGGGCGGTGGTTAGATTGGTTCTTATCGGAGATGGCCATTGTGTGGCATTTGTATGGTGTGAATGTTACATACCACTCATCAGTCCAAGCTTGGACACTGCCATATCTTGTTGCATTTGAACATGGATTGATTCACTATCTGAGGAGTGGCAAATGGTACGGAATACTGCACAATCAGCGAACATCTCCACTTCTGACCTTATGATGGAGGGAAGGTCATTGATGAAGCAGCCCAAGATGGTTGGGCAGAGGACACTACCCTGAGGAACTGATGCAAAGATGTTCTGGAACAGAAATACTGACCTCCAACAACCCCAACCATTTTCCTACATGCTGGGTATGACTCCAACCAATGGTGAGTTTGCCCTGTGATCCCATTACCTCCAGTTTTGCTAGGGCTACCTGATGACACACTCACGCAGTTGAATGGGGCCTTGATATCAAAGGTTGTCAGTCTCATCTCACCTCTGGAATTCAGCTCTTTTGTCCATGTTTGAAC
Source organism: Rhincodon typus (assembly GCF_021869965.1). Classification (NCBI taxonomy): domain Eukaryota; kingdom Metazoa; phylum Chordata; class Chondrichthyes; order Orectolobiformes; family Rhincodontidae; genus Rhincodon; species Rhincodon typus. Next base: position 64,635,941 of record NC_063339.1, read on the forward strand.
CCAGGTAATGAGGTCAGGAACAGAATGACCTGCTGGAAACCAAACTGGGCATCACTGAGCAGTTGCTGCTTGATAGCACTGTCGATGACATCTTCCCTCACTTTACTGATGGTGTGGCAGGGTGGGGTGGGGGCAGGATTTCTTCTCCTTTTAGTGTACAGGACATACCTGGGTAATTTTCCACATTGCTGGGTAGATGTCAGGGATGTAACTGTACTGGAAAAGCTTGGCTAAGAGTATGGCAAGTTCTGAAGCAGGAGTCTTACGTCTTATTGCTGGAATTTTGTCAGGACCTACAGCCTTTGCAATATACAATGCCTCCAAGCTTTTCTTGCTTGGATGTGGAGCACATCTAATTGGCTGAAAACTGGGATCTGCAATCCTGCAGACCACTGGAGGAGACTGAGGTGGATCATCCACTTGGTACTTTTGGCTGAAGATTGTTTCAAATGTTCCAGCCTCATCTTTCGCACTAATGTGTTGGACTCTTCAGTCATTGGGATGGGGATATTTGCGGAGCCTCCTCCTTCAGGGAGTTCTTTAATTGCCCACAACTGTTCATGACTGGATGCGGCAGCATTGCACAGATTAGATCTGATCTGCTGGCTGTGGGAATTGCTTAGATCTGTCTATCAGTTGCTGCTTATGCATTTTGACATGCAAATAGTCCTGTTTGGTAACTTCACCAGGTTAACACATTTCTAGGTATGCCTAGTGCTGCTCCGGTCATGCCCTCCTGCACTCTCCATTAATGGGTTAATGGTATTGGTTGAGTGGGGAATGCATTGGGCCATAAGGTTGCTGATAGTGCTGGAGTACAATTCTGTTGCTACTGACGGCCTACAGTGCTTCATGGGTGCTCAGTCTTCAGCTGCTAGATTTGTTCCAAGTCTCTCATTTGGCACAGTGATAGTGCCACACAACACAACGGAGGATGCTCTTAATGTGAAAGTGAGACTTTGTCTCCACCAGGACCATACAGTGGTCACTCTTACCAATACTGTAATGGACACATGTATCTGCAGCTGTCAGATTGGCAAGGATGAGGTCAAGTACGGGGTGGCACGGTGGTTGTAGTTAGCACTGCCGCCTCTCAGCGCCAGGGACCTGGCTTCGATTCCAGCCTTGGGCAACTTTCTGTCTGGAGTTTGCATGTTCTCCCCGCACCCATGTGAATTTCCTCTGGGTGCTCCAGTTTCCTCCCACAGTCCAAAGATATGCAGGTTAGGTGGATTGGCCATGCTAAATTGCCCTTAGTGCTCAGGGATGTGTAGGTCACGTGGATTAGTCTTGGAAAATGCAGGATTACAGTGAATAAGGTTAGGGGTCAGATGGGTCTGGACGGGATGCTCTTTGGTCGGTCGGTCCAGACTCAAATGAACCAAATGGCCTGTTTCTGCACTGTAAGGATTACACATTCTATGTTCTATGTTCTAAGTACGTTTTTCTCTCGTTGGTTTCATCAGACCCAGACTAGCAGCCATGATCTTTAGGACCTGACCAGCTTGATCAGTAGTGCTGCTGCCAAATTCACCCTTGGTGGTGGACACAAACTCCCCAACCTAGTCTACATTTTGCAACCTTGCCAACCTCAGTGCTTCCCTCCAATTATTGCTCAACATAGAGAGCACTGATTCGTCAGCTGAGGAAGGACTGTATGTGGTAATCAGGAGGTTTACTTGCCCACATTTAACCTGAAGCCACAAGACTTCATGGAGTCCAGAGTCAATGTCGAGGACTCCCAGGGCAACTCCCTCCAGACTGTATACCCCTGTGCCACTACATCTGCTGGGTCTGTCCTGCCAGTGGGACAGGGCATGTACAGGAATGGTAATGGTGGCATTTGGGACAGTCACATTCACAGAATTGTACCTGACGACTATCAGACTGTTATTTGATTAGGCTGTCAGACAGCTCTCCTAATTTTGGTAATAACCCCCAGATATTACTAAGGAGAGCTTTGCAGGGTTGACAGGGCTGTTTCTGTTGCCTTTTCTGGTGCCTAGGATAATGCCAGGTAACCTGCTCAGTTTCATTTCTTTACGGAGATATTGTATCAACTGCTACGACTCAGTGTCATGCTAGGCCATTTCAGAGAACAGTTGAGGGTCAACCACATTGCTTTGGTCTGGAGTCACATGTAGGTCAGACCAGGTGAAGATGGCAGGTTTTCTTCCCTGAAGGACATCTGACCATGTTCCTCTCCAACATCTATTCCTATATAATTAAATTAGCTGTCTTTTTAAACAGGAATAAAAGCCAAATCTTTAAAATCAAGGACTTTTTTCTATATACTTGGTTCCTAAAACCTGAAGATGTCCAACTAAATAAGCATTTAGTTAAGCAATTAGTCTCTCAGTCAAGCCAGTAAGCCAAACTACGCTAGTTGGCAAAGGTCCATCCAGCAGTTCAAATTAAATTTCTCCAATTGAGCTGAGCCAACCTTGAACCGTTTACTTCTTTGTAGAAACAGTATATGCAGTAGAAGAATTAACAAAAATAACTGAAGCCACATACTTCAAAGTGTGGTGATGCAAGAAGAGCACAGAGTTCCTGTCCATCTTTCTGGTGACTAATGGTCAAAATCTTCTGCACCTTAAAAGAAAAGGTATAGTGATGAACACCACATACAGTAGATCTCAATTTCAATAAAAGGCTATGACAAAGCACCATCTTTTTAACATGTTTGCATAATGATGTCTGGATTTAGCAAAAGGTTCGGAAATTTTTTCATCTAGCTGCAAGTCTAGCTGCAAGAGACAGTATACATAGAAAATGAGATAATGCTCATTGACGGAAGTAAAAACCTATGAAATTGTTATGGATGAAAGCGCATCAGGTTAAAAAACTATACATAATAATTATGCTTATCAGTTAAACACTGCAACCAGTTCAAATTTAGCATGGAAACACATGCTATCACAATGTTGCAAAACGATAACTATAAAAATCACTTCCACATTTTCTTATTGACAGATGGTGGGAAAGTGAAGTACAGAGGATCAAAAAACACTTCCAAAGCTTTGGATATGCAAGGAAACCTGACATTTCAACATTTCTGGCATGGAGGCAGTTAGACCCAGAACAGAATAGCTATCTTTTTGATCATTTAATAATATTAAACGTTACTGTTGCATGTTCAGGTTTATGTTCTCAGAGGCAGGTTGAAATTTGATGCTAAGTAGCCATAATTATCAGCAACACATCATTAATTTCAAGAGCACCTGCTTGATCAAATTCTTCATACTATATGCAATATTCTTTCTAACCATTTTATAGAACTGTGTATTAGGGTCAGTTACAAGGGATACTATCTTACGACTCATTTACTTATTGTATATTCTCTCCTGTTCGCCCAGCAGAGGAAATAATCTACAGACATAAACGGCCAATGAGAGACAACATTCAAAAGTAGAAAGTGGAAAAACCAAATGAAGGAAGAGACAATGCAAGGCTTCCTCCTGTTCTTGGGGCATGGCAACACTTGAAAAATCAACTTAACTACTCACATTGCCTTGTCTTCTGAAAGCCGTCTGAACATTTCCCTTTGAACCATCATAGTCATGAAGTCATTACAGCACAGAAGGCAGCCTCATTCAGACCATCGGGTCTATGCCAGCTCTCTTTACAGCAATCTAGTGTATAGCATTCCCCTATTTTATTGCTGTAGCCCTACAATCTTATTTCCTTCAAGTACCCATCAAATTTATTTGTGAAAGCACCAATCATCTGTTTCCACCATTCTAGTATGCAGTCGGTTCAAGATCATTACGACAGTGAATGAGAAATATCTTTCTGTGGAATCATTGCTAGTCTATTAATCTGGACACACAGACAATGTTCTACAGACCTGCATGGCAGATGGTGGAATCTGACTTCAATAAAATCTGGAATGAAAAGTGCAATGATGACTATGAAACCATTGTCAATTGTCAGGAAAAGCCCATCTGGCTCACTGATGTCCTTTAGGGAAGGAAGCTGCCATCCTTACCTGGTCTGGCCTACATATGACTTTAGCAATGTTGTGGGGTTTAGCAGAAGCCCACATGGCAGGAAAGAGTTAAAAGAAACTTAATTGTATCAGGGTTAAAGTTTCTAGCAGTTACTTACAGGTCATTTTCAAGTACCTGCCCCAATACGACAAACAAACCCCTGAAGGGAAACAGATACCAGTTGTAAAAGAATTATAATAAGAACACCCTGTTAAAAAACTTGATTATATAGCGGATCCGATAACTGTAGGACTTTGTATCTGGTACAATCTGGTATAAAAAGAATCCACAGCTACTGTAAGGAAAAGAGATAGAGAGAGTTTAAGCTCAGAACCATGTAGCAGCAAGCTCTCAGAATAAAGACAATGGAAAGCCATTTTACAGTTTCTGTCTCTCACTCCGGTTCATGGTACAAGAACCTCAAAAACATGTTGACTCTCAAATACCCTCTGGCCAATTAGGAATTGGCAATGAATGCTGGCCTAGCCAGCCATGCCCATAGCCTGTAAATAATTTAAAAAAGAGCCTGTGTCAAAGTCTTACATCTGTGACTCAGTACTTCTTTGACACTCTTCTTTTAAACTGTAATACCAGATTTGTCTCACCATTCCGGTAGGTTGCATGCTGTCCTGTCAATTGGTATCATCTTCAAAGAAGATGATCTGAAGGGTCACTAAACCAGAAATGTTTTAACTCTGATTTCTCTCCACAAATGCTATCAGACCTCCTGAGTTTTTTCCAGCAATTTCTATTTTTGTTTCTGATTTCCAGCATCCTCTGTTCTTTTAGGTTGTGTAAAGTTGGTATCATCTTCACTGCTTGCTACCCTTCCAGGTTTGTGGTCATCAGCAAATGTTAAAAATGCTATTTTGTTTTTTATATTTGAGTTTTCACATCAAAAATGCACTGTCTTAGCGCTTACCGTTGGCGAAATTCAGCATCTATTGCTCTATAGCCTGAAAAACAACCATTTACAAACATTGTGCCCCATCGGTGACAGTCTAGGCACAACCTTCCTTTCCCTGAAGGTGGGGAAGAAGGTAGTAGAAAGAACAAATAATTGGGCAGGTTGGCCCATGAGAACTTTCACTTCCTTCACAAAACCTCAGCAATTAAGATCTGGGTGAAGATGACCTTCAGGACCTGCCACCAAGTAACGCCCTTAAGGGCCTCAACTTGCCACTGGGCCAGGAACCTGCCTTCTTGGCAGATGAGAAAGTAGGATTTCCTGACAGAGAAACCAGGGTGACCTGATCTGTTGCCCCGGTCTAGCACCAATTGGGCCCTGAAAGCCAACCTTGGCTTGGTTTCTGACCACACCCTTTCTCCACGACCCCAAGCCCATGATTGTGGGAAAACAGGTAGCTAAGAGATATGAAGCAGCCCAACCTGGGTCACGAAACTGATTCGAGGAGTCCCTTGAGCTCCTGCATGGTTGCACGATAAATTCTGTTTACAAATTGCTATAGCAACCCATTTCAAAAAGAGTAATAGGAGAAATAGATCAAATGCTTAATAGGAGAAGCATCTTGGTAATTCTGGGGGGTTGAGTAAGGGCAATGCAGTATTCTTAAATGTCCTGATTTTACATTATAGCTTAACTCCTGTATTAAAGCACAAGGACGCGCACCATTGAGAGCCAAGAAGAGGAATAGAATAAAAGTAATGAATTCCAAGCAAGAAAGCTGCAGTTTCAGAGGCCAGCTGAATAAAATGCCAGCTTCTGCAGCATGGATACTTGAATGCAATAATACAACAAAAATTATCAGGTGGTTATACCATCTCACATTTAGAAGATGAACCCACTCTTCTCAAAAAGAGTACCATACAGATGATGAACAGGTAGGGAGGGAGCTAGCTAGAGTGTTTTGGTAGACAGATGGCAGAGTAGAGAACTCTGGAGATGCTGTCATTGCAGTAGAACTGTAAGTAAGTAACAACTGCTCTCCCAAAGGAACACTTTGCAGGCACCAGTTTAACATCACAATTTAAGTCAAAATCTTCAAAAGCTACAGTTAAAAACAAAGATGAAAAAAGTTTAATTACAATTCATTAATTCATTTGGCAATGAACTTACCTCCTGGGATAGATCCTGTGCATTGCCACTCACAGGGTATGGTGGACTCATCTTGTGCATGTGAATGGCTACTGTATTGTGAATGTTGAACGCATTTTGAAAATCCCGGTTCTGAACCAGTTGCAAAATGAGAGTCACATCATCCTGACTCTGGCTGTCAACTAGGCTGTGTTGTATGTGTTTTAGAGAAGACAGCAGTTCATCTATTTCTAGGGTTAAGGAAATAAAAGCCTTGTCAGTAGAATTATTTAATAAACAAAGTATCTCCACAAATGCTCACTAACATAGGTCAAATTGCAGCCAAAGCAATGGAGCAATATAGGAACATGGAAAATATGAACAGGAGTAGACCTTCAAGCCTGCTCCAGTGTTTAATATTACCATAGCTGATATCCTACTCAAACCCTATTCCCACTTTTGCTCCATACCCTTTGATCCCTTCAGCCCCAAGAACTACATCTAAGTGCTTCTTGAAAATAACATGGATGTTGGGAGGATGCAGCAGAAATGAATTTATAAACTCAGTAATAATTTTAAATTCAAACTAAGGAAGGTTAGGAGCTGACACGTCAAGGACAGCAGAATTGGTGAAAAGACTTAATGCAGGCAAACCTTCAAGTAGAACCTGCAGTAAGTTAGTACTGCTTTCAGGTAAAGGATGGGAGACCGTAAAGCCATGAAATCTAGAAGGTGCTGAAGGCACATTGAGGATTCTGACATGTACGTTGTTGTATAGACAGAGCCAAACAGTGTATTGGAGATGAAATCAGTTGAAGAGGATATGGATGGAAATTTAGCTCAATCAAGCAGTTGCGAACGCTGTGAACAGTCTGGTTCATCCTGTGAAGGTGTCTTAAAAGGGAAATGGAGTCAGGGACCATACTGACTTTCCAAATGGAGGAATAACATACAAGCAGTATAGCAGCAGAGTATTTAATGAGGTAGAGTTAGGTGTCATCAGCATTCCTGGATCCACATTTTCAAGATGATGCAATGGTAAAGGCAAGTGATGAGCGTCTCATGGAGTTGGAAGATGATGGACGATAGGCAGGTCAGTCACGTCAAGGACTGCAGAGATGTCAGCGAGGGATGAATCAAAAGTGACGATTCCAGTGTTCAACTGTAATGTGCATCAATGTCTTATTTATGCTAAATCCTTGTGAAGAACTTGATTAGTGGGAACTACAGTACAGTTTCATCTCTGATTAGAGCCATTTTACTGTTGTGGCTAGGGCACAAGCCAAACTAAAGCAATTTAAACCAGAAGGTGCAAAAAAAAAGGGACATGGGCTGACAGGTAACATATTCAAACATTTTGGAGAAGAAAGAGGATTTGACATGGAACAATGTTTCATGAAAACACATGAAATAGAGGTGTTAAGGTTTTTTTTTAAAATAAAGAGGAGGATGTCAGAAGTGAAACAATAATATGCACAAGCAGCATCAAGTAACACACTTTCAAAAGACTAACCTTAGTTTACATTATTAACACTGTTAATAACATTATTAACACTGCAGAAAAAGTTCCCATTTTTCAAAATTGCAAGCCCACACTTGTCAAAGCTTCATAATCTGATCTAAGCTACTGAGCATTTAAATGGAAGAAAAAGGTCTTCAATTTCTATTCAATATAAACATATATTTATTACTTGTAGAATTACAAAGAAATCTAATTTTGCAAACAACCATTTCAAATAGTATCTATGAAATTGCCCATTTCATTTGATATTGAGTAAAGAAATGTTTGAAACATTGCCCATCACCAGTCATCAGTATGAAATGAACTACAAAAATCCAACAAGACTGTGGCAGCTATTCAGATGGGTGAACTATGTTCACCAAAACAAAAAAAAAGACAGGTTCAAAGATCATCTTGGAAATCAGAAACAAAGGGGCCTGGATTCAAAATTGCCAGGCAAGAGATACTAGAAAAGGTGAGAAAGAAATAACAGTGTTGTTAGCACATGGAATATTTATTTAAGTTGAACTAATGATACTTAAGTAGGAATTTGATGAACACTATGTATTCTAGAGCTAATGGAGTCTTTGGAACACTCTTCCTGAAAAACTGGTAGAAGCAGAGTTCTTGAATATTTTAAGGCAGATATAGATAGATCCTTGTTAAATCAAAAGGGGTGAAAGGTTACTGATGTATAGATGGCAATGAAGATTTGATATTTTGATCATATCAGCCTTAAATCTTATTGAATGGCAGAGCAGGTTTGAGGGACAGAATGGCCCATTTCATCTCCTTGATCATGTTTTCACAGGACAGAGCTGGGAAATTAGGATAAGAATAGTTTGGGAAATAGTAATAGCAAAATTATGACGGGACAAATCACATTCTGTTGCAGTCTTACAATTTCTGTTGACAAAAGCTGTTGTGCATTAAAAAGGAAAATTTGTGACGATGACTTTACAAGGTGTATTTTGTTCTCTTTTTTTAAAAAGGATGAAGAGAGGTTGAGACAGAGGTAACAAGCAGTCTGTTCAAAGCCAATAAGTGAACAGCTTCAGGCCTTAAGTTTTTTTAAAAAAAAAGTTGGAATAATAGATGCAGCATGAATGAGTGGAGTCAGGTTCCCACAGAACCAGGGTTTTAGTTTAGCTTTCAATAGCTGTTGGGATTTTATGCTGTCACATGACTCTCTCTCCCTTCTACAGCAAAACACTTGAATTGTCTCTCTCTGGACACCAGAATTTTCTCTTGATGTTCTTTCTTCCTGGCTAGAGAAACATTGTATGTGAGACAATCTATTTTTACAGAGTTTGCCTTTGCCAAAGATGTGTTGAAGGGATGTTACTATACTGCAACAGTTGCTGTTTAGTAGTTAAATAAATCAATTATTCTGTTAAGTTTTCCAACAGAATTAAAGCTATACCAATTCCTCTCTCTTTTGCTTGTATTTTAACTGTAGGGTAAGAATAAAGTGCATTTTGCTTAAAGCCAAGTAGTGTAACCAAGTGAATTACATCTGGAATACAGCACCTTATACTTCCTTTTAAATCAGATAATTTTAGGGCCTAGGTTAGATCCTTGATATAATTGAAGGGGGCTTGGTCTGGTCCATAACAAACATTACTGCAGAATTTTAAGAGCATTTCTTTCCTGTAATTTGGGTGCTTAACTTTCCACCAGAAGTTTTATTTTTGTTGTTGTACGTGATGTAAAAAGAACGCAACCATTTAATTTATAATTTATAATTTATAATTGATTTTCTGAAGAAGGGTCTCGACCTGAAACGTCAGCTTTCCTGCTCCTCTGATGCTGCTTGGCCTGCTGTGTTCATCCAGCTCTACACCTTGTTATCTCATTTAATTTATATGTCAAGATACAAGAAAAATCTGTAGAAGCTTACAATTTACAGAACATTTCTGCTGCACTATGACACTCAAATTACTATGAAATATTACCTCAGATTGTCAATATCTTAATGCCACACAAAAGCTCATTAAATCTACAAAACAGAAAAACTTAAAAATGTCAAATACCCTGTATCTAGATTGAGGGTCATTTTTAGAAAAATATTTAACTAAAAAAAACTATATACAGTAGCTAAGAGATTAGTTTTTCACTCATTTTCATTTACGTACCTAGAACTTTAACCGTGTTGCTAGGTCCTTCTAAAATGTCCTCAAATGTAGGGTTATCAATGCCCACTTTTGGTTGAACTTGGGCTAGTTTTTTCAGTCGAATGGAAGAATTAAGTTCAAACTCCTGCTTCTTTCCCTCTTCTTCTCGTCTACGACGCATGTCGTCCTGTTGTTGGCGAATTCTTTCCAACTGAGCGCTTCGGCGTACAGGCATGGTCCGTGAGCCCAAGTCATCAGGACAATCCACTGCCATTTCTCTGTGTCTTGGTGGCTCATCATGAGATAAAAGATCTATGTTCTTCATCTCACTTTCTGGTCCCTCTGTAACATGTCCATTCATGTGTGAGGTAGTCATGATTAAAACTGAAACCTTTCTACTTTCTTCCTAATATTTGAAACTGTTACGTCAAAGTTGTTTTGGTTTCAGAAAATCCATGTTAATAATAATGGAGGTACTTCTGTTGTAAAATTTACATGGCTGTGCACTTATACTTGACAAATCCACTTCAACTGAGATTGATCTGGAAGGAGAGAGAATTGCTCAATTAAGAAAAAGAATCAAATAAAATTTCATCCACTCTTAAAAATTCATTTAAATTTAAACATTCCATAATCTATTTTTGGCATTTATTTTCTCACATTTATTTAGGCTGTGCAAACCTGTAATTCTTTACTGTGCTATGGATCATGAATGTACTGCACCAGACCTATTTGAGGCAACACACAACCAATCCCACTTTCTATTTAACACGTTTGGTTCTTTTGGCTTCGGTAGGCTTTCCAACATATCACAAAATAACCGGATCACCAGAACCAGCCACCTGGATACATTTCATCTACAATAATAATTTCTGACAGATATCAGGAAATTGAGAGAAATGGGTTCAGAAACAAAATGAAATATCTGGCCCATCCTACGACTCTACATTTGGTTATCAGATTGCTCATAAGTATCTGGATTTACCCGAAAGACCCCTTAAAGGTGTTTAAAATGTGATGTTATCGCCAGCTAGATTTTCTGGGCTTGAACTCATCCAGAAAATTTTGTGCAAAGGATACATTTAATTATCTGAGTGTGAATGCGTCTGAGGCAGACAGCAAAATAAGCAAGAGCATGTGCAAGCACAGCAGAGATCTTCACGGATAAACCCTGTCCAAAAGCAAAGAAATTGAGGGAGAAAATATGCAAAGAAAGGTAACAGCAAAACTTCAGAAATATGAGGGAAAGCTTCAGGTTTCTGCAGAAAACAAACTGCATGAAGAAAACCAAGATGAAAGTGCTTGAAGACATACAAGAAGAAGAATGAGGGACTGGGGGTGGATCAAAAACTCCCGAGATAAAAGGAGACATACTTGCCAACAATGTGGCTTGGCTTCTCAACAATGGACCAAATCATTTTACATTTCGATATGGACCAGCATATTTCTCACATCAGACTTCAGACTGCCACATTTTCCAGCTGCTGACATTTTCAGTTGCAACTTAACTTACAGTTCAGTAGCCAACAGACGTGAATGAATTAACTATTGGCGCCTGTCACATTAAAAGTCAGATTCAGTGCTGCCGAGAGGTAGCAATGGTCTACCAGGAGTGCAGAGGTGAAAGTTAGAGTTTAAAGACAATAATTAGGATCTCCAGGTAAGCGCAGATTACTTCTGTTTTACTAAGTAAAAGGCGCAGGTCATTCAGTTTGCTAACCCACTTATCCTTTATTTCAGTCATAGAGTCCTACAGCACTGAGACAAGCCTTTTGGCCCAACTGGTCCATGCCAACCAAAACATCCATCCACACTTGGCCCATATCCTTCTAAACCTTTCCTATCCATGTATTCGTCTAAATGCCTGTTAGATGTTGTAGGTGTATCCACCTCAGCCACTTCCACTCGCAGCTCATTCCATATGCTTACCACCCTCTGTGTGAAAAAGTTGCCCGTCGGGTTCCCATGTATTCTTTCCCCTCTTACCTAAAGCTGATGCCCCAACCCTGGGAAAAAGGCCGAGTGCATTCACCCTATGCACGCCTCTTATACACTTATCTTATACAATTCTATAAGAACTCCCTCAGTCTCCTATGCTCTAAAGGAGAAAAAAAGTCCTAGCTTGTCTAATCTCTCCATATGACTCAGTCCCTTGAGTCTTGGCAACATGCTTGTAAATTTCTTCTGCACTCTTTCCAGCTTAACAACATCCTTCCAATAGCAAAGGGACCAAAACTGAATACAATACTCCAAGTGCGGCCTCACCAACGTCCTTAACAACTACAACATAACTTCTCAACTTTTATACTCAATGCCCTGACTGATGAAGGCCAGTGTGCCAAAAGCCTTCTTCATCGTCCTGTCTACCTGTGACTCCACTTTCAGGGAACTGTGCACCTGAACTCAGAGGTCCCTCTGTACCACTCCTTAAGGCCCTGTCATTCACCATGAAACTCCTACCTTGATTTGACTTTCTAAAAAATGCAATACCTCATACTTATCTATACTAAACTCCATTTGCCATTTCTGGGCCCGCTTGCCCAGTTGATCAAGATCCTGCTGCAATTTCAGATAAGTTTCCTCACTGTCCACAACAACATCTACTTTAGTGTCATCCACAAACTTACGAATCATGCCTTGTACATTATCATCTAAATCATTGCTGTTTGTTATCTATATCAATGGGCCCAGATCGACTCCTGAGGCACACCACTAGTCACAGGCCTCTAGTCCAACAAGCATCCTTCCACTGTTACTCTCTGCTTCCCACCATCAAGACAACTGTGTATCCAATTTGCCAACTTTCCTTATATTCCACATGACCTAACCTTCTAGAGCAGCCTACCATTTTTTTCCCCTTTATCCATTAATAGGATGAGGGCGTCGCTGGCAAGGCAGCATTTATTGCCCAGACTGCAGTTGAGTCAACCATATTGTTGTGGGTCTGGAGTCACATGTAGGCCTTTGTGAGGCAGAACCAAAGTATATATTTAATTAGTCTGCCATCTCTTTGTTCTCCATTATAAATTCCCCAGTTTCTGACTGTAAGGGACCTACATTTGCCATTACTAATCTTTTTCTTTTCACATACCTACAGAACCTTTTGCAATGAGTTTGTACGTTAATTGCATAACTACTCTTATACTGCCTCTTAATCTTTGTCCTCCTTTGCTGAAATCTAAACTGCTCCCAATCCTTAGGTCTGCTGCTTATTTTAAGCAATTGTATGCCCTTTTATTGGATCTAATACTATCCCTAATTTCACATGTTTAGCCATAGTTAGGCCAACTTTCTAGTTTTATTTTTACAACAGACAAGAATGAACAATTATTTCAGTTCCTTCATCCACTCTTTAAATGTTTGACATTACTTAAAGGGATGATGGTTGATAGGCAATGTTCCCCAATTTATCAAAGCAAACTAGCATCTCAAACCATCGTAATTTCTTTTATTTAGCCTCAGAATCAAATGTATCTTCTTAAATGAAGAATTCTACCATATTATGGTCACTCTTCAAGGAGCCTCAAACAGCTAGACTGTCAATTATAAAAACTGAAAGCAGCATGGATGGTGGAAATCAGAAATAAAAACGGAAATTGCTGCAAAGGCTCAGCAGGTCTGGCAGCATCTATGGAGAGAAATCAGAGTTAATGTTTTGGGTTCAATGACCTTTCTTCAGATATATCGATTACTCCTTTTTCCATTACACCATACCCAGTCTCAGATTCAATACACTCCTCAAAGTATTGATCCAGAAAACTACCGCACATACACTCCAGGAATTCCTCCTCTAGATTAATGTTCCTGATACAGTTCGCCCAATTTATATGCAGATTAAAACTTCTCATAATTACAGCAGTATGTTTATTGCTTGCATCTATAATTTCCTACTTAATGCCTGCCCCAACATTACCACTTTAACCCCCTATATTGCTTTCTGCCTCTTGGTATTGCTAAGCTCTATCCATATACATTCCACCACTGGAACTAATATCCTTCCTTACTACTGCTGTTAATGTCCTCTTTAACCATCATTATTAATCCACCTCCTATTCCTTTCTGTCTGTCATTCCAAAATAATGAATACTCCTGAATATTCAGCTCCCATCCTGGTTACCACAGTCACATCTCTGTAATCCTACCTATATGATATGCTTTTATATCTATTTCCATGTCTAATTCATCCATTTTATTGCTCTATGTATTAAGGCACAACACCTGAAGGCTTATCTTTATAACATTCTTAGTCTCATTGCATTATTTTGTGCTATGGCCCTGTTGATTCTTGCCCTTTAATCCTCTGCCTATCAATTTTTCTACTTCCCATTCTTTTGTTTTTGACCTTGTTTCCCTCTCTTTTGTCACCCTGCCGTTTTAGTTTAAACCCACCCCAACTGCAATAGCAACTACAAACCCCTAGAAGATCAGTCCAGTACTGGTGAAGCCCAATGCAAGGTCCAAGAACAGCACCTCATCTTTCAAGTAGTTATTTTACATCCTTCTGGATCCATTATCAAATTCAACTTGAGAACACAAAATCTGTCCTTCATTCTAAAATTTGTTTTTCCCCAGTATTAGTCTCCACCTCGTTCATTTGTTTTTGCTTTCAAAGTGCAGCTCATTTCCACTATTAATACTTACTCTGGAGCAAGTTTCTTGTTCCTTTATTACTATCATTAAGATTCACATAGCTTTTGCTCTGTGATATCTTTAATCTTTCCTGCCCTCTAAAACAATAGCTAAACCTTGCCTTTCATCCACCTGAACACACACTTTCATCAATAGCTTAAAATCCATCTCATTTCTAATTCTTCAGTTCTCAAGAAAAGTCAGGCTAGACTCAAAATATTCTCTCTCTCACTTCACAGAGGCTGACTTTTTCAATCACTCCTTTTATTTTAGACCTCCATAACTGGCAATATTTTGCTTTTATTTTAGCTCATTACTTTTGCAAATTCAAAAAATTCATGCCAGAACTTCACTGACATCAAGCCATGACAATGCAGCAATGGGACAAACTGCCTCCTTTGATTATTGAGTGACTTAAGCTTCAATCCTGCAAGATAGATGTCTACAGAAGCATGTTTTTTTAACATTTTAAATGCTGTAAATCTAGAATCATGTACCTGGTAGCCACTACTTTGGCATCAATTAAGTGAGCACAATTTAGTGGAATGCTGTGCCTTTCTACTATTTCTATTTAAACACAACAACCCCGGTGACAGAAAGCAGGAGTGAATTGAGACTATAAGCTTCAACAAATATTTGACAACTCAAGAAGTTACAAATAGTACAAGCAAAATACTAGTTTAGAAATTGAATTACAAGAGTCAAATTTTCCTATTTTAAGGAACACTGAAACTCCAATCGTCACGTATATGACAACATAATATAATTTGAAGTCTTTGGTTAAGATATAAGCAAGGTGCAAAAAAGTAGTAGGAAGAAAATGAAGCAATGCAATGGGCTTGTTTAGTTAAGGAAACTGATTGACGTTTCAGTGGCTATAGATATAACTCCAGGAATGGTATGTCATGAAGAAAACAGCATGCATCAGCTACAAGACATCGCTCTGGGAGAGGTTAAATAGAGTTCCATGTTGGTACCTATGATTTAGGCAGGAAAGGAGATTAGCTACTGAGGGTAGATTTTAAGGAGATGGAAAGGAGATTGAAAAGCAGCACCTCTAAAGCAATATCTTAAGATTACTCCAATTTGCAAGAGCAAATGGACTAGGAATAGGAGAACTGAGTGATTGATCACGTGACTGGAAAGCAGGTGTAGAAAGAAGGGCATCAATTTTCTGACACACAGTGGACTAGTTCTGGGGAAGGTGAGACCTATACAAACCATATAACGTACATCTGAACAGGAGTGGGACAAATATCTTTGCAGGGAGATTTGCTGGTAGGGAATGGTTTAAACTAGATTGGCAGAGCAATGGAAACTGGAGGGCAGATTCAGATAGGACAAATTCAGAGCAGGCAAAAGGAGACAGAAAATTAATTAGTAACTCAAACAGAAAAAGCAAAAGGTTAAAAAGTCAACAACACTAGAATTTTGCAAGGCTAAAGAAGGTATAAAATGTACATGTAAGGAGTTTAGCAGATAAAACCAATGAGCTGAAGATGCTGAAATCATTGCTGTATGGATTAATTGACTTAAAGTGGGGCAAAAATGGCAGCTCAACATTCCTGTCTGTAGAGTTTCAGGCAAGTTACAGAGGAAAATTTAAAAAAAAATGTGTAGCATTAATGGTGAAGCATCAACTACAGCTGTCAGGAGGAATGATGTATTAAATTAGTCTAATCAAGCCACGTGTTTGGTTTAGAAATAAAAAAGGGCAACAACACAGATAGGAGTGTAACATAGACTACCATTAGTGGGGAGAGCGATAGAACCTCAAATATGTCGGCTAATTTCAGAATGCAAAAAGCAATAATAGTTGGGGGCCTAATCAGAATATAAACTATGTGGCAAAAAAAAGGGCACAAAATTCTTGAACGCATTAAAGGGAACTTATCTTGTCAGCATGAAACAAGTCCAATGAGAGGGAGTGCAATTCTAGATTTATTCTGAGGAATTGAAGCTAAGCAAGTGGGCAGGGTATCAGTGGAGAACCATTTTGGAGACAGTGACTATAATGCAGTTAGACTTAGCATCATTATTGAAAGGGATGAAAACAGAACAGGAGTATTCCAGAAGAATGTGAGAGGCAAGTCAAATAATTCTAGTCTGGTGAGTTTAACTGCAATGGTGGGCAGGATAAATCACCACTTGGGAACACATGGAATAATTAGCAATAGTCAGCCTTGTTTTAAGCGAAGATTGTGTTTTCCTAACTTAATTGAATCACTGGAAACAACAGCAGAAAACTCAGTCCTGTTCACCCTGCAGAACCCTCCTAGTGACAAAAATTGGGAGGGTAATCATACTCCTGGACCTAAACCTTACAGACAATATCCCAGACAAACATCACCACCATTCCTAGTGTGCCGTGTCACTCTGGTAAGGCAAACTAAGCACAGGTGGCAGGAAGCAGCCCTCAGCGTCAACATTGACCCTGGACTATTTGAAGTCTCATGACATCAGGTCAAACATGGGCAAGAAAACTCCTGCTGATTACAATGTACCATCCACCTTTCCCTTCACTGTTAAATTGTTGTTCTTCAATGTTGGACTCTGGTTAGGCGAATTTCAACATCCATGACCGAGTAGCACCACTACTGACTACGCCTGAGTCCTCAAGGACATAGCTGATAGACTAGGTCTGCAATAGGTGATGACAGAACCAACAAGGAGAAAACATACTTGATCTCAGCCTCAACAAACCACTCACAAATGCATCTGTGACAGTTTCGATAGCAGACCTCAATCCTTGTGGAATCAAAGCCTGTCTTCACACTGATGACACCCCTTCACTGTGTTGTGGCATGATCACTGTGCTAAATGAAATAGGCTTTGAACAGATCTAACCACATAAGACTGGACATTCAGGCGCTACAGGCTGTCAGCAGCAGTACAGTTGTACTCAAACACAATATGCAACCTCATGGCTCAACATATACCCAACTCTACCACTACCACCAAGCCAGGGGGTCAAACTTCATTCAATAAAAAGAGCGCAGGAGCAGCATTAGGCATACTTGAAAATGAGGTGTCAACTTAGGGAAGCAGCAAAATGGGACTACTTGCATGTCAAACAGCAAAAGACAAGTGACAGAGAGGCTAAGCAATTCCAGATCGAAGCTCTGCTTGTCGTGACTGCAATCATGAATGGTAGCGGTCAATTAACTCATTAGAATAGGAGGCTCTGCAAATATTCCCATCCTCAATGACAGCCAAGCTGCCAGCACCATCTTTAATGGAAAGAAAATTGAGGACTTTACAACAATTTTCAGCCAGAAAGGTCAATTTACTGCCACCTTCTCAAGGACAACTGGGGTTGGGCAATAAAAGCTGGCGGAGCCATCAACACCCACACCCCATGAATAAAAGAAATAAAAAGGAGGGTTGATTTGGGTAGTGCCGTGGATGTTGTCTACTTGGACTTAGCAAAATTTAGCTCACAAGGTACCAGACGGCAGACTGGTCGACAAAGTAAAAGCTGACACGACTTATGGTGAGTTTGGGCCAAATTTAAATTTTCGATAGGTAACAAAAGGGTAACGGACTATGTATACCTTTACACATGTGAAGCAATTTCCAGTGACATTTTGCAAAGCTCAGTGGTGGGTCCCTTACTGTTGCATATGCTGATTTGGGCTTGAGTATGGGAGACCCCATTGGTAAATGTTCAGGTGACAAAAACAGGCCATATAGTTGACAGTCAAGAGAAAAACTTGACAGGTGACACAGTGGAATGATATTAAATAGTTTGGTTGAGTGGACAGGGAAGTGGCAAATGGAATTCAAAGCGGAGAAATGTAAGCCATTTGGGGAGGGCAAACCAAGTTAGGGAATACACATTAAACGGAAGGACATGGAGAAGGTTGGACAAAGTGACTCATCTTGGAGTGCATGCCCATACAGCCTTTAAGGTGGCTGGACAAACAGATAAAGATGGTGAACAAAGTGTGTAAAATACTTTCCTTTATTGAATGTGGCATTGAAAATAAAAGTAGGGATGTAATGATTGAACTGTATAGAATGCTGGACAAGCCATAACGCAATGTGTGGCCAGTTCTGGTCACATTATAGAAGGGACATAATTTCTTTGGTGACAGTACAGAACAGCACTGTAAGAATGTTGCCAGAGTTTGACAATTGCATCTATGAAGAAAAATTGGATAGGTTAGGACTTTTTCTCCCCTCTTAGAATAATGGAACAACTTAACTGAGGGGCCTAGACAGGAGATAGGAAACATTTGTTTCCCCTAGAGAAGAGGTCAATTACCATGGCTCCAGGTTTAAGGTGATTGGTAGGTCGTTTAGAGGAGATATGATGAAATCATTTTCAACCAGAATATGCTGCCCAGTTGGTGGAGGCAGAAACTATCAACTCATTTAAAAGGTAGCTGGATATGCACTGGAACAGCTCTAAGACTACATACCAGTTGCTGGGAGGTAGGATTAGAACACATGATTAGTTTTTTTTTCTCCCCCCTGTTCTAGCTGCCACCAACACAGAAAAAGGCCTTGGAACCTATTGTGTCGTAACATTTCTATAGCTCTGCATGTTTTCAGGGAAGAAGTGAATGTTAGCGTTCACAATTGATAAAAAAACACTTACTGAGCTGTAAGTAAAGAATGGGAAGCTTAAACATTTCCCATTTCATATTTAATGGAAAGAATGAATCACCTTCAATTTGACATTTAATACTACAAGCTGCTTGGACTTGTTAGCTTTTCTAGTAGAGTCCAAGCTCTGACCTTTAAACATTGTAATAGGAGAAGGCTTTTCAGCGCTGCGCCTGAACTACCGTTCAATAAAAGATTGTGGCTGACCTGTATCCTAACTTCTTATACCCACCTTGCTTACAAATTCTTTAAAGCCCTTGGCAAAATGTAATCAACTTCAGATTTAAAATTGACTGAACTAGCTTCACCAGTTTTTTTTGCAGGAGAATTTTCCTCATTTATACTACCCTTCAACTGAAGTGTTTTCTAACTTTTCTCCCGAAACATCTAGATTTGGCGTTAAAGGCTAATAGCTCATTGTCCTTGACTGGCCCACCAGCAAAAATAATTCTCTTAGAATTTTGACGAAGCAGTGGTTACCTCTTCCACCAGTCATGAAGCCAAGAAAGCCCCACCAAAGCCATTTCAAGGGGACCCCATGAGATTTCATGTCCATCAGGGCCAAATAAAGCTTTAATAAGCAATCCCAACTTAGAACCTGAAAAAAAGTTTTCATTTAGGATTACTATCAGCTGTAGTTCAGCTGCAAAAACTTTCCTTCTCAGAGTCAAAGGTTTCAAGTTCTTGTCCTGTCCTAAGAATTGAGCACAAAAGTCAAAGCCAACACTCCAGTGCAGTACTAAGGGAACACTCCACTGCTAGAGCCATTTTTAGGTGAGACATTAAGCCGACCCCCTGTCTGCCTTCTTAGATGGAGATGAAAGATTCCAAGAGTCAGCGTCTTCAAGTTATTAACAGTTATTACTGGCCAAAATTTCTCTCAATCTACAGAACAAAACAGATTATCTTGTCATTGGCAATAACACATTATTGCTTGCTGGAGCTTGGTGTGCATAAAATGATTCCCACGTTTCCTACGCTATCACATTGACCACACAAAAATATTTCACTGGTTGCAAGTGCTTTGAGATATCCAGAGGTTGTGAAAGGCACTGTACAAATGCAAGATTTTTTTTTTAAAAAATGGATTTCATCAAAACATATCAAAGTAGCTAAGAGGACAAACAGGTCACTTGTGCAAAAATATAAATTCATGGATTGTTATTCTAATTCCTTTCAAAAAATACCTTTGGATGTAGAAATCATCAACTATTTGTGAAAACAGCATCAACAGATCACTTGTAAACTCATTACTATAGCACCACTCTCAAACAAATTATACTCTGTACATTAGGAATTCAACATTTCTTTCTCTTCGTCAATTGCAATTTTTCCTCCTCTCCCTCAGATTTTACAGAATTTTTATGCAAACTCTTCCTACTCTGCTTCAGCCTTGCAGTGCAGCTGGAACTCTTCATTTAGTCAAGATTAGCATTCCTGCAGCGTTCAAAGGATTCTGGTTTCTATGGTAATAGTTTTGTCAGCTAACAAGATGTCCCAGCCTAACACCAAAAAACTTTCGTCGCACAAGAGAGTTCCAACCTTTCAACATTTTAATTTTAGCTTTAAGTCTCACATTGGTTTAGGCTTTGCTTTAAGCCCGCTAAAATGTGGAAACAATGTTTTCTTTAAAACAAAACCACAAATCCAATATATTGTTGCTTTAGAGGAGTATCATGAAGTCACAAAAATCCATACTGAATGATGCCAGGAAAGTCTATAAAGAATGACACTCAAAGCATCTGTTCTATTTATGTCCATCACCAAAGGGAGAGACTTGTACCTAATACTGATTGGACGATAAATGAGCTGCCTTGTCTTCTGACTAATTATACGTCACCATAAAAACAGCTCTGCAAACAGGGAATCAAAATAATTTGTGTCCAGACAGTACGTGCACCTCACTTGACCATTTAGCTCAGTTAGATATCTCAATTGCAATCAGTCTATTTTCCTCACAAGCTTTAAAAATTATACCACTCCAGTGCTTATTGCCACACTGTGAGACTTGGAAAATTTTGTTTGTCATCTTGGATTGCAGTTCAAACTCAAATATTATAAACAGTAAGGTGTACAGGTACAGTAACCAAGAATACTTAGTAGGACGCAATTAATCTCAAATTGGCACGGTATTTTCTCAACTGCCAAACACAACAGCATCTTTGTAGAATTTAACAACCACAGTCTAGTAAATTGGACGCATATTTTTATACTGCTTTTATAATTAACAAACTGCACAAGTGTAATAATTTTTAAAAATGGGATTCTGCTTTTAAACTGTACCTTAGATTTTTTTTTATAAATTCTGCACTTCAAACTCGGGCATGAGTTAGAGCCCAGATTCCTATGAATCACAATTGGGGCCATGTCCGCTTCTGTAATTACTTCGTAACTTCTAAATTGAGCCAGCCTTAGAGTTTGTCCTGTAACTCTAAGAGCAGTCAAGAAGTATTTCAAACATTCACAATTAGAAAGTGAAAGCTAAACAATTAAATAATTAACACAAACAACAACTGTCACCAGTTAAAAAAAAATCACACTCAGTTTGAACAAAGTGTTCTTTCAGAAAGCAAAGAGAAACAAGACAGTGCATAATTTCCCAAACAGGTTGGCTTTGTTTGACAGTAAACATGATGAAAGTACATTCAATAACATCTGCGTTGAAGGAATAATTGCAGACAACTAAACATGTTGCTTCTTGGTCATTCGTTAATTTGAAAATAATGATGCATATACTGTGGGAAAACAAATTACTTTCATGCCTGCCTTTTAGTCTTTTTCAAAACTAAAAGATATCAGCATCGGGATTGGAACATGTCTGCACTGAGACACTCAGTTCTACCACCAAGTTGGTTTTGTATTCAAAAATAAAAAAAATTCCTATTGTTTATTTTAACAATGTTACAATTATACGGACTTCAGGAGCCAAAAAATGTACTTGCTCTCTGCAATACACAGCTGCCATGTTGACCCGAGATTGATTGAAACCATTTAAAAGAAACAATGGAGCATTATACATGAATATTGTACTAGCAGCAAAGTCTTACAAAATTCTACTCTTAAGAGTCTCATGTGGCTTAGCTTTCTCATCAGAGAAGCATGGATGTCTAAAGCAAGCATTATATTTTCCCCAAGGTAGTAGGAACTGCCGATGCTGGAGTCTGAGATAACAAGGCGTAGAGCTGGATGAACACAGCAGGCCAGGCGGCATCAAACGAGCAGGAAAGCTGACGTTTCGGGTCTGGACCCTTCTTCAGAAATGGGGGAGGGGGAAAGGGGATTTGCCCCTTCTTAACCTCAGAAGAGCAGAATTATTTTACCAGCATATCATTCCTCTTTCCAACTAGAGTTAGACTCCCAATTTAGTATTCAATTAGGGGGCAACTGGGCACTGGGGCGCACACCATTACAATTTTGGTTGAAATCACTCAAATACATTTTTTTTAGGATGTTTACAACTACCGCAGGAGGGGCTTTAGTGGTGCAGTGGTAGTGCCCCTACCTCGTGGCCAGAAGGTCAAGGTTGAAGTCCCAGCTGCACCAGAGACATGCCACAACCTGTCTGAATGGGTTGACTAAAACTATCAATAATATATCAGGCAGGGACAACTTTCATCTCATCAGCCTCGGCTGTATGTAAATTCTACATTACATAATAATCAAGTCTTCATTCACAACTGTTAAAATTACTAATACGTTCTCATTAAAAAGAGAATCAAAATGCAAGTGAGAGCCAAGACAACAAATATCCTTCAAGTCATAAATCAATCTATCAGCTCTTGTGCAGGACTCTGCAGTTCTGTGCTAGATCAAAGCTTAAATGAATACCCCTGCTCAACTCTGCAAGGGAAAGCAGCTCTGTTTCTAATCTAACATTTGCAGTTTTTCTGGCCCAACATATTAATCATTCAATGTAGAAACGTGAAACAAAACTGGTTTAGAAACAATAACTGATTGGTCTGCAAGTTCAGGGAACATTATCATCTGATGATTATTTTTGTATAATAATGCTGACATTAATCTAAGATTTAAATTTTTGCATACTATTAGATTTAAGGAATTTTTTTTTAAAATTATGTTTCAAAGCATCTACTGTTTTCTCACCCCAAAGCTTGGGTAGCTGAACAGTCTGAGAGATAACAAGCCTATGAAGATCCAGCTGACCCCGATCTAAACTGAATCATCTGGAACAGCGTAACAATTGCTCCCTAGGCAGGGAAGAGGGAATGCAAAATTGGCAAAGTTTTCTACATTTTATGTGTATGAGACTAAAATTAACGTGTGCATTTGTCGTATGAAAACAGGTTTCAGCTCAAATACAATGCTGAATACAACAAATAGTCAAGCATCATTCAACATCTCAGCTCGTTTACAGAGAATGGCCACCTGTGCACAGTACTGCACTAACGTGTGAAACTTTATCCCATACAGTTTAGTGCTTTATCAAACACAAGACTTGGAGGGGAAAAAATGGGAGGAATGGAGAAATAACCTCCCCTTTTAAAGCTACATATTCCCAAGAAGTGCTAAATAAAAGTCAAAAATCTATTTCAAACTTCAGCTTACTATAATGTCAAATCACACTAGATAGCCAGGACCAGAGAGCTGTGGAAATGTTCCGTAACATGATTCTTTTGATCAATATACAAAGCATGATCAGTTATATCCACATATGCCTAAGATTCAGACAACGGACAGAATATCCATTCACAATATACAAAAACATGTTTTTTGAGTCTTCACGATTAACCTAATTTTAAATCTGTTGCAGTGATCGCAAATGTCCTCTCATGGCACAGATGAAAATTATTTAAAAACTGAAGTAATCTAACACTATAGGTATTAATTCCACACTAAGATGTCTGAATCAAAAATGGAACCACATTTTTGATCTGAAAGCTGTATTCTAGTGACCTCCACTTAAATGCTTTCTTAACATTTTATACATGCAACTGTTCATGTCTAACTGAACAAGATAAAACTCAAATATTTACAGGCTCAGCCAAATACTTTCCAAAATAATGCTGTGTGATTGACTGTATAAGGAGTGAACCATTTCTCAAAACACTGAGATGTTACATTCTTGCCCTTAACAACAAACTGAAGTGAAAAAATGAAAATTAATGAGGAACTTAGATTTGCTTATGCAAATACATATTTTTGGCTTGCTTGACTGATCTGAGAGACTCGGTAATTTATTGTGCTGTTTTAATACTAACCAGTCCAAGAGAGATGAGAGGAGGTAAAAGAAAACCTGGAGTGGATTCAAATTGGAAAAAAAAATCAATACTTACATTGTATAAATTATTCAAATACACCAACTGCAGATGAAAACTAGCTTATGTCCATGATTATGTTTTGCAAATATTCAGACGTAACCTGGAGATCCAATCTATTGCACCCTGAATGAGTTTGTTAAAAATCCTATTGCCCTTTCACTTTATTGGATCTCAAAGCTTTAAAGCTTCCTTTACATTCTCAACAATTCACTATAACCCCAGCCTTTAGAAGGTACATGTTCTGCTGACCACATTCATCCAACAATCTACCTTAAGCAGTGTGTAGAACGGTCAAGAGGCTCAGTCAGTTAATCTGGACAGAATTCAAACACATACACAAGGTGAAAGTATGAAGTTGTAAACCCACATTACTCAATCCTACCTAGGTATCTTCAGGGCAATACCAGCATACACCAAAAGCTCAGAAATTCTTTGCTGAATGCAAAGCAAGCTATGTTTTAATAAACATAGAACTTTTAAAATGTTATACTTGTACGTGTTGATGAATCTTTTGTTTCCAAACACAACAGAGACATATGGCAATTCTGGAAGTGGTAAGAAATTGTGAAGTGCATATCAAAATGCAAGATGACAAAATCTGAGATTGCATGTTACTTTTGACTTCCTTGAAGAAAATGCATGAAAATTTCAAACTAATCTTCAGCAACGCATGCAGAGCTCACTGTAAAGTACAATGATTTAATGAGGAGATGGCACAGTGAATTTTGTTTTGTTTTACAAGACCTATCACAATTAATTAAATAAAGAGGTTTCCTGAAATAACACCTCCTCCAGAACTATGGCAAAGATAAATTAAGCTTTCCTTGTGTGTCATAGTAGATCTAATAACACCTTGAGTTGGAATGGATCAACATGTCTCCTGGATTAACTTAAACAAGCAAAAATCTTAGAACATGCGCTGACATACTTTGCACAAACAACTTTGATTAACACTTCCGATGAATGATTGACAACTTGGATTTATTTCCTCTAAGTCAAAAGTCACAGATGGGTTGGGGGAACCAGGGGTGTGGGGGGGGGTGGAGTGGTGGGGGTGGGACATCGGATTTTGAAGCCGGGCGGGGGAATACCTGGCGCATCACACGGAAGTACTAACTGCTTCAAGAATATTTAACAACTTCTAGGACACCACTTCAGTGCAAACTTAAAATTACAAAAATCTTAAAAATTAAAATGATTTTCAAAGTGTTGGTTTTGAAGAATAATATAAAAATATTTAGCACACAAATAGGAAAATCTAGAGTCTAATTATTAAAGAGTAGTTATTGGTAGTTCAAATTTTTCAATACTGCAAATCTCAGTTAGAAAAAATACAAAAAAATTAGTTAAACACTACAAATTTATTGCCAGTCTAAAACAGTTTACACTAAAACTAAAGTGGTGCAGCATAAACTAAGTATTTGAGTTTTAACAAACTTCGAAGCAATACCAAGACACTCAGCGAACACGTACAGCATCAGTTCTGGTACAAAAATCCAGTCTCTAAGCAATTTCATTTGCTCTTTCTAGTATTCAATTTGCAAGATGCCAGATGAAAAGAAAATTGAGAGGAGAAAGGGGAAGAGAAAAAGGAATAAGAATAAACAGTGACTAATTTGCCACAATTCCATGTTGGATTACTTGCAGCTACTGCTCAAACATTGGCAACCAGCAGCGTATCAGTTCCAGTCAAGCAGCACTTCAGTTTGAGTAAATGCACATGAAGAGCAATATTTACACATGCTTATATTTCATACGCAGACCCTGTTTCCCAATGGTCAAGTTTTAAAATTTTCAAGGGCAGGGACATTAACATTCTCATTACCTTTAAGTAAACTTATGATAATTTCTTAAGTGTTCAGAAGACCCAAGAGTTTATCAAATGCATTTTGAAAACAGGCCCCATGCCACAATGTCAGGTATCATACTTAGTACTCCATGCAATGATAAACTGAATTAGTAGGAGGCCTCCTTCTCTATGCAACCTCACAATGCTTTACTTTGAAGCTAAGTCAGACAATTTGAGCCCTGCTGTGAATTTGATGAAGAGAAATATACTCTTGGGTATCAACTCAACCAATTAAAGTTTGGATTTGAAATATTACAATACTTCAATGGCTTTTGACTGACAGGGTCAAGTTTAATTAACAAAAAACAAATTTGCAGGTCCTTATCCCAAAGTAAACCAAAATGTACACTCAAAGTGCACTTTTTGCATTTAATAAACTTGCATCTTCTGCCACAAATGTATATTTTTCAGTAATTTATCAATAAAAAAGACTGATGGCACTCCAATACTAGTTAGTTTTAAACAGCACCTTATAGCTCAAGAATACTCAGACCTAAAGTGTACAGGAGTTCAAGATCATTGAAGCAGAATTTACTCAAGTCTGCATGCTATACACAATTCTGGTTGATAGACACATACTACTGCCCCTTTATCCTTACAGTAATAATACTAACACATCATTGGATGGCATCTTCACCATAAAATCTACACTTAGAGGAAAAGGCCACCACCAGTTTTTCAGAAATGAGTACAGGTTTGTTAGTGTTACCCATAACAAGATTTAATTGTAAAGCCCAGGGTGTATGAGTTGAAAGATGCTTGGGAGATAGGAAGCAAACCGGAATAATTGGCTCACACATAGATTTTCAGTTGTTAGTGAGTTGTCTTGTCCTCGAAATGGCAGAACTGTCCTATGAAGAGACATTGGGTAAACTGGGCCTGTATTGTCTAGATTTTGAGCAAATATGGGTGATCTCATTCAATCCTATGAAATACTTAACGAGTTAGATACATGTTGTTTCCCCTGGTTAGTGAATCTGAAACTAGGGCACAATTTAAAATTGAAGGGAAATGCCAATTAGACCATAAGACCATAAAGACATAGGAGCAGAAATTAGGCCATTCGGCCCATTGAGTCTGCAACGCCATTCAATCATGGCTGATAAGTTCCCCAACCCCATTCTCTAACTTTCTCTCCATAACCCTTGATAATCAAGAATCTATCTCAGTCTTAAATGTACTTAATGACCTGGCCTCTACAGCCTTCTGTGGCAGTGAATTCCATAGATTCACCACTCTCTGGCTGAAGAAGTTTCTCCTTATCTTCGTTCTAAAAGGTCTTCCCTTTATTCTAAGGCTGTGCCCTCGGGTCCTAATTTCTCCTACCAATGGAAGCATCTTCCCAAGATCCACTCTGTCCAGGCCATTCAGTATTCTGTAAGTTTCAATTAGATCCCCCCCTCATCCTTCTAAACTCCATTGAGTATAGTCCCAGAGTCCTTAAACCTTCCTCATGTGTTAAGCTTTCCATTCCTGGGACCATTCTAGTGAACCTCCTCTGAACCCATTCCAGGGCCAGTACACCCTTCCTGAGATATGGGACCCAAAACCGCACACAGTACTCCAAATGTGGCCTGACCAGAGCCTTATAAAGCCTCAGGAGTACATCCCTGCTTTTATATTCAAGTCCACTCAAAATAAATGCCAACATTGCATTTGCCTTCCTGACTACTGACTCAACCTGCAAGTTTACCTTGAGAGAATCCTGGACTAGAACTCCCAAGTCTCTGTGCACTTCAGACTTCCGAATTTTCTCCCCATTTAGAAAATAGTCCATGCTTTTATTCTTCTTACCAAAGTGCATGGCCTCACATTTTCCCATGTTGTACTCCATCTGCCACTTCTTTGCCCACTGTCCAAATCCTTCTGCAGCCTCCCCACCTCCTCAATACTACCTGTTCCTCCACCTATCTTTGTATTGTCTGCAAACTTAGCCAGAATGCCCACAGTTCCTTCATCTAGATCAGTGATGATCTTGATTAGGTTCAAGATGAGAAATTATTTTTACTCAGAAAATTGTAAGTGTTTGGATTCTTGACCACAGAAGGCTATAGAGGCTGAGTCTATGAGTATGTTTAAGGTGGAGATTGATATATTTCTAATTACTCATGATGTACAAGGTTAAAAGGATGGGGCAAGTAAAATGTTTTCAAGTATTTACTCTGCCACAATCATATTGAATGTTAGGGCAGGCTTAATAGTCTGAATGGCCTACTCCTGTTCCTTTATAGCCTTGAGTTTGGCCCTCGTGTACTCATTGTGTGGACAAAAGAATATGACGTATTCAGATTTATAGATAATGCTAAATTATAACATATGTTGTATAGATAGAAGCAACAAGTTACAAATAATAGATAATTTAATAGGGAAACTGAAATGGACAAGAGCTCAAACTGTAAAGTTACTCATCTTGGATCAGAGAAAACCTATTTACCAGATTACAGTTTAGATGAGTGAAAAACTACTTCTATTCCAAGACAAACATATTGGGCTGATAGGAAATTAGTGAGGATCACTTTTATTATAATGCAAAACGGACAGCAAATCTACATGTGCTGTCAAGTGTAGAATCAGTTCTACACAGCAATGACATCTCATGGAGATTTGTCAATCAAGTAAATAAAGCTGAGAAGTTGCCATACCTAATTAATACCCAGGAAACATCAGAAAAGTTAGGGCTTATCCATTCCACTGTATGTAATTTTTTTTTAAAAAAAGCGCTGTGCCAACTGTTAATTACTCTCAACCAATATCTCTGGTATTGAAAATTCACTTCTAGAAATGCTGAGTATTATTCCTATAGATTTTAATTACTGGTAGACATTTCGGAAAAATAACATTCTGGTAACTTTGCTTTTATCACACTTAATCCCATCCTTCACGTTCCACATCTGACCCGACATTAAAATAAATATTTGAACCAGTAAATGTCAGTTAAAGACTCTGCTGTCCAATAAACGTTCTTCAAAAGATGTTTGCCTGGTTCACATAGGCCCCTCATATCCAGTGCTGTTTTGGCTGTCTAATATCAGCATATTGCAATGTAAAAACCTACAGAAAGTAATTGGATAAATAAGAATGTAATGACTGACTAGGACTCATCATTTGCCACTTACAGGAGACTTCAAACCAATGCAATGTTAGGTGTGATAACACTACATGTGGTAATACTAACATCTGTATGAAAGGAAACTATTCCAAGTTCAAGTTTGCAACACATGATTTGTACTCTTGTCCCATTATGTTACTTTGGGCTATTTCTATCTGTCCTGAAAAAGTTCCACACTTAAAGCTCCTCTGGTGAAACAATGCTCCACTACATCCAAATTTCACTGTTCTACAGCCATTAAAATACTTTAAACATGCCAACAGATGGCATAAAAGATAAAGAAAGAAGGCTTACATTTACATAGCACCTTAGTGACCAGATGACCCCAACCACTCCATAGCCTGTTAAGTATTTTTTTTTTTTGAAGTGCTGCCATTTTTGTAATGTCAGAATGTATACTGTACAGGCACTGAATATTAATTTTATATTACAGTTGGAAGACAAAGATCTGACCCATTCACAACCTCCCGGTGTTGCTCTTTTCCCATTTGGAAAACTGCTAAATAATTTACAAATTCTGATAAAAACAAAAATAATTTAATGAGAAGCTTACTTATGAAGAATGTGGCTAAAAATTTACGCAAGTAAGTTTGTACTGATTAAAATGTAAGCAATTTAAAAATGGTGTTGTGCTTTGCGAGCCCCAAATAGACATAGTATTGATGTAGCAAAACACTTCTTAAAAAACCAGATTGCACAACCCCTTTGCACAGGAAAAAAATCTATTGGCACAATGTAAATACATGAGCTGAAATTTATAATAAATAAAGCTCTGATAACAAAACTATAACAGCAACATTAGGTATTGGAGTTAATGCTTGCTACAGCCCTGTTAGTGGATCAATTGCTATGAAAAGATTGTTTCAATAATCACATTTTTTTAAAATTCAAAGCTGTTTTCGGGACAATAAATTATTGAATCCTGTCAAAGAAGAGAGAACTACACTTAAAAACAGATACTAATATTTAGTCCTTTAATGATTTTACTTCCACTGCACTCATTGGATAAACTTCTAACTATCAGAATGACAAGTTTCAAAATAGTTTAATATCTTCCACAACCAACGTAAAATTCAGGAGCATGCTAAATTACCGAAAAATTACCTAAAAGCAATGTTGGCAGCAGTACATTGAAGGAAGCGAATTAGTGCTGTTATTGACAATATCTCTGCATGCTAACACTTGGTGGTTTATGGGACGTGACTGGCATTCCAATCCGTAAGCCAAAACTTCAGCTCGTTTGCTTGTATAGACAGGCTAACATAATAGTTTTGATTTTCATGGAAGGACACAATATTAAATCGCAACTTTAAAAAAAAAAAATAAAAACAGAAACTGCTGGAGAAAGTCAGAAGGTCTGGCAAAATCTGTGGAGAAACAGAGTAAAGGATAATCGCATGCAGTTATCCACTTTCTTTTTTAAAAAGCAGGGAGTTCCATACTTCTAAGAGGTGGTTCTCATCAAGGCACCTTCAGAAATGCAGTGTCAAGACAGCCTGGTAAATGGTGCAGTGTTTCGTTTAGGCAAGTTTGGATCTGTGGGGTGGTGGTGGTGGTGGTGGTGGTGGGTGGTTGAAGAGCGTGTGAGCCGGAGAGGAGTCAAGTTTGACGTCAGGGGGAAGTGGAGGGTTAAGCGTGGACTAGGTGAGGAGAGGGGCCCAGCGGTTGGGGGAAGGATGGGGGAAAGCAGACGTAGAACAGAGGTATGGGTGAATATTTCTTCGTAGGAGTGAGGCAAGAAGAGCTCAGATCTGGTGTTGAACAAAAGGGATCAGGTGCAAGGGTGACAGGGTCTAAGGCAAGTATGGGGTAAATTTGAATAGTTACTCAGGAGTCACACTACATGTTTAATAGTCTTACATTGCCTGAGTAACTGTTAGTTAATTTCATCAGAACTCTCCAAATTCTATTTAGATAGAGACTTGAGGCTCAGGCCATAAAAGATCTGCTCAGCAGAATCAATTTCCCCAACAATTCCTTCAGAGTCTGCTATGATGGGGATTCCACAGGGGCTCTATGCAAAAATCCCATCTACACTGGAATAACAGCTATCGCAGCATCGGAAAATCCAGGCCAAAATTTCTTCAAGATAATTCATTCGACTCGAAACATTGACTCTGTTTCTCTCTCCACAGATGCTGCCAGACCTGAGTTTCTCCAGTACTTTATATTTAATTTCAGATCTCCAGCACTTGGCTTTTTTTAAATGTCAATGTCGTGCAACCCATCCTATAAGATAAACAGGACAGAGATTGTCAAACAGAATCCTAGCATGTATTGTAAAACCCTTTTGTGCAATGCAAGGCCTGAAATGTAGTTTTTGACAACAGATGAGATTTTATTAGAGTTCAAAAGAAGTTATCCTTGTCAAGGCCGTGTTATGATCCCAATTTCTGTTAAGAGGAACCTGCAGATAAAAGCTCCAAAACAAATGTCAGTAACTTTCAGCAAGCAAAAGCCAATACCTGAAATCAGATTTAAAGTCATTTCAATTTTGTCCTTCATAAAGTTAACTTGTCCTGTTTTTTTGTTTTTTAAAAAAAAGAGCTGCCTCAGACACAGGAGTAAAGCTGTTTTTTTCTCCCCAAGCCAATAAAGTATTCCTCCTGAGGAGCCCTGGGTTTTTTAAGAAGAAAAGTTAGAACAAAAAAAATGTAGCATGTATGGGTGGAGTCAGGCTCCCATAGAACCAGGGTTTTAGTTTAGCTTTCAGTTGGTGGGGTTTTGAAGTTGGCTGTGAAAACTGTTCCATCTCTCTCTCTGCCACAGCAAAAAGCTGGAGTTCTCTCCACCAGAATTTTCTCTTGATCTTTCTCCAATCCAGAAAGGAACAGCGCATGCGAGGCGATCCATTTCACTGAATTTGCCTTTGTCAAGGGTGCGTGTTTGGGACATTATTATATTGGAATAATTGATGTTTAGCAGTTAAATAATCTATTATTCTGTTAAGTCTTCCAACAGGGTTAACGTTATCCCAATTCTTCCTTTTTTTTGTATTTTAACTGTAAG
>NC_063339.1:64668568-64689620 GCF_021869965.1 Rhincodon typus
AGTTTTGCTTAAAGCCTGATAGTATGACTAATCAAATTATATCGACAAACAACCATCTTGGACTTGCTTGTGAATAAGATCAAAGTTAGGGACTAGGCTATCTCCTTGATATATTTTGAGGGAGTTTGGTCTGGTCCACAACATATCTATACTTGACAAAGAATTAAAACTCTGGACGCAATCACCAAACTCTTATATTGAACTCGTGTATGACCGATGTAAAACAGTTCCAATTACAAATTTGAAATATAAAACATCGTAACTCATCTATTTGGATCTGTAACAAAATCTATTTTCGGTCTTTGAACATTCCAACAAATCAAAGTTCCAAGTTCTGAGTGCCTGGATTTTTGAAGCTCAAGTAGGAACAAATTCGAGGTCTTCTGCTGGTGTCTCAATTCACATTAAACCCTATTGCCCTATCACTCCTGTGCTCACTGAGCTAAACTGGCTCCCAATAAAGCAACATCTTGATTTTAAAATGTTCATCCATTTTCAACTTTCTCAATAGTCTTATTCTTCTCAATCTGTAAAATAACAAATACTGCAGATGAAGCATATTTGTGTTTTAAATTTTCTTTTCTTCCCCTTCAAGTTCATTCTTTTTGTCACACTACACAAGGTTGTCAAGGCTACCATTCAGAAAAATAAACAACTTAAACTATTAAGAACAAAAGAAAATATCACCAATGGGAAGAAAGTATGCTTCAACCAACTGTTTATAATACTTTTCTGTAAGGAGAAAAAAACTAATTGGAACAGCAGCTCAAAGTCAAAGTTGCCTTTTACAAAAAGATGCTTGCCAAATAACAGAATTAGACTGCATTACAGGGCTGGCCAAGATGTTTAACAAAACAGATTCTGGTATATTTCAACTATATCCTGATTAAATAAATTGTACTGTGACAGAATATGCTAGATTCTTGTCTAAAAAGAGAAATTTCATTTATCTTGCCAATATTAATGGGCAGCAAAACATTTTATGGCCTTCAATTCCCCCCGGTTGTGCTGACATCCATGAAAGATACAACAACCTAACACAAGCCATTACGTAATCAACAGAAAAAAAGTTCTGTTAAAAGGATACTGATATTGTGCATTCTTTAATGAGTACCTTACAACTTCATCCAAACCACATCTTATTTGGCATACACAAAAACATAAATTGCTGGAAATCTGTTGAGCTTTTCCAGCAATTGCTGCTTTAGTTTCTGATTTCCAGCATCCACAGCTCTTAGTTTTTCTGACATGCCATATATTTGTTAACTTGTCCAAATCTATCTAGGGTAATAGTTACAATTCTGTGTATCTCTATATACTCATATTATGATCCAAAAATATATCAGATGGATAAATGCAAGTTTGGATGACAAATTGCAATTGCAGACCCAGCGCGTAAAATCTATAATATATGCTGTATTAACGCATCATGAACACTTCTCTACAAAATTAACTCAGAATGCAGGGCTTGGAAATACCATCAGTCCCAGTGCATATTAATTGCACACAAACCCAATGTCAACATATATCACCATTCTTTGTGACAAAGGGATTTTGGAATCCCTAATCAACACCATTGAGGGAGCAATAACATCACGTGGAATGCTGTGGGCCAAGGTCCATCTCCACTTTTATATTTCCTTTACTGTTCAAAAATCTATCCTTGCCTTAAAAACATTCAATGAGGTGGCCTTAACTGCTTCACTGGGAAAGGAATTTCACAGATTCACAAGCCTTTGGGTGAAGAAGTTCCTCCTCAACTCAGTCCTAAATCTACTCCCCCATTATTTGAGGCTATGCCCCCTTGTTCTCGTTTCACCTGCCAGTGGAAACAACCTTCCTGCTTATCTATTCCCTTCATAATATTACGTTTCTACAAGATCCCAACCTCATTCTTCTAAATTCCAATGAGCATAGACCCAGTCTATTCAATCTCTCCTCATAAGCCAACCCTCAACTCTGGAATCAACCTAGTGAACCTTCCCCTGCACCCCCACCAGTGACACAGTACTCCAGCGCCCTCTTCAGTTGCAACATAACCTCTCCATTTTTAAACTCAATCCCTCTAGCAATGAAAGAGAATCTTCCATATGCCTTCTTAATTACCTGTTGCACCTGAAAGCCAAAGTTTTTGTGATCCATGAATAAGGACACCCAGGTCCCTCTGCATTGCAGCATGTTGCAATTTTTCACCATTTGAATAATGGTCCATTTTGCTGTTATCCCTACCAAAATGGATGACCTTACATTTACCAATATTGTACTCCACCTGCCAGACCCTTGCCCATTAACTTAATCTCTGCAGACTCTCAGTGTCCTCCGCACACTTTGCTCTACCACTCACCTTAGTGTCATCTGTGAACTGTGACACATTACACTTTGTCCCCAAGTCTAACATGGTCAGGGCAGGTATAATTTCTAGGTCCTTAGGGAGGTGCTACAGAACACTTCGTCTTCACCCTTGGACTGTGCGTATGATCAGTAGAATACGTGGACCCAAAGTAAAATGGACATTAACCTGTTCAGAACCATTAGCAGAGGACTGTTTATAGAAGGTAATATCATTATCACCTCAAAAATAACAAGTGCAAGCAATGTCTAACAGGCTGTATCGCATGATGATGCAGACTGAATGTCATTCTACTGAAATACTGACCTCAGCAGCATTCATACAAGAATGTACAGTATGTACATTCCATGTTGTGTAAATACATGTAAATATAAGTCAGTCAGGAACACAGTGCTTTGTATTCTCCACCTTTATTCTTAAGTAAAGCACAAAAATGGCCCTTACCTTACACAGTGTTAGAGAAAAAAGTCAAATCTCCAGACCTTCCCTTCAATTTAAAGAAAACAGTCCTTAACTGATAGGCAAAGTGAATAAACACAAGCCCTTATTTGTATAAATTAGCAAAACACACAGCCTGTATTCAGTTACATATAGGACCATGTTGAAAAACATTCCTGAAGAGGTTAAGTCAACTATAATCAACTGACAATTTATAGCTCACTTCAAATCAATCATCCAAAACAATCTAGATAATTTTAACTTTGCTTGATCACAGAAAAACAGCCAAGTAGTTAGAACGACATGAATCTATTTCCGTTCCTGTCTGCTATTTAAACAACGTTGGGTGAGAGTCGCACCAGACTCTATCCGGAATCTCACTGATAAATATAAATCAGGCTCCCATGGTATAAGAAGACTCCATTAGAATTCTGACTCAATCTGGGTTCAGTGCTTGCTGCTAGCGTAGTCAAGCAAAGCCTGCAAAGTTACTATGAGAAAGTGCCCAAAGTACAACCAAAAGGCAAGCCAGCTTTGCCAATCCCTCAGTTGAAAATCTCTCAATTTTCCCCTCCTCTACACCAACCTGTACTCCCCAACCCACTTTATTCAGCTGATGGTGGCCTTCTGTAGGCCCTGACAGTCACAATCTTCACGATTCCCAAAAAGCTAGCTGTTTCTTTTGACTGAAAACAGCCAAGAGCAGTCCAATGGCATTTGGGTAGAGATCCGATAATAAATCTGTCTCTGGCTTAAACATCCAGGCACAGCCCACCGCGGAGATTTAAAAAAAAGGAAATAAAAAATTGGCCCTCCAGAACTTCTACATAATTGAAGTACAAAGCAAGTCTAGAATTTGTAATTTCAATTACCTTCTCTGTAGAAACTATGTGCAAGGATTAATATTTTTCAATTAATAATTTTTCAATTAAGGAGGGGAGAAGAACAAAACAAGCAAAAACAAAAATATTGGTTACAATTTTTCCATGTTAATCATCCATGTTGATATAACTAACAGTTGCTTATATAGTGATAATATATACCTCAGTAAACATTACAGTCAATGTTTAAAAGAAAACATAGCTACCCACTGAACGGAAATTAATTAGTATGACAAGTTCTAAATGTTTGGAAATTTTGGAATTCCTGACACTGAAATTATTTGGCAGTTAACATATTTTCCTCCATTAGGCTACTCCTTAAAATCCACATACCATATTTACGTTTGTTATAAGATTGGGTTAAAGTTGAGTAAAGTTACAAATTTGACCAAGGTTAATTTTCCATTCCCTCACAAAAAAGCATTTACAAACAAAATAAAAGGCAAAGCTTTTAACTTGTTTCCCAAAAATTAAAGTACTTTGTACTTGCATAAAATCGTACCATTTATTCTTGTCCTATCAATGAACAACTGTGGGAATACATACTCCATTGTCAGCATGATACGAGCTAGGTGCAAAAGTAGCCATTCAGCCCATCAAACCTACTCCATTTAATAAGATCATAGCTGATCTGCTTGAGCTTCAAATTCCACAATCCCATCTCCCCTGACAACTGGAGATTCTTTTTGGACAATAAAAAATTTCTGTAAATAAAAATTTCAATTATCTTACCTCCACCAGAGTTCCAATGTCACACAATGCTCATGGGGAAAAAAAATTCCCTGATATCTGTCCTTGAGGAAGACCCCCAACTTTTAAATACTGCCTCCTCTTTCTGGACTTGGCCACAACAGCAAACATTCTTTTCACATCATTTTGTCAAGATCATTCAGGGATTTCACTTATCATTTAAACTCCAGTGAAAAGAAGCCCAGTCTGTCCAATTTTCCCTCAAGACAACTCGCTCATTCCACGTTAATGTGGTAACCCTGCTCTGAATCATTTCCAACACAATTATAACCTCCTTTAAATGAAGAGACGAAAAATCTACACAGTATTCCAAATATAGTCACACCAATAACCAGTATAACTGAATCCTTACCTTTATATTCAATTCCTGTCATAATAAAGATCTGCCTTCTCGATTTCTTGCTGTACATATGTACTAAATTTTTGTGACTCATGCATTGGAACTCCTGGGTCTTTGCACCTCGGAATGCCATTGTTCTTTGCTTAAAAATACTATGCTTTTTTTAAAAAAAAGGTGTCTGCTATATTTATCTGCAATCTCCTTATGTCCTCTTTACAACATACATTCTTATCTTTGCAATGTCATTTTCATCCTTTTATGTGTTTTATATAATATTTACAGTCTGACGTTCCTTTCATTTGCATCAATGGAAATTGTAGGGGCAGACATTCAATATCAGACAAGTGCCTGTGAAAAGTGAATTCACAGTTTTTCCAGAGATCCTAACAGGCTAAACAAGTATAAATTTACACATTTTGAATTGCTTATATGGTGTTTAATACATTTATTTTGCATTTCTATTTCGCAGTATAAAAAAAACTCAAAGCTGGACTTCAAAATTGACTGCTTAGATTAGATATAATGACATGTAGGAACATCGATAAAAGCAATATGCCTGAACCACTAATCTTACTTCCACTGCTATTTTGTAGAAAAGATGTGAAACAGTAACTGACCACATTACAATGTGAACTAAGGATTAAAAGTAACAACATTAAACTCAGAAGAACAATTTTGGCATTTTTACATCTTTAAAGATAATGCTTATCATGATACAGGAATCAGGTACAGTGATGTCATGGACAAGGAACCCAGATTCACACTTTAAATCCCATGTCAAATTATTAACCAAGTTCAGTAAATCAGGTTAATTTCTGGCTGACATCAGAAAAAAAAAAAAATCCATGAAAATAGCCCAATTATCAAAATCCAAATGAGTGTCTTTCAGGAAACGGAACTTACTATTTGGATTCTATTCATGAACATGACTGTAGTGTAACACTATTTGGAATGGTCCAAAAACCCCTCGGTTGTCAAAATATTTGTCTCCATGAGGGATGAACAACTTGTGAGCACATCAGTACTGCACACATTCTAAATAAAATTTAAGCATAAAAAAGTTAACCAAAGTAGAAAACCCAAGCCTAATGGGAAAAATCCAAGGTTAAAGCAGAAATATTGCCTGTCCAAATTCTTGGAGCTAAAATGTATTTCAAGGCTACAAATGGTGTCACTGTCCTACAATTTGTAACCGTAACTTTTTTTTTTTAAGAGTCACTGTAATCAGTTATCATACTACATCAAGATTTGAAAACTTTTACATGCACTTCTGTGCACAGTTCTCTGATCTATGAAGGCAGGAAGCTTTCCCAGTGGATGTGCGGGTATGAGACATGAAAACAAGAAGTTCCAGTCACAATCCCGAATCTGTAACTAAAAGGGACAATCCTCTGAGTCCTTTGACCATTTCAGCTGATAACAGAATGAGTATGGTAATTTTGAATAGAGGGGATGTAACACAGTAGATCTTTAAATAAACATTTTCCTTTATAACTTCTTACAGCCTCAGCTTTTCACAAAGGAGTTCACTTTTCATACCTGGTCATTACTCCTTTGCAAAAATGTCATGGACATATTAATTTCATAGATTGCGATTAATGGACAATTTATCTGTTATTGCGTTGATTAAGGGAATGAAGGTTGCTCAGAATAACAAAGGGCTCCTTGACCTACAGAAGAGTGTGGAGGAATCTTAATTGCCTGAACAATCAGATATGGGTCTGAGGCAGGTTCACTGGACCCGAAACGTTAACTCTGTTTTCTACTCCACAGATGCTGCCAGACCTGCTGAGCTTTTCCAGCAACTTTGTTTTTGTTCCTGATTTACAGCATCTGCAGTTCTTTTGGTTTTAGTTAGATATGGGTCTTTATTTGTTATGTCATGCAGAACAGCATCTTCTAAACAATGAAGCAGTCCCTCAGTACTAGCTTGAAGGGTCAGCCCAGATTATATATTCAATTCTTACACTGGGGCTTGAATCCATATGCTTCTGCCTTAAAAGTGAGATAGCAATTCCTCCTAGTTCAAAGCTGTTTAATTCAAATTACTGTTCTAAGTTTTGGAGCTCAAAACACATCCTGTGCTGTTTAATTCATTTTACTGTATTTCTAAAGTGAATCAATTTGCCATGTAAGAGAGAAGGCAAAGGAATTAAGATAATTAGTCTAACATCAAGGAAATTGCTAGAATCTTAAGCTAAGGATTGGGAAACTGAACACTTGAACATTTTCAGCTAATCAGAAAATGTCAGCATGAATTTTTTATTGGGTAGGTCGCATCTAACAAGGCTAACTGAATTTTTTTGGAAGAAGCAACCAAAGTAGTGGACAGTTTAAGAATTTTATTCACATTGTAAATTCTCTTTGGAATTCCATGTTAGCTCTGGCTCAGTTTACAGCACAGTCACCTCAGAATCTCAAGGGTCCAGGCTCAAGTCGCTCTCGAGAGCTCGAGAAAACAAAAAAAGGGGAAAGTACCAAGTGAGAACTGCACCAGAGGTACCATCTTTCAGATGGGATCTTAAACCAAGGCTTCATCAGCGTACTGAATGGATGTGAAGGATCCTATGACACTTTTGAGGGGGTGGGGAGCAGGAGTAGAGTTATTCCCGGCACCATCAATCAAGGCAAAAAAGATTCTGGTTGTAATTGCTTGCTGTTTGTGGAAGTTTGCTGATTGTAAATTGGCAGCTGTGTTTATGTTTAAAAATTAGTGAGGGTTT
The DNA here is from genome assembly GCF_021869965.1 of Rhincodon typus. Taxonomy (NCBI): domain Eukaryota; kingdom Metazoa; phylum Chordata; class Chondrichthyes; order Orectolobiformes; family Rhincodontidae; genus Rhincodon; species Rhincodon typus. Next base: position 64,676,051 of record NC_063339.1, read on the forward strand.
CCACCTAAGCCCAATTGGTTACATCAATGATATAGATAAGGGGAGCAAAGACATAGTCTTTAAATTTGCAGGTGACGCAAAATTTGATGCACATTGTTCAAATCTGAAGCCACAGCACAGACTCCTGTGGGACTGCATGTGTCACAGCTTAGCAAAAAGAAAAAAGGATGAATTTTGCATTTTTTTTTTGCCAGTCTTCTATCCATGCTAATATATTACCGAAAACAGTATGAGCTCCTTCGCACGAGCCTGGTATATGGCATTTGTCAAATGCCTTCTGGAATTTCGCACGTGACAAATAGCAACAATCTAAACGAATAAGAAGGAGTTTCCCAAGATCGAGCCCTCCTCCTTACATATTTCCATTACTTGCCCAAGAATAGTGGAGTATCAGAAAGGCATTGCATTGACACATATCAAGGAGCTACTATCACTTGTGATACTAAGTGTGGGATTTATGTATATTTACATCATTTATTTAGAGTTTGGATTTTGAACCAGTGGTATGTTGACTTGGTCACTGTGTCTAAAGGGGTTTAATGATTATCTTAAGTATTTCTGTAGCCATGGTGATTTTGTTGGTGACAGAGACTTCTTGGAGATCAACAGGGTTTCATTTGTGTTGGGAGAGTGTATAAGTGAACACAGTAGACAGTGTAGCACAATAGGTCTTCAGATACAAGATTCTATATTTTTTTTGGCATGGGGAAAACATCCATAACTTGAAAAGAAAGCTCTTGGGTTTCTGTTGGGCAGTCTGCAGAGTCCTGGCTGAAGGTGGGTGAGTAAAACATTGCTCCTGAGAGGAGGAGGTAGTTTAAGACTGTTAGGAAAGTGATTGTCTTAGTGTAAGGAGTTTAGTTCAAACTTTCCAGAACTGAATTGTTTGATTAAAACTCTGAAGGGGTTATGTGAAGTTGAGAAAACCTAAGATCATTTATGAAACAAGGAAAAGGCCAGATTCTCATGACTGAGAACTGAAGCTACAGCTAACTCAAATCCTTAATGAAATCTGGAAGGGGATTTCCTTTGATGTTTGAGTGCTACAATGGGATGCTGTTACAATTAATGGCATTGTCTCTTTACCTTGTGCTTCACAATCATTAACATTTATGTTACATGTTAATGGTTCAGTTTACTCTATCTTCTCCTGATTTCTTACGTGTAACAAACTTCTGTTTCATTGGTAAATCTGAACCTACAGCATTGCACTTTGTTTCAGTGAAAGACTACCTCATTAAAATTAAAAAAAAAAATCTACCAAGCCAGATTTTAGTCAAGGATCTGACTTGTCCAGAAATAATATCGACTGGGATCATAACTCTGTACACTTTTTATTTAATAGGCACTTAAAATCCTTTGAGGCTTTTTCCTTGCTCTGTTACGAGTGTGTGAGAGAGGAGAACAAGATGAATGAAGGGGCATGGACAGTAGACACTGGGAAACTATTTTCTATCAGGTCAGAATTTATGAAACTGATACTTGACAAATAACTAACTAGATAATTTGCAAGTAATGAGTGGCAAGATGCAAAGGCCATAGGTAAACATCAGGTTAGAGTTGAACTCGTCTCAGACTCTGGATTGCCATAATTACTGTTAACTGGAATTATTCTGCCAACTGCCTGATGTTCCTGGTCACATTATATCAGAGATACGTCACTTCTGCATATGCCTAACTGAGCACCTAATCTTCAGTTCAGGACTGAGTGGGCGGGAGTGACTATATCTTTTAAAAAAAAGTAGGTGCATCTTTGAATAAATCTCGAACTGTAGTACATTGTATGAGAACTCAAACTCCTTCCTAGTATAGTCGAGCACCTTTTTGCTTTAGGATGCTTTGGAACCAACTGGGATCTAACTTTTAAACTCTAGAGCCATTTCACATTAATTTGCACCAGAAACCTGAGACTGTGGTCACAAATGTACCCCAAAATGAAGGCAGTAAACAACTTCCAAAAAACTTATTTTACGCCACATGGGACAATTTATTGAAAGATACTCAATATAATAGGAAAAATAGCATGAAAAGTGAATTTCATGACTAGTGTAAATTATATGCAGAGATTTACCTGGGAACTTGTCACATTGCAATGTCAGAGGGACCATCAAATAGTGCAAAAGAGGTGTAAACTCCACAGGTGACTTACACCTTATGTTCTTCTGGAATGATTGCACAACTCAACTGTTACTTTACCAATTATGGCTGAAAGATAATTATCATAGTTATATTTCCATTACCAATGATGATGCCAATTTTTGTATGTATTTAAGCCACTTTTCACGTCACTACTACTTACACTAAATAATAATGGACTCACTGGCTTAGCCATTATCTAATTAATTACTCCAAGTAATAAGTTAAATGTCCAGCTGCTAAAACATTTTACTGCCGCAAAGATTAAATAACTCGGCTCCCAGTATTCAATCCCTAGTCTTGGATTTTCAATTTCAATACTACCATACTATGTCTGGAACCTATTTCAATTTATAAGATTACCTGCAAGGCTTAAATGAGCCTTCCCAATTTTCTACATAATGCCTGACCTCATTAAATCCAACACCACAGCTGCAGAGACATAATGGCAGAGGCGGCAGTCACTGGGTCCACTGAACTCATTCTCTGTAGAATAATCGAGTTCAATCCAATGCCTCTGATCTATCTCATCACTCTGCTAGTTTATTTCCCTCAATTGCCTGTCCAATCCATTCAAATAATTCCAATTTGCCTGGTAATCACTGTTTGAAACAATCACGAGTAAGGAGTTGTGCTTGTAATTCAAAAACATTCCAGTCCCATTTATTCAGATGGGTATCTGCATTATGAACATTTCTGCTGTCCACAAAATTCTGTAATCTATCAACTTTCAATTAATTTTCAATTGGCTAAAATTTAAAAGAGTTAAACTTGTCTAGCTCATTTTGTACCCTCATTATCCACAAAGTCAAATTATTTTATTACCAAATTAATAATTTAAATAATATCAAAAAGTAGAATAACCTGAATTCATATATCTCACAATGGTGCGACGGACAAAAAATCTGGAAACTCAAAAAGATACACCAGTGTAATCAACTACTAAGATTCTCCGAAATCCCAGGTCCGCATGGAAACATGCTGTCATTTCAGCAGTAAAATCAGTGCTGAAAACGTGACTCATTATGCTCAATGCCAGTATATGCTGTTCAGAAAAGCAGCAAATGGTGTCACACCAAATGGCACAATTTACAGTAAACCTACACTAGTGTTTCAAGGCAAATCTGTTCTGAATATCTGCTAACATTCAAGTGGCTGAACATGAACAAAATATCCTCTGAGCCAACATTTCTGACATATCTTCACTGATTTTAAACCTCAATCGTCAAGAATTATAAAAGCACTGGTTTTTGGCAGGTGAACTCATTACGCACATCCCTCCTGTTTAGAGTTTGCTGTTTGTCCAACAGTACAACACGAATGCTCTTGTGGTGTAGTGGCAGTGTCCCTATCACTGAAATCAGGAGGCCTGGGCTCAAATCCCACCTACTCCAGAGGTGTGCAATTACATTTTTGAACAGCTTGGATTAGAAAATAAAAACATGTAACATAAACCAATAAGGAGCTTAAACATCTTACGATTAACTTTATTGCAAATTTGTGGAATAAACAAATGAGCAACAGAATGGATGATTTTCTTTTGTGCGCGCACATCAGGAACTGCAGAGCACCTAGTGCAGAAATTCAAGTGAAGGAGAAAGGATCACCAATAATTGTTGATCTTCCTCCATTTCTCATCTGACTTTTCCCAAAAACAGGTTCTGTAACTTCTGGTGCAGTGGTAGCATCTGTACCTCTGCGTCAGGAGATTTGGGTTCAAGTCACACCTGCTCCAGGGGTGCGAAAGAATATTTCTAAAAAGGTTGCTTAGAAACTATAGTAAATCTGAGAATTTCACAAACGTCATCATCTCGAGCCAAGATGTTTTTAGTAACATTTATGAAGTATTTTGCACTCAGAGTAACAACCTATGCATGAGCATCCTTCAGATGTTACCCACAGTGAAATGGCTCCTATACAGGTAAAAATACATTTACAAGGCTAAATTTATACAAAGTTATACAAATTATATATTTAGCCTTCCTCTTAAAATCTTAGTTTCACTTAGCTTTTCCAAATCACCCATTTCTACTTTTATTAAAATGAAAGGTCATTGAGATCTGCTTCACGATTTCTTAACTTAAAAATGAATTACTTACATCTTATGTCCTGGATGTGAATTCGCTGTCACACATTTCTATTTCAAGAGGATCTACTCCACACGCTTAGTAACTTGATCTCAGATGCTCTCATCTCTATGACATCACGTGAACTTCAAAGCCACTTGCAAAATCTATGATCTGCTAAAGACACTTGTAATATTCCAGGCTTCTCGCGTTTTAACCTGAAAAAGTAAGTATGGCCAGAAATGCTCCTGACAAAGCTGTGGGTCAATTCATTTGTAAATATACATTTAGTCTTGGGGTCGGGGCAACTAAGGCAAAGCCATCTATTCTGCTCACCCGTTTCTACTTTTCTTGAGATAATGGCAGAGGGATATTTCAAAGGCACTAATGGTCCAATTAGTAATATATTTTATTTCCTCAACGACCAGTTCAGAGACACCATTACACAACTTTGGAGCAGGCAGAACTTGGACCTGGGCCTCTTAGCACAGAGGTAGGGACACTGTCACTGCACCACAAGAGTCCTGCAGAAATATTTCCTCGATATTTCTAAGCCAACTTATTAAGACATGTTATGATATGTCATGGGGGGGGTGGGATGGTACTTGACTGTAGACCTTCTGGCCTAAAGATGGGGACTTTACCACTATGCCACAATAGGCCCAATTAGTAGTCAACGCTTGGCATTACATCACAGAAGATAAAGATGCCAAATCCGCTTTCCTGAAGTACATCAGTAAGCCAGTTTAATTTTTAATACAACACAAAGGTTTCATTTTATTTTCCAGGTGTTTGTCTACAAGTTACCAAATGTAACTTTCACAATTTGCTATGGCAGAATTTGAATCATTAGCCTTGTACCATAACCTGTGCATCCAGAAATAACCCCAATGAATTCTTTGCAGAAGGCAGTTTGATGCTTTTATTACACTTTAAAAGCTCTCCAGAAATCCTGCCACATACCTTATATAATTTGTACACAGGAATTTCAACAAGATGGCCATTCAACTTTCCATGGACACTTTGAGTCAGTCTGCATTCACATTACAGTGCACAGCGTTCCTTTACAATATAAATGAAGAGCTACTTCTGGAACAGCAGCCTTACAAGGATGTCCTGCTCCCTTGTAGCATTAGAACAAACTAAACCCAAGAAGCAAACAACCAGTAAGCTAAGTAAGCCCGGTTATTTTTGAATTGTTGCCCACAATGTAGATGGAGGAGATTCCACAAAGCCAGAGATATTTCAGAAATGTGGTATGTTAGTGAAGCATTGTCCCCATTTTTCATTTGGATTTGTAATTTACTGTTACTGGCATGTCAGCTGCGAGGCAATAGTGTTTCAGTAGACAGACAGAAGCATTAACCGGGAATTCAGCAGAGCTCAGAAAACTAAACGAAACTTGAAGATAAAGACAAGCTGGTTGTCTCAATTAATTACATCTGTTATAATATACTCAGTTTTTTTTTGTCTGTCTGGACTGTTTCGATTCAAGGAGTGGATCCGTTAATGGATTTATTTGGTCAGCAGTACCAAGCACACAGAGGCACACGTGCACAAGGAGGACCAGAACGTGTGATGCATGTTCGGCTCCCAACAGTTGGTGGTGACAGCAACAACATTACATAGGGCTGAGAGATTGTTTCTGTGAAAGATGGTTTCCTTAAGAAATGGAGTGGTATTAACAGGGATTGAGGATGACGGCATGGAAAGGCTGGCATGGGAGTGGTGACTGAGATGACAGAATTGGTTAAGTGTGGAAAATAGAGTGGACAATTATTTTAAAAAATTCACAATTCAGAAGCTACTGTGGTAAAAATGAAGATTCAATAGGTTTAAATCACTAGCTTACACGTTTAGAAAAGCTGTCAGGTGAACAAAAAAAAAAATCCACACTTTGAATTCATAAACCAGACCAAATTTTCTGAAATTTGGAGACACACCTTTAGACAGCTGTGAGGCACAGAACATTTTTTACAGACTTTTTTTATTACTATTTTTGCACATCCTTTGCAAGGAAAGCCTTATGAATTTATTAGACTGGTAATAGTCCTTCATGCATATATAATTCTTTCTACAACCTTCAGTGATTTTTCCCTTGTACTTTTCAGGCTTCCTTCACACACAATCCAGTTAGTTGTAGAAACAAAATTTGCTTCACTGAGGCACAGGACAATTGGCACACGCTCATTGCTAGCTGACTTTTGCTGCCTTGCCCTTCTAGTGTTGTAAATTGGTGCACAGGTTGTTTTTGGAAAACACCACTGAATTACAAATGTGAATCAGAGTACCTGTGGCTCAATACAGTAGCAGATTGTTACACTCTTTCGTATCGAACAATTTCGTTCATTTCTGGACAGATGCTGCAGTCAGTGTGTTAGCAGCAAGGGGATGGGTTAGGGAACAGAGAGGCTGCTCCAAAATGGCATTCATCAGGCGAATTATGCTCCCAATAGCAGTAAGTGACTGGAGTTCCGGATGGCAGAGTGGTTCATGGCCATTTCCAATCAGCCAAAGATTCCTCATAACTCAATCATCCTATACTTAGTAATTAGCTTTGTACTCTTTCTGGATACCCTCAAAAGCTCAGGCAGGGATTACAAAAACTGCTCGGCTATAAACTGGGTGGTAGCCAACCAGCTATTTGATGGGTGGCACTCTAGGTTTAAGGCCACTCATGCTGTAGATATAAAGTGATGATAACAATCTAAATCTGCCAGTCTTCTACACAATCTAACTCCAATGGACATGTCACTGCTCAAACTTACAGTAATGAGCAGTTGTAATGTTGCTATGAAACTTGAATCACAAACAAGAACATCATTGTGGTGAGGAAGCTGCTTTAGTCTATGATAGATACTGAAATTGCAACAGGCAGATTTCAAAGGCAACCTTTTCAAATCTGGAGAAAAACAATTTCTAACCAGAGTTCCAGATTCTAAGAGTATAAGCAAGTCACAAGGCAAAATTGACAATTTCTTATATATTCCGAGGACTGTTTCTTCACATGGAGAGTGTTATGTAGCTTTTCATAGTATGAGATTTTAATTCCGTTGAAATCTTTGTTGAAAGAATAACTACCAGTAGAAATGCTTTAAATAAAGATATACTGTTATGCTAAAAGCCTTCAAATATTAATAGAATCACTGACTTATACAGCACAGGAGGAGACCCTTCATAGCATTATGCCCACACCAGGCATCATGCACCTATCTATTCTATTCCTGTTTACCAGTACTTGGCCCTTAACCTTGTAGGCTGAGCAATATCATGTAATCAAAGCACTCCTTAAATGTTGTGATGGTTCCTGCTTTGATTACCCTTTCCAACAAAGGGTTCCAGATACTGTACCAATTACCCTCTCGGTGAAAACCTTAGTAAAGAACAAAGAACAAAGAACAAAGAAAATTACTGCACAGGAACAGGCCCTTCAGCCCTCCAATCCTGCGCTGATCCAGATCCTCTATCTAAACCTGTCGCCTATTTTCCAAGGATCTGTATCCCGCTGCTCCCTGCCCATTCATGTATCTGTCTAGATACATCTTAAATGATGCTATTGTGCCCGCCTCTACCACCTCCGCTGGCAACGCGTTCCAGGCACCCACCACCCTCTGCGTAAAGAACTTTCCACGCATATCTCCCTTAAACTTTTCCCCTGTCACCTTGAAATCGTGACCCCTAGTAATTGAGTCCCCCGCTCTGGGAAAAAGCTTCTTGCTATCCACCCTGTCCATGCCTCTCATGATTTTGTAGACCTCAATCAGGTCCCCCCTCAACCTCCGTCTTTCTAATGTAAATAATCCTAATCTACTCAACCTCTCTTCATAGCTAGCGCCCTCCATACCAGGCAACATCCTGGTGAACCTCCTCTCCACATTCTCCAAAGCATCCACATCCTTTTGTTAATGTGGCGACCAGAACTGTACGCCGTATTCCAAATATGGTCGAACCAAAGTCCTATATAACTGTAACATGACCTGCCAACTCTTGTACTCAATGCCCTGTCCGATGAATAAAAGCATGCCGTATGCCTTCTTGACCACTCTATTGACCTGCGTTGCCACCTTCAGGGTACAATGGACCTCAACACCCAGATCTCTCTGTGCATCAATTTTCCCCAGGGCTTTTCCACACTGTATAGTTCACTCTTGAATTGGATCTTCCAAAATCGCATTTACCTGGATTGAACTCCATCTGCCATTTCTCCGCCCAATTCTCCAATCTATCTATATTCTGCTGCATTCTCCAATAGTCCCCTTCACTATCTGCTACTCCACCAATCTTAGTGTCATCTGCAAACTTGCTAATCAGACCATCTATACCCTCCTACAGATCATTTATGTACATCACAAACAACAGTGGTCCCAACACGGATCCCTGTGGAACACCACTGGTCACAGTTCTCCATTTTGAGAAACTCCCTTCCACTACAACTCTTTGTCTCCTGTTGCCCAGCCAGTTCTCTATCCATCTCGCTAGTACACCCTGGACCCCATGCGACTTCACTTTCTCCATCAGCCTACCATAATGTTTAAATCTCCTCTAAACCTACTGTCCTTTACTTGAAATATATACCCGAGGTTATTGATTTCTCTACTAAGGGGAAAAAGGTTTCTTCCTATCTATCTACTTACACCCCTCAATTTTAAACACCCCAATTAGGTCCCCTAGCCTAATCTGCCTTAAGGAAAACAACCCCAGTTTCTTCGTAGCTTAAATACCCATGATCAGGCAACATCTTGGTGAATCTCTCCTGCACCTTCTCTAGTTCAACTACATCCCTCCTATTATGTGGCAACCAGACCTGCACACAATTCTCCAGCTGTGGTCTAACTAATATCTTATATAGATCCAAAGCTTTCTTCTCGCATTTGTTGCCTTGACTAAAGGCAAGTATCTCTATGCCTCCTTGATGACCGAAATACAAACTAAGAAAATTCAACAGAATAACTAGCTCAACATCTATGAAATGAGAATCAGAATAAGGAACAAGTAATGTACTATAAAGAGGAGAAATATTCCATTGGAAATGATAAAGTAAATTCATTTCAATTAAATACAAAAGGTATCCAACAAAACTACTGGAAATTTAAGTTACTAATTCTGCTGTAAATATTGCCATAACCGTATAAACATGTTACTACAAGGCCAGAAATCTCACAATACCAGGTTATAGAGCAACAGGTTTATTTGAAAACGCAAGCTATCGGAGCCTCATTCCTATAGCCTGGTGTTGAGAGATTTCTGGCCTTGTCCACCTCGGTCTAACACCGGCACCTCCACATCATGTTGTTATGCTAGGAAATAGTAGGAACTGCAGATGCTGGAGTGAGATGTTCTTACACTAAGCTTTTCACTTATGGTAACAAAAAAAGCTTATGTCAGTGGAGTAGCGCTAATATTTTAACACATTTTTGAAGCAACGCTTCACTGTTGCGGTACTGAATTTTAGATGCAATGTCAAATCGATTGCTTCTGCCCTTTCAACTGGATTTCAATATACCACAACACGAATAGAAAAAAAAGCTGGGCAGCTTTTTGAGTTGCAATTAACAGTTCTCTTTCAATAAAGCCTGCAACACATCACTGGACTTGACTTTTTTTGTAGAACGTCAAATATCAGATGTTACATTTCCAATGGTTAGGAGGATTGACTATAGTGTCCAGCGATATGCAGGCTAGGTGGATCAGCCATGGGAAATGCAAGGTCACGGAGCTAGGATAGTGGGGTGGAGGTCAGTGCAGACTCAAAGGGACAAATAGCCTGCTTCCACACTGTAGGGATTGTATGATTTACCACATTATAACAATGACATATCTTCAAAGTACTTCAATGGTGGTATATAAATACAAGTTGCTTTGTTTACTCTGAAGTATTAGTATTATGAGAAATGTCAAAGTCCATTACAAAATTTATATAATTGCACAGTTAATTCTATGAACTTGATCAAAAATTGACTTCCTAATATCTGAAAGCATTGCATTACCTACAAAAAAATTATTAAAAATACTGTGGGTTTTGGTATTATCAATCTGCCATGCTTCTATGTGATGCATTGATAGGGATCTCCCATTACAAATGTAGCCATTATAGTCACAATTCCAGTTGCATAACTCAACCACCAAATCAGCTTCACCGTCAAGACGCTCATAATATCTAGGTAATGAGATTAGCCATAATCCACATGAACCATATACATCTCCTCCATTAGAAAGGTTATTAATTATATAGCTTAATGGGTATCACTCCTCGATTGAAGGGCAAGACAAGGAGGCAAGGCCTCAATGAACGATGATAGAAGGCAAGGGGATTTAATGTGTGCCATTTGTGTCATTCTGCATCACGTGCTAGCTATCTGAATCAATCAACCGACAGCATTGCTGATATACTGAGGAGAATCATTAATAATGTTGAAGTCGCAGAAATTAAAATTTCTCAATTCACCTGTGCTCACCAAGCACACAGATAAGTCTCCGATCATCTGAGAAATGTATTTCCAAGTTTCACAAAAATTCTCAACCACTGCATTACATCACATCATGATTTCTTTAAGAAAATACCCCTCCACACCCTAGTAAAGCTCAAAGAATTGGAGGAATCTCAATTCGTTCATGAAATGAACATGTGATAACAGAGAAATTATTTTAGAGGCTGAATTAAAATACTTTCATCCTCTAAGCAAACTGTTATCAAGCCCCATGATCACAGATTGAAGGATGTAGTAGTGCTTTCTGGTGTTCTGCCTGATACTCAACTGTTTTCCCTAACTGAAAACTTGATCTTAAGTTCATGCTCTGGATCAGCACATATCTAACACAGCATTATTACAATAGCTACAGTGAAATAAATAGTCATCCGAATAGCTAACCGAGCAATAGCACATGGATCCAAGAATCCAACAACTCCAATTAACTGCTGCTGTACAACTTCACCTTAGAAGCTCATTATGGAATTTTTTTTACCGTTTGGCAAAGCCAGCTCATCACCATTGTCTCAACTCACACAGCTAATTCCTAGCAGTAGTATTGTAACTACAGACACAAAACTGCATTGTTAGCACAAATGCCACAAAATAGATCGCATGAAAAAGTAGAAATAATTATCAACTTTAATATTTGCATTGTGTCCATTGACAGAGAAAAAGGCAAAAATAAATTTACATCTTAAACTTTGAAGAAACTTAAAAGTTTCACAATAAATTTCATTCTAAGATGCGTCTCTCTTACTCAAACTCTAACTTATACACTTAGGAAAAAAAAGTACCAGTTCCATTCAATCTCAAAATCCATTGGCAGACCATAAATTATAGAATGATTGAATCAGGTCAGCGCCTGCTCTTTGGTAGAACTGTCCAGTTAATCTCACACCCCAAAGTCTTGTAATTATTTGCCTTTGAGTGTTCATTCAATTCACTTTCGAATGTTACGATTCTGTTTCTATTATCCCTTCAGAAAACATTCCAGATCACAACAACTCACCATCAAATAAAGCCTTGGCATCTTATCCTCCGACCTTCAACAATTTGTATACATTCCTATACCCATTTTAACATGTGCACATTTTAGTTCATCTGGCCTGTCCTCATTGCTTGTAAGTATCATTTCAAACTTCTCTTAATTTAAAGGTCATCAACCATTTGTTAGTGCGTTTCAGTCATCGCCTCATTATTTACTACATTTCCAAGTTCTGTGCAAAACATAAACTTTAAAATTATATCTGCTGTACCAAATCTCGGCCAATCAATAGCAAAAAGATCAGTGATCAGTCTGAAACAGCATTCACTTTTAATGAGGAAATGTCATTGACCTGAAATATTAACAGTTTCTCTTTATAAAGATGTTGCAGGATCCGCTGAGTATTTCCAACTTTGTTACTACTCCATTAATCACTACCGTTTACTTTCTTCACTTAACCAACTTTATATCCATGTTGCCGGATTCCCCCAAACCCCATGGTCTATAAATTCAGTAACAAGGAATTTCTGAAAACACACACACACACACAATCATGTTAATCATCACGACAGTCTCTTACTGTGAAGAACTTGATAAATAAGTCAAATATAACCTGCCTTTAACAAATCCAGACTTCAAATGATTACTCAATATTGATCCAAACACCACTTAATTTTGTCCAGATTGTTGGTGCAAAAGCTTGTTTTGATGTTAACCTAATTAGCCCATAATTGCTGCTTTACCCCACTTTAAACAACATAACATGTCAAATCCTTTGGTAGTGCCCCACAGCATACAAAACAGAGATTATGACTACTGCGTCTGCAATTTCCACCTGTATCTCAGTCAATAATCTGGGAGGCATCCCATCTGGACTATGTAACTATTCCTTTTTTGAGAACTGTTTGCTTTTAAATACATCCTTTATATATATTTTGATTCTAAAACCACAGTCTCATTTTTTGAACAAACAGATACAAATACTTACAGAGATAGTAGGAACTGCAGATGCTGGAGAATCTGAGATAACAAGGAGTAGAGCTGGATGAACACAACAGGCCAAGCAGCATCAGAGGAGCAGGAAGGCTGACTTTTCGGTTATGTAACCTGTTTAGAGCAGATGTTTGAAGCTATAAGCTTCAATTTCTGAAATTGGAGCTTGAAGCTCATCAGCATAAATGGGGTTGCAGATAAAAATCAGGCATTCCTGAGGTGTTGCCTTCAGATAGATCTTGGGAAAGGGGAAGAGAAAGAAATGGAGGTGAACAGTGACTTTCAGGATCAAAATCCTGGAACTCACAACCTAACAGCAATGTGGGAGCACGGTTATTATCTGGTTCAAAAATACAGTTCACTGTCAAATTTCTCAAAATTAACTAATAATGGGAAATTGATGCTGGCCTTTTCTTAATGGCATGTACAGCCCTGGAATGAATGAAGCAAAAATTAATTCTGTTGTGAGTCCACATGAAGGTACGTTAAGAAGAAACTTTATGCTGTTGTCTTTTTGGGACTAGTTAAACCCCAGCAGGAACAGTGGTGTTGCTTAGTGCATGCTCTGGTTTAATGAGGGGTCCATACGCAGTCATTAGGTCCTTCATTAGTATATACCAGGAGCTATGTCAGATAAACATCAGAGATATCTAAATAACACCTGAACCTTAATGATAGTGGATCTTTGCCCCACCAAATTAGACCTATTCATGCCAATTTTGGAACCCAACAAAAGACATAACAATCACAGAATCATTGAAGTGTCATGGCACAGAAGGAGGCCATCTGGCCCATTGTTTCTTCACCAACTTTCCAAATATGTATCATTATGACTTACTGCCATTCGCTTGTCTTTTCTCCATACTTTTGCACGTTGAACGATTATTTAAGTAGAAACAATGCTCTCTTGAATGCCTCAA
>NC_063339.1:64699620-64792372 GCF_021869965.1 Rhincodon typus
GAAACATCAGCTTTCCTGCTCCTCTGATGCTGCTTGGCCTGCTGTGTGTTCATCCAGCTCTACACCTTGTTATCTAAGGTTGAAGTGAAGATGTTTTTTTTCACTCAGCAAATATTCAGGGTATGGAATTCATTGCCTAGAAGTGTGGGACAGGTAGGTTTAGCTGAAGAATAAGAGTGGGCATTGGATGATTATTTGGATAAAACCATGTGCAAGGGCATGGAGCAGGAGACTGGCATGAGGTCATGATGCTCATTTAATGAGCTAGTTCAGGAACAATGGATTGAATAACCTCCTTCTGTGCTGTAACACCCCTGTGATTCTGAGGTCAGGATTTTTGTGGATAAGTGCATTCCCAACAACACTCGAAGTTCAGGACAAGGCAGCCTGGTCGATTGGCACTCCATTTCACACTTTCAGCATTTATTCCCTCCACAACTTATTCACTGTGGCAGTAGTCTCTCATCTACAAGATGCAATGTAACAACTTGCCAAGAATCCTTAGACAGTACCTTTAAACCTAAAACCACTACCATCTAGAACAGCAAGGGCAATAAATGCATTGGAACACCACTGCCATGCAAATTTCCCTCCAAGCCACGCTCCATCCTGACTTTGAGCTATGTTGATGATCCTTGACTGTTACTGGGTCAAATCCTGGAATCCCTCCCTAATAGCACTGGGTGTACCACATGATTTGCAGCAACTTGAAGAAAGCTGAGCACCACTTTTCAATAGGGAACTAGAGACAGGCAATAAATAGCCATTGACCATATCCTGTGAACAAATTAAAAGAAAAGTTAATACTCCTGCAGCTGATTCATCAGGTTGTCAGTTCAGGAGCCACTTGAAGACTTGAACATACAATCTGAGTGGGCATGCAGGGAGTACAGCCTTAGTACAATCACTGTCATTTGTATGAAAAACTGAATCAGGCCCATTCTACCTGTTTAGGTGGCTTGTATTGCTGTCACTGTGATTAGAAGTAGAATAAAGCATTCTTGTCCTACTCTTAGCATTTCTTCCTCTCACACCACTCATCTCACTGTTATTGTTCACAGGAAGAATGGGCAGGGGAGGTTGTTAGAGCTGCTTGGTTGTGTTGCATGTGAACCATCAAATCGAACTACGACCCCAACAAAAGTTGGTGCCTTCAAGGGAAAATGAGTTTGAAAATATCTGACTGGATTTTAAGCCACAGGAAGAGGTGCAAGTGCACTTGAACAACGTGTCATCCAAATCTCGCTGTGATAACACCCTTGGTTAATGCATTACCAAATGCTGAATGACTTGTTTCTTTCTTTCAAAATAAAAGCAGCAATATGAAGAGAGATAATTGGTGGTAGTTCCTATGGCAAGGTTTATTTAGTGGGGGTGGGGGTGAAGGGGAAAGGGGGAAGGAATGCGGGCTGGGGAGAAAAGGATTCCAGAAAAACTACAGATGGCTTGTATTTAGTCAAAGGAGAATGTTTTCAAGTGACAGTGTTAACACTTGACATTCAGCTTGGTGTGTGTGCATGCATAAGAAATTCCAAGGTGTAATAGTGTATTTATGCATAGTTACATAGTACAGAACATGCAAGAGCCAATGGGTAGGAGGCATTCAGTTAGTAAGCACTGAGGATCAGAAAAGGCCCCATGGTTCAGGTACTACAAGAGCTGTGTCTGATTGTCTTAATACGCTCTCGCACACTTGGTTCCCGACACAGCTTGTGACAACAATCTTGATACATGATAAGCCAGAGGCACCTGCCCTTTACCCACTGAATCAGAGAATGTTAGAACCTTGCAGCAATGAAGGAGGCCATTGGGTGCACTGCCTGGAAATGTTATGGAGGTAGGTACAATTAAAGATTCAAGAGAGCATTTGGAAGATTATTTGGATAAGAATGGTGTACAGGGATATAGGGGAAACAACAAGAGGTTGGCAATAGGGAATAGAACTAGTGCAGATATGATGGGCCAAAAGGCCGCAAGACTGTCTCCTGTACCATGTTAATTCTGTGTTTGTCCACCATAGCTGTGCAAGTTCTTTTTGAAGAGCAGCCACGCTTAGTCCCACATCATGTTTCATTGTTTTATCAATGATCTGTAAGCTCCTCATCTAAGACTTGCCCAACTCCCTTTTACAACTGTTTATGAAGTTAGTCTCACTTCACTTTCTGGCAGTGCTTTGAGTGAAAGAAAAATCCCCAGCATTCTTTCTCCTGGATCTTTTTCCAATGATGTTGAATCTGTGATTGCTGGTTATTGTCCCATGGCGTTCATGCTTTCTCGTGCATGTAAGGGGCTTCTTGTCCCTGCTGCAATTATTGCTCAGGGTAAGCCATAAGCTAAACACCAGGTAAAAAGAAAGAAGTGCTTATCACAATCATTGCTGTTTCCACTTGTGAGATCTTTGACCCTATTCCAACTCTGACCTTAAAGATTTGCTTTTCTCACCTGTCTCTGCCCCCACCCCCCAAACCCTCCACATTAGAATTTTCAAACCCTATGATTTTGTTTTTTGTTCTTTCGATCTGACCCTCCCAACAAACCCCAATCATGCAATATCCTAAGGAATAGGAATAGGTGGAGGCCATTTTGGCTTTCAAGTCTGTTCCACTGTTCAGTATGGTCGTAGTTGATCTGATCCATAACTCTACTCTCTTCACTGCCTCAGTTATCACTGATTCCTTTTTGTACAGCAAAATCCATCCAACTCAGCCTTGACTATAATCAACGATCCAGCCTCTACTGTGTGGAGCAGTGAATTCCAAACTTTGTCTGAGTGAAGAAATTCTTCCTCATCTTGGTGGTAAATTGTGGACCCTTCATTTGGAAGTTGTCCCCTAGTTCCTGGCTTCTGTACGTACCCACGTGACATCTGTCAAAATCACTCAAAATCATTCTACTGCTTAATAGGATCACATGTCGTTCTTCTAAACTCAAATGGGTATAGGCCCAACTTCCTTACCCTTTGCTCTAAAGACAGTCCTGCCATCACAGAAATCAACTTACTGCCTTCAATGCATACATGGAAATTGGAATGATAAGTTGCGTAGATGCCAGCTACAGGGTCACCTATATGGTGATGTCTGAGGATCAATATCCAAAGTCCTTTTATCGTGCTATTCCAGTGTAGGAGGTTAACACTGCATGCGAGGGACCTAAAAAATACATTCTCAAAGTCTAAGCCACATATTCTAAACAAAAGTGACACCAGAGCAACTGAAACCTGTTAAACTCCTATTCAATTTGACTAGCCAATTTAGTTTCCATGCCTTTATCAATAAAGGTGTCACAAATGTTTTATATTGTTAGTCTTTGGATCAACGATAATGCCAAAATACACTCTCCATGTTACCAATTGAAATGGTTAAGGGAAACAAACAATTATTGGCCTACATATTAGAAGTTCCAAAAACACACCATATTAGATTTGGTTTCTTTAGAAAGAAGGGCACATTAAAAGATCAAAATCCAAGGTTAGTGAATTTGGAATCATTTAGAATTATCAACAACTTATTTATATGGTGTCTTTAGCATAGCATTATAAAACATTTTGACAATGTCACACAGCATAGTTTTTGCTCCAAAAGGTCGACTTCATGGAATGTGTTTTCAAAGGAGGAAAGCGTAAAAGAGTGATGGAAAGGCAGAGGTCAGGAATCCAGAACTTAGGATCCAAGCTACTGAAGGCCTGGCCACCAATATTGGAACGATTAAAAGTAGGGATAGTCAAAAGATTAGAATTAGATGATTTCAGATAACTTCAGTATTGCAGACTTGGTGGAGATTTCAGAGATAAAGGGTTAGGTCATGCAGGCATTCGAAAAACATGAGCGACAATTTTACAATTGAAAATTGCAATTACTTAATAGGGAGTCAACAAGTCCTGGACTAGTGTGTCCATGGGATTTGATGAAAGAGAAAGGTCACAATGGCAGAAATTTAGATGACCTCAAGTTTTCAATGGGTTGAATGTGGGAAATGGTCAGGAATGCATTAAAATACTCCAATCTTGAGGTGGTTAAGATATGGATATGTGACTTACCAGCAGAGGAGCTGAGCCAAGGGTGTCTTTGGGTAGCATTAGAGGATAAATAGGTGATAATTTTGGTGCAGGTATCAGCACTGGTTGAAGCCCATCTTGGGGTCAAATATTTGAACAAGCCAGATTGGTCTCAGACAGTTAACAGAAATTGAGACATTGCCAGTACCTAGGGAACCAGATTTGTGAGGGATCAAAGGTAATGGTTTCAGTCTCGCATTATTTAATTGGAAGAAATTACTGCACACCTAGAAATGAATGCCACACAAGCATTGTGACAGTTTAGCAACTGCGGAGGAGTCCAGGAAAAGTGGTAATCAAGTAATCTGTGTACCCGTGAAAGCTGACGCATGAACAGAAAGAGAAGCTCTTGCAGATGATATTCTGGCCATGATTGTAAAGCCAGACTGGAACCCCATGAGTTAGCTGGATGATATTGGAGATGATTGTGTGGTTAACTTTGTTAAAGGCCATCAAAGCTTGAAGAATGCGGAAGAAATGTTTAACTTTGTCACAGTCTTTTAAGATGTAACTTGTGACATTTTTAAGAACCATTTTTATAGTCTGGTGTTTATCATGGGATATCATAGAATACTATGTCACAGAACAAAGCCACGTTTGCCCATTGAGTGCTTCAGTTGTTTTGGAAAAAAAATAACTGGTTAGTTCTATTTCCCTGCCCTTGTATCGCTACAATTTTCTTCTAATTGTAATCCATTTTCCTTTTTGAAGGCTGCTACTGAATCAATATGTATCACCCGATCAGGCAGTGTATTTCAAGTTTTAATCACTTGTATAGTAAGGATTTTTATCACTTCTTCTGTTTCTTGTTCCAATCACATTAAATCCATATCTTATTAACCTTTTTAGTCTTTCCAAAAAACCTCCTTTTTATTTACTCTTTCAAAATCCTTCTCACTTTAAACTGCTGTCACATCTCCTTGTAACCTTTTTCTACGCCATAATCTGTGATCCAATGTTCAATAAGTATTCAAGCCACAATCAGGATGAAAAATTCTAAGTTGACCTTTCAAAGAAGATTCCTAGCAGAGTCATGATCCTGGAGAACAGTTTTTGTTTTTGCGAAATGAGTAATTGCTTAAAACCAGTACTGTGAGGAACAATCCTATATAATTTTGGATCTTGGAAAAGACATTCAGGGAGTGTAAATTTGTTGAATGATGTTGGTTATAAAATATAGTTGGGGAGATTTGACATTATCTTTGGGCAATCAGAAAAAGAAATGAAAATTTTTGAACAAAAAAAAAGCTAATTTGTGCTTAGTGTTGCCCTCGGGAGATTAAATAAATTGGATTAAATCTGTGAAATGGCAAATTCAAACAGGCTTGTGAAAGCAAGGTATTAACGAGTCAGCTAGTGCTTTCCTCATTTAATAATTCATGTCATCAAAACTGGAAGGAGGAAGAACGTAAATAATAAAGCAGTGCCCTTTATCTAGTCTTAACATGACAGTGTACATACAAGAAACAATGTTCGTGAATTTTCAAAATCTACTTGAACATTCGGGAACAGAAAGACGTGGAATGGGAATTTTTGTTTAACTGGAAATTAAGGAACTGGTTTACATTCAATGATTTAAAAACAGAAGTGCAAGTTTTATATAAGGGCACTGGATTCAACAAATTTGCAATGAAATTCAAACACTTTCCAATACCATATGTCTCAGATGTGAAGTGGATTGTGGAAATGTTTCCTTAGATACCCACCCAAGCTCTTGTATCTGTCAGAGAATTCCATTCTCAGTTGTGCATATCAGTCAATGGATTTCAAAAATTCTTATCTTGTTATAGGTCCTGTTTTAGTCCACTGTAGTATTAGAATTCCACATTCTGTCTCTTGGCAACATAGTCATTCAATTTGCTATACACTGAAACAAGCCAAGCCTTTAATTTGCTTCTTTCTTTTAGACTGAAAAGGATACAATTTTCTTGTGTCTGGGCCTCGACTACACTTGTGTCCAATAATGCATTCCGAGTCTGCATTCCATTGCAAATTCCCTGATTTCTCCACCATTGTACAAAATTTGTGCTTGTGATTTGAGACGTTGGAATAAAGTAAGTTTAGAATATCTGCAGCAAAACTGACACCACCTTTTTCATTCTTTCTGCTCCAGAATAACTGATCCTGTAGTTCCTCTGAATTTCACTTTTTATTCCTCTACCACTTTTTCTGGCCAATGTATTTGAAATGAAAACTCAGGACTACTGTGCTACTCTTGACTGTGTTGCAAGGGACTTAAAACTTTGCAAGCAACAAAAGGAGATGCACAAACTTCCCTGCCTCCAACATTCTTTAAGCATTAGAAAGCCAGTGTTGGTGCCAACTAATCAGTATTCTTTTGATTTTCCTTGTTATCTTCTTCTACTACAATGACTGGTTATATCGTATCCTTAATGTAGGCAAGTATCCCACCGTGTTTCTGTTTGATAAGAATCCAAACAGCCGAAAAGCAGCTGTTGTACTGATAAAATATTGGGGCCTCTCTGCACTTTATGGGTGGTTGTAAGAGATACCATGGCAACTATATTTCAAAGTAAAACAAGATTTACCCCAGGACTACTGAGAATGTTGGAGCTCTGAAATAAAACAAAAATTGGATTTAATTGACTCTCAATATTGACACTGTGGAAACAAAGATGCTACCAGACCTGAGTTTTTCCAACACTTTCTGTTTATTTTGGAGTTAGCTCTAGTGTTATGATTGGCATTTGTCCATCAAAAAAGAACCCAGATCATCTGCATTTTGGAGCTTGCTGTGGGTAAATTGGCTACTAAATTCTTTACAATAGAGTCTACACTTCAGCAAAGTATTTCTTTGGCTTGTGGTTGTGATAGGCACTCTATAAAATCGAGGCTTTATTTTGTTTGTTATTTACTAATAACTTTAAATAAAACCCTTGCAAATTTTTATACAGACAGATTAAAGACCTAATGACACTCCACACCCAGGAACAAATTGAGGGATTAGCCTTTAACAAAAGTGTTCTGCATAATGAGAGTTCTGAGATGAAGGGATTATCAGATGACATCAGAGGATTTCCTAAATGGTTGAGCAGATGCTGTTGCCAATTATTTAAGATTAATGCAGACACCACTGTTAGGCAACAGTGTATATAACTCTTATATTTGATGTCTGCACCTATCCTTGATAGAAAATTAGCTAATTTTTTTTTGTTTGACAGAGCAAGCTATTGTTGTAGAGACAATTATTGAAACCCAATTGTATCAGGTGATATGACAGCAATATTGAACAATCTGCAATCCGTACAACCAGCAACAAGGAAAGAAATTACTGATAAGGAACAACAAAGAACTACAAGGACACTGCTTACACAGTTATCAGTTTCTTTCACTTCAACCGTTGTGCAGCCCTTTTGACAGTTTTCTGTTTTCTTTAGCACTGCTGCATTAATGTAATTCATAAGAATCTTTTCATCGTATATTCATTTATCTTGTTGTTCTTGGGATTTTGTTAACACCACACA
This sequence comes from Rhincodon typus, assembly GCF_021869965.1. Classification (NCBI taxonomy): domain Eukaryota; kingdom Metazoa; phylum Chordata; class Chondrichthyes; order Orectolobiformes; family Rhincodontidae; genus Rhincodon; species Rhincodon typus. The sequence continues at coordinate 64,707,160 of NC_063339.1, forward strand.
TTAGTTGCCATTGCTATTTGCATGGAAGATACTAAAAAATAATCCTTGGAACTGGAAACATTGGGAGAGGAGTTGCCAATTGGCTTGTCATGTTTGTTACAACATGCACTGAGATTGTAGATGATCTGTAACTTCACTCAACTTCTCTTTGCTCCATGTATCCCTAATGTTTCTGGTTAACACACCGATCAATCTCAGTTTTAAAATTAATAATTGCTCTAACATCTATTTCCGCTTGCTGAAGAGCGTTCCAAACTTCTAGCTACCTTTTGCGTTTAGGAGTTTTTCCAAACCTGAAATGTTCACCTCTTTTTTTTTTTTAACACTGTGCTCCCCAGTCTGAGACATGGAAATAGTTGAAATAGTCTGTGCATCCATAGTGTCAGTTCCAACAAAACCTTGGAAACTTTGATCAAAACCTCTTAACTTGCTAAATTCTCATTTGTGTAATCTTACCTCAAAATATAACTAAGAGTTGAGGTATTATTCCAGTAAATCTTCATTATGCCCTGTCCAAAATTGGTATATCCTTCTTGAGGTATGTTTCCTTTTAAACTGCTCACTGTAGTCCATGGATAGTGTAACCAAGATTTTGTATAAGCCTGAATGGGTTGCATGGTGGTTCAGTGGTTAGCACTGCTGCCTCACAGCACCAGTGACCCAGATTTGATTCTACCCTTGGGTGACTGTCTGTGTGGAGTTTGCATATTCTCCCTGTGTCTGCATGGGTTTCCTCCCACAGTCCAAAGATGTGCAGGTTAGGTGGATTGGCTATATTGTCCATAATGTTCAGGGATGAGTAGATTAGGTGGGATGCTCAGAGGGTTGATGTGGACTTGTTGGGCTGAAGGGCCTGTTTCCACACTGTAGGGATTCTATGAAATTTAAATCTTTGTGTTCTGTAGAGATGAAGGCTGTCATTCCATCGCCTCTGATTTATTTCTGTATCTATTCTTGGTATTTTAATAATCTGTGTATCCAGATACCAAAGTTTCTGAGCCTCCGCTGTAGTAAGCTTTTTATTAAGTTAAAGTATGTTTCCACACCCCTTTTACATCCCTAAGTGGATACCACTATTTTAATTCTCATAATTTATCAAATCTATTATCACTTTGCCCAATCACTTAACTTGTGATTCTTCATTTTCTGAAGAAGGGTCTAGGCTCGAAACATCAGCTTTCCTGCTCCTCTGATGCTGCTTGGCTTGATGTGTTCATCCAGCTCTACACCTTGTTATCTCACTTAACTTGTGGTTGCTTTTGTAATGTAATTTCCATCTCTATCATGTTCAGTGCTATCTACCTTTTTGTGTCAATGGCAACTTTGGATAAGTGGTTTTCTATCCAGTCATCAATAGTAAATGTGAAGAACGGTTGAGCTCTAATACAGATCCTTGTGAATGCCACTAGTCACATTCTGCAAATTATATTAAACAAAAATTAAAGAATGGTGGATGCTAGAAATCTGAAACAAAAACAAATTGCTGGAGGACCTCCGGTCTGGCAGCGTCTATGGAGAGAAAGCAGAGTCAATGTTTCAAGACCAGTGACCTTTTGTTCAGAACTGATTTGTAGCTAGGACAAGGTTGGTATAAATGCTGAAGACTGGGGGTGATCCCAAACTGGGCATCAGTGTGCAGGCTATTGCTGAGCAGGGGCTGTCTGATAGAACTTTTGATGACACCTTCCATCACTTCACTTTACTGATGATACTGGTAATTGGCTGGGTTGGATTTGTCCTGTGTTTTGTGTACAGGATACACCTGGACACATTTCACATCTTGTAAATGCCAGTGTTGTAGCGGTACTGGATGAGCTTGTCTAGGGAACTGGCATGTTGTGGAGCACAGGTTTTCAGTACTATTGCCAGAATGTTGACAGGGCCCATTAGTCTTTGCAGTATCCAGTGCTTCCAACCATTTCTTGATAAAGTAGAGTGAATTCAATTGGCTGAAGACTGTCATCTTCACATTGGTAAGGATGAGTTTAAGTGTTTTTCTCCCAATTGGTTCCCTCACCACTTGCCACAGACCCAGTCTAGAAGCTATATCCTTTAGGACCCAAAAAACTCAAGCAGTAGTGCTGCTGAGCTACTCTTGGTTTCAATCTCCCACCCAGAGTACATCTTTCACCTTGCCATCTTCTGTGCTTCCTCTAAGTGTTGCTCAGCATGAAGGAGTACTGATTCATCAGTCAAAGGAGGACAGTATGTGGTCATCATATGTGTCCTTGCCCAAGTTTAATGTGAAGGCATGAGACTTCATGGGATCCAGAGTCAATGTTGAAGACTCCCAGAGCAACATTTCACCCCCCCCCCCACCAGCTGTCTACCACTGTGCCACCCCTTCTGCTGGTAGGACTAGACATATCCAGGGATGGTGATGGTGGTGGTCTCTGGGACAATAAATGATGCCATGCATATGATTGTGTCAGGATGCTGTTTGACTACTGTGTGAGATGATTCTCCCAATTTTGGCACTAGCCCCCACATGTTAATAAGGAGGACTTTGCATGGTTGATGGGGCTGTTTTTTTTTTTGCCTTTAATTTCCAGTTCCAAAGTCAATGCTGGGTTTTCTTTGAAACTTCATAGTGTTTGTAATAACTCGCTTGGCCTTTTCAGGGGGCAGTTGAAAGTCAACCACATTGCAGTGGGTCTGGAGTCATATGTAGGCCAGATCAAATAAGAATGGCAGATTTCCTTCCTGGAGGACATTAGTGTATCTTCTGACAATCGGCAATGGTTTCATGGTCATCAGTAGATTCTCAATGCCAGCACTTGTTTTATTGAACTTAAGTTCCACCGTCTGCCGTGGATTTGAACCCAGGTCCCCAGAATATCAGCTGAGATTCTGGATTACTGTCTAGCACTAATACCACTAGGCCATCACCACCTACTGTTGGCATCACAATGCATCACAAAGCCTGCCATCCAGCTAACTGAGTTAAATTGACCTCTGTTTGGAAATCTGTACTCATGCTCACTGTAACCCAACTGAAGAGTTTCAAGGTGTTGAGTCACTTTAGCCTCCATTTTAATTTCTAACAACAGAGGCTAGATTAACTTGAACATAAATCCCTGTCTTCCCTCTTTTGACTTAAACATCAGGGTGCTAAATATTTTTAATCAAGCTGTTCAGACCTGTTATGCCACATCTCTGGAGCAGGTGGATTTTGGTGGCAGAAGAGAAGGGAAAGTATGTTTTCATTGGTAAGTGTGAATAGTAGAAAATAGGTTAGCTCCGCTTACAGCAAATAAGGCATTGGGATGGGAGGTTGTCTTCAAAATGGAAGAGATCATGCTGTGAAGTTCTGGACCTCCAATGTTGAAGGAGGAGGTAAAAAGGCAACTGTCTGCCTTCTGCCATTTACCTGGGGGACGGTGGAGGAAGGAAGAAATATCAGGAGGGATGGAGGAGCTGACCAAAGTGTCCCTGAGGAATGCTGACAGAGCAAGTGAATGGAAGACATGTTTGGTGACCCCTTGCCGGGTGTGGCTGAAATGGCAGAGTATGGTCCTTCAAATGTGGAGATGAGTGGGATGGAAAGTTAGGACAAGGGGAAACTTTGTTTCAGGAGAGAGAGGAAAGAAAGAAGGTGGAAGTGTGGGAAATAGGTTGGACGTGACTGTTAACACCTATTCATTTCTCTTCTCTTACTGTTAGCAGTCCTGTTTTCTTTGCTGTGGGCACCCTCACATCTGGTCCACTTGCCCATCCTCATCCTTTGGTATTTTTTTTTAAAAAAATCACTCTTTGATTCTTCAGAACTGAAGAGGGCTCATACTGAATTCAACTGTACCTCTTTTTTTCTGTCCACCTGCACAGATACTGCAAGATCTGCTGAGTTTCTCTTGTACTTTGTTTTTTGAATTTAAAAACTTGTGCCATTTTTGACAGTCCTTGTATATTTCTTTTCATAGTCGCTTTTTCAGCTCTTATCATTATCTTCGTTCTTTTGTATTCGTCCCATTCTCTAGGAACTATTTTTTTTTTTGTTTTCTGTTTTGTTGCCTACTACCTCTTTAGATGTCTATGCCTATCTTTTTATGGCAAGGAGAATACTTGCCTCTTAGTGCTGATTGTTTTTTGTCTGAAAATCATAAATAGGGGCAGGTCGTCCAGCACAGTGAGTGAATGTGGCCTGCCGTTCAATGAGATCGTGGCTGACCTGATTGCGATGTGGAGGTGGTGGTGTTGGGCTGGGGTGGACAAGGTCAGAAATCACATGACACCAAGTTATAGTCCAAAAGGCTTATTTGAAATCACAAGCTTTCGGAGCCTTGCTCCTCCTTCAGGTGTTAGTGATGGTATCCGACACAGAATTTATATGTAAAAGATCAAAGGGTTACACCACTGAGGATGTAGTAAACAAATCTAAGATGCTGTTTAAATCTTTAATCAGTTAGAAGGTTTCAATTAATTAACATGTAAATGTAAAATCCTGAATTGCTTTCAAGTCATCGCCCTGACAGAACTAAAGGTTTTATCAGTGTAAAGATGAGGTGACCCGCACACGCAAGCACACACCCATCCATTCGCTCACTGACCCACCCACCTGCCCACGCGCGCATGTGCATGGACCCACTCACTCACTGATGCACCCACGCACTCACTTGCTCATTCACTCGCTCTCCCGCCTGCATGTACCTGTGTGCACGCTCTCGCTCCCTCTGGTGTCAATCTACTGCGTGAATTTGTATTTGCAAATACTCTATTTTGTTCAAAAAGCACACAATTTAGAGACAGTGTGTAAATGTGGCCTTTTACAAATTCCTACTTTAGAAATAAAACCAATCTGACTCCAAACCAAAACACAAATGGATTTTAAACATGGCCTCACACCTAACATGCATTCTGGCCTAAAATGTCACCTCTTCTTTACAACGAATAACACCTGTAGTTCTCTCAGGGCACTGAGTTGAAAGAAATTTGGGGATTTACATATACATAGTAATCAATTAAATCTTTAATCAGTAAGAAGGTATTAACGTCATCTTAGGTTTGTTTAATACATAGTCATCGGTGGTGTGACCGTTTGATCTTTACTTATACCACCTCACCTGAAGGAGGAGTGAGGCTCCGAAAGCTTGTGTTTTCAAATTAACTTGTTGTTGTGTGATTTCTGACCTGATTAAGGTCTTGACACTATTTTGTTTTCCTTTTTGCTGTTATCCTTGACTTCTCTACAGATCAAAATATAGATTTATTTTTAATTTGGCCTTGAATGTGGTGTTAAACTTCAAAGGGCGCAGAAAAAATTTACGAGGATATTGCTGGGGTTTGAGTGAGAGGAAGAGGCTGAATAGGCTGGAGCTGATTCATGGAGCAGCGGAGGCTGAGGGGTGACATTTATAGGTTTATAAGATCATGAGGGGCATGGATAGAGTGAATTCCCAGGGTAGGAGAGTCCAAAACTAGAGGGCATAGGTTGAGGGGAAAGATTTGAAAGGGACCGAAGGAGTAACTTTTTCACGCAGAGGATGATGTGTGGAGTGAGTTGCGAGAAGAAGTGGTGGAGGCTGGTACCATTATAATGTTTAAAAGGTGCCTGGATGGGTACATAAATAGGAAGGGTTTACAGGGATATAGGCCAAATGCTGGCAAATGGGATTAGATTCATTTCAGGCACCTGATCAGCATGGATCAGTTGGACTGAAGGCTCTGTTCCTATGTTGCACAACTGTGACTCTATTCAGTGATCCACTGATCTATGGAAGAGAATTCAAAAGACTACCAACCCTCTAAGGGAAGGAATTCCATCCCCTCCTCACCATAAATGAGAGACCTCCTATCTTTTTAAACTCTGGCGGAAACAGCCTCTCAGCATCCAATCTGTGAAGCCCCTTCAGAATGTTCTGTTTCACTAAAATCCCCTCTTACTTTTTGTAACCCCCTTTCCTCATGAAACAGTCCAGTGAACCTTTTTTACTGAACTGCTTTCAACACAATTGTATCCTTCCACATAACTAATGTCAACTTCTTAATTTAAGAATTTGTCCAGTTTATTATTTTCAGTCACTGACTTATCTTGATGTCACCTTACTTTACCAAGATCTAAAATCTTAATTGCCAATTCCAATTTCTGCCTTTGTAAATACACTGGAATTCATTGTCGTATCATGGTCTCGAGATAATAAATGCTCATGTAATATTAGACCATAATACCAAAGGTGCAGGAGCAAAACATTCAGTAGTAGTGGGGGTGGAGAATAATGTCACTGGACCAGTAATCTAGAACCCCCAGGCTAATATTGTGGAGATATGAGTTAAAATCCTGCTATGGTAGATGATGAAAATTGATTTCAATTTTAAAAAAAGCTAGGATCATGGTGACCATGTGACCTCTGTCAATTGCTGTTAAAACCCACCTGGTTCAATAACTTCCTTTTGGGAAGTAAATAGGCCATCTTTACAAGATCTGGCTTATGTTATTTCCATACCTACAAGAATCTGCATTACTCTTAACTATCCCCTTGGCAATCTAGCCCGTCTACACACGAGCATTACTGACAAGTGGCAAGTACATTTGTACCACTTAAGTCCACCAAACGTTTCATCCCAGGTACAATTTGTGAACTCTGCATTGACTCCAATGCAAATTATATATTTTCTTTTAAATGCGACACATGTGTCAATACACGTTCTAATGTTCACAACTGTTACACGATGTTAAGTGTTTGAAGTCTGTTAGATAGTGAAAGCCATTGCAGTTGTGTGCAATACTTTCATTGCACGCACAGTGTTGAAGCAACAGGAGTAGAATACAAAGAGTTTGTCATATACTCAAAGATGCACAAATCCTGATGAATGATCTCCGAAGTGGTATTCACTTGGTATGCCAGGCATGGGCCTATCTGTGGGTGGGAACTCATTCCTGGAGGGGTTGGCATTGTGACTGTGAATATGATTTTACATAGGGATGTGAGCATTGCTGGCTGGGCCATCTCTACTTGCTCTTGAAAGTAGTGGTGAGCTGTCCTCTTCAACTGCTGCAATTAATTTGATGGAAGTAAACTTGCAATGTCATTAGGGAGTTCCAGGATTTTATTCTGTCATTCTTCGAGATGGTACTGGTGATGGGTTGAGAAGGTGCTAAGAAGCCTTGGTGAATTTCTGCAGTGAATCTTGTCGATAGTTCTGTCAGTGAGCATTGGTTGTGAATGTAGTGGCAATCGAGCAGGCTACTTTGTCCTGGATAGTGTTAAGTTGCCTGAGTGCTGGACCTGTAGTCCTTTTGAGACAGCATTCCATCACAAACATGGCTTGTGTGGACAGGACTCTGGAGGTGAGTTGTGGGATTCCCAGCCTCTGATCAGCTCTTGTAGCCACAGTACTTGTATGACTGGTTGAGTTTGGTTTCTGGTTAATGGTAAATCCCAAGATTTATGTGTGGGCGGGGGGGGTGGTTCATTGGTGGCAATTGTATGCCATTGCAAGTCAAGGCATGGAGGTCTGATTCTGTCATGTTGGAGATAATCATTGCTGTGGACTTTTATGTGGTACAAATGTACTTGCCGCTTGTCAGCCTAGATGTTGATGCTGTCCATGTCTTGCGGAATTTGGACGCCTTCATTATCTGAAGAGTTGAGAATGGTGCTGAACATTGATTGATTACACAATAGGAACATCCCCACTTCTGACCTTTTTATGGAGGCAGGGTCATTGAAGCGGCTGAAGATGGCTAGGTCTAGGACACTTTTTTACTCTTACAGCGCTATGCTGGGGCTGAGGTGAGTGACCGCTAACAACCACAATCATCTTCCTTGGAGTCAGAACTGACTCAAACCAGCGAATGCTCAAAATTAAGACTGTAGTATAATTAAAATAATTGACCTCATTTAGGGGAAGAATAGCATGTTCGTTTTCTGTAAAGACTAGCTAGTGCACTAAGCAAAGTGACTGATAGACAAAATACATGTTTTGACAGGAAATGAAAACATAGGTAAGTGATGAATTGGCAGAGTCTGCCTGATTTTGGGGCTGTCATTGATTTATGTCTATCCTGTCAGCACAGTATGTAATAATGCCAAGAAGGCTGAAATCCTCCTCTTCATAATATTAAGCTTGTAATAGGGTACTGAAGTATTCTCCAAGTGGTCAGTCAAGTTCAGTAGCCTTAAAATTGATGTGGAGGGAACTGGCTGGGAGAGAAACTGTGTAATTTTGTGGTTTCTGTGACAACTATATATATATAGGGCAAAACAGTAGGACCTCAACTTAATCCCCTTTTGAGAAATCAAGTCCAGGTCCACAAATGTAAAACCACCAATTTGATCATTGAAGTAAAATAGCAGTTGGTTAGTGATAAAGAGCAGTCATGAAAACTGAAACCCTTTCCATCACAACACCATACAATATCTAAGATCGTTTTTATGTCTTATGATAACGTAACCATAAAAGCAAGAAAGGTTTTTAACAAAAATGTTGACCATCATCGCAGATAAATTTTAATAATGATCAAGGATTTTAATTAATATTTAATATCATTACAGAAAATGTTATGGTACAGTGTTAAATGTCTGTCTTTGCTAGGAATTACCACGATTGCTGGTACACTATTATCTGTACAATATCAATCTTTATTACTGTACACTTTTTTTTAAATTGGTAAAAAGGCTGTCAGCACTTAAGGGAGCAATTTCTTTTTTCAAATGAAAGATTTCCAATTCCTGTCCAACTAGGTGGTCAGCTGAGACAGAAGGCTGCTGAGAAATTTCCCAGTCGATGGCACTGAAAGGGCAAAATACCAAACCAGTCCACTGCAGCCACTCTGCTTTTGGCACTGAGCACATGAACACAAGATACAAGATAAAGAACAAGCAAAGCTCTTTGTGAAGCAATTATGTTGCATACTAATAAGGATAATAGCTGTGTTTATCTAAGCTGGTATAAAGTAAGCAGACAGCCTTGCTAGTAGCATAAGTATCTGTATCTGAAGATGAGAGAACACAAGTTTAGCAGGCACCTACCGCTGTCTATCAAAAGCTACTGCTATTAGACCTAGCATTAAACACACAAAGCAATTGTCATGAAAGAGAAACTTTGCTCTGAGTATGATACAGAATGGATTCAATACATTATTACTCCCTCTCATTTCATTTTACTTAATCTGATTTAATTTTGAAATTAATTCAAGATGTCAACAACACTGGTCAATTTTATCCAAATCATTAAAAAGTAGCTGTGCTGTTCCATATTACAGGATACAGTCAATAATTATGTAGACATGCACCGACGCAGCTTTTGTGACGACATCATAGTCTTCCAATCACCATGACATCTACCACTTCACCCTTATGGAGCTCCACGTACTGCTCTGTCTTTGGAGGTAGCATCAACAGTCCATTGGCACTACGCATACTCATCAGACGACTACTCATCTGATTCCCTGCAGGGGCAAAAAAAAAACCTGTTTGAAAATCTTTGGCAGTGAAAGCACCATTGACAACCCAGTTTGTTAAAGAGGACTGCCACAGAATAAAGGCATCCTGAGGATTCCTTTATTTATGTAATAATGTGGGTACCATTGGTAAAGCTGGCATTTCTTGCTCTTGAACAGATTGGCTGGTTCTCTAGGCCACTTCAGTTTAGAGTCAACTTCATTGTTGTGGAGCTGGAGCCACATTAAGGCCAGGTCAGGGTAGGGATGACAGACTTCCTTTCCTAAAAAACGTTTTCTTAAAAAAAAACTGCTTCACTAATGAAAATTGACTGGTTTTTATTTTATTTAATTCAAATTAAGCCATGATAGTATTCAAACACACTTGGCCATAACTTTAACCTGGGGCTCTCAGTTATTAGCTCATTACTACTATGCCACTGCCAGATTTGCTTCTGTGGTCCCCACACTAGCTTTTGTTTATGGTGGAGCATTTCGTAATTGTACTGAACCTGCATTTTGGCTCTCTCTGGCAAGGCAGGATGCAATGAAATTGGATGTCATCAACTAAGAAGCCTCAGTGGCCTCCCTTTTGTAACAGTGAACAGTAGAATACAAGATGTTGCAAATAGTGCCTGCTTTAGCCTCAAAGAGGTGACCCACAAAAATCACTGCCACACTCAACCTCATACCTTGTTATTGAAGTGATCCTTGCGATAGTCGGAGGTTGCACCAAGTTGAAAAATTTAATGAGCATACACTAGGAGAATTGCTCCCTGAACACCCTTGCTAGATTTGGCCTCCTGTTGACAGCCCTTCTCTGAAATTCTTCAGCTTCCAGCAGATTGTCCTGCTCTCTATATTTGTTCTCCAAGTCATTCTGCATCCCAATGGGAATGCTTTCTACTGCACTCCAGTCTGCAAAGAACTGGTTTGTGCTGAAACCTTTGTAGTCAACAAAAAAAAAAATCCCTCGGCACTTGCTGCATATTTATAAATTTTTTTTTAAATAACTCTTGTACAAAACACTTGGTGAGTTGAAGTAACAGCTCAGAAAAACCCAATTTCTTCTAAAATAGCTGGCATGCATGGGCATAACTAACGAAAAATGAATCATCAACATTACTGGATAAATTGAAATGGACAAAAGCTGTACGGATACTCTAGAATAAGCAGATTCAAAATCAGAAATTGCTGGAAAAAAAACTCCGGTCTGGCAGCATCTGTGGAGAGAAAGCAGGGTTATCATTTCAGGTCCTGTGACCCTTGCTCAGAACTGAATACATCTTCTGAAGAAGAGTCATGAGATGTGAAATGTTAATACTGCTTTCCCTCCACAGATGCTGCCAGACATGCTGAGTTTTTTCGCTCTGTCTTGGATCTTGGGATCACTACAGTGCTATTACATTCTCTTGAAACTAGGAATATATTCCTAAATTATAATTACAAGTTATCATACAAGTAATTGCTTCAAAAATCTCACCAGTGCTCTGTGCCCAAGGCAATGGTTCCTGGTGGTGCCAAGTCAGAATACAGCGATGATATTCAGGCCGTGGATCGAGCTTCACATCACAGGATAACTGTAGAATGGCAACGTTGGAATGAAATATTCATTAATGCATGCATACAAGGCAGCTGGTCAAATTCAGCTGTAAATTTAATCTTTCTCCTTCCTACCTAAAACTAATTTTTAATCCAAGGGTTCCTAAGGGAAGAATATTACATTCACTGATATTCTGACACATAGATGTATTTAAATTAATGTTAGAGATAGGATATCAACCAGAGCAATACACAAAACAGTTATAGATAATAAGGGATGTAGGGAAATTATTTTTCTGAAATTAGAAACATGATTTATTTCAAAGATAAATTTGGGCTCATAAATTTGTCATTTTGTAATTGTTTTTAAAACTAATACAGTAGTGTTATCCAGCACCCCACCAACTAAAATACACCAATCAAAATCTCACATATTTCACCTTTTACCCTACGCATTACTATTCCTCTACAAAATACCAAAGTTGTCAGAGAGAAATGATGGTGAAAGGATGGTTTTAGCCTTTGCAAGTTGAAGTCTACAAAGCATGTTTTTTTGATTCCTACTGTTACCAGAAACTGCAATGGGTGGACCAATTCTCATTTAACAGTATCACCTGATTCTGGTGTGTGCCTAACTAATTTACAGACTTTGTCAGGGATGGGGTGGAAGGGAAAATTGCCATCATTTTGCTTCATGATCACTCCACACGCGTATATTTAGGATTTAAAGGTGAAGAAAAGATTTGGATTCACTGAGTTTTTACATCAATGCTGAGAAACCTATTGACAACAGAAACTTGCATGTGGTCAACAATTTTAATATAGAAAACGTCTCGGTGTTTCAGAGAGGGGCAAAAGAAAATTCCTGCCCAGCCAAATTGATAGTGAATGTTGACCAAAAAGCCAAAGAGGTGAGGATGCTGAAAGCACCACTGCCGATGTGAAAAGGGAGGTTTTGGATAAGGGGCTGTTATGATATGAAAAAGTCAAGCACAAGAAGAAGAGTTTTAAATTTGAGGCACTGCAAATCAGTTAAAATGGGTGTTGGGCAAGATGGGGAGGACCAGGACTGAAGCCCTAGGGGGAGCATTTGATACCAAGAGGGTTTAAACTGAATTGGCAGAGGGATAGGAATCTAAGATGAGAACAAAAGACAGAAACGGGAATGAGAATACTGATAGCCAAAGGAATTGAAGACCACAATAAAACAAAGTGGTCGCGAAATAAGGATCGTCGAAAAGACCATCAAGGCTCTGTGCCCAATATAAAGACCACTGAAAATAAAGTGGATGCATTAATCACACAGATGTAAATGGGGATGATTATGGAGACATGGCTGCAGGGTGACCCAGGGAGGAGAACTGAACATCCAGGGTTATTCAGCATTAAGGACCGAGGGGAGGCGGAGGGGGGGTGGGAAAAGGAAAAAGCAGTGGAGTTGCATTACTGTTATAGAGGATACAAATACAATATTGAGGAACGATATTAGTTCACTCAGTGCAAGATCTGTTTGGGTAGAACTGTGAAATACCAAGAGGCTAAATAAAATTGATGTGGTGGTATAGGGACCATCAAATTGTAGTGTTGATGTTGGGAATGGCATTAAGCAGGAAATCAAAGATGCATGCAGTAAAAGAACAGCTGTTAGTAAGGGTGATTTAATCGGCATATGGATTTGGGCAGATCAAATCAGTCACAACACCATAGAGGAGGAATTCCTACAGTGTATAGAGGATGGTGTTTTTTTTTTTTTGGACCAATATGGAGAGGAACCAACTAAAGAACAGGTAATCTTAAACTCAGTGTTATGCGTTGAGAAAGGAATATAGTGGTAAGAGACCCCTTGGAAATGAGCAACTACCAATCTTGATAAAATTCTTCATGGAGATGGAGAGTAAGGTAGTTGATTCTGAGACTAGGGTCCTGGACCTTAAGACAGACTATGATGGATTAGCAAGTGTTACTGAGAGGCATGACAGTGGATAGGCAATGGCAAACATTCAAAGAGCAAATGGGTGAATTACAAAAATCACTATTCCTGTCTGGTGCAACAGTGCTAAGAGAACAGCAGCCAAACCATGCCTTAGGATGGAAGCTAGGGATAATATTAGGTGCAAACAGAACAGACACAAGTTGGCAAGGGAAAAAAATAGACCTGAGGATTGGGAAAACTTTTGAAAGTCAGCAAAGTAGGATCAAAGGATTAAGAAGGGGGAAAAGGAGAGTAAGCTTGCAGGGAATATAAGAACTGTCTGTAAAAAGCTTCCATACGTAGATCCCTTATGTTCAAATGGGGAACAAAGAAATGGCTGACTCACTAAATTCATATTTCACGGCCTCCTTTTGAAGGCAGAATAATATACCACAAATGCTGGGAAAGACAAGGTTGAGTGAAACTGAGGCAAATTTGTATTAGTAGAGAAATGGTGTTGGAGAGGTTGATAGAACGGAAGGCTGATAACTCCCCATGACCTGATAACCTACATCCCAAAGTACTTCAGGAAGTGGCCTTAGAAGTATTGGATGCATTTGTGGTCCTCTTCTGAGATTATTGAGTGAAATGTAGTGAATACAACCCTTCTTTTCTTTTTAGAAAAAAGGGAGGTAGAGAGAAAACAGAATTATAGACTAGTGAGTTTGGTGTCAGTAATGGGGAGATGCTAGAGACCATTATCAAAGATTTTATAGCGGAGCACTTAAAACAATGGTAGAATCAGACACAGCATGGATTTACAAAAGGGAAATCCTGGTGACAAGTCTACTGGACTTGAAGTAGTAGAGTTGATCAAGGGAAGCCAATGGATGTAGTTTATTTGGACTTGAAAAAGGCTTTTGACGAAGTCCCACGTGAGAGATTAATGTGTACAATTAAAGAGCACGCAACTCGTGATAGTGTATTGAGATGGATGGAAAATTGATTAGAAGATAGGAAACAGTAGAAATTAATCTGTCTTTTTCTGAATGACAGGCCGTGAATGGTTGGGTACTACATGGATTGGTAGTAGGACTCCAGCTAGTCCCAATATGTTACTTAGATGAGATAATAATAATAATAATAATAATAATAATAATACAAAACCGCTTGGGATGGGCGAGTTGTGGGGAGGATGCAGAGATGTTTCAATGTGATTTGGACAGGCTGAGTTAGTAGGCAAATGCATGGCAGATGTAGCATAATGTGGCTAAATGTGAGGTTATAAACTTTGGTAGCAAAAACAAGAAAGTAGGTTTTGGCTGTAAATTGAGGGAGGGGAGTCCTCATGCACCAGTCACTGAAATTAAGCATGTAGGTGCAGCAGGCAGGAAAGAACGCAAACTGTACATTGGCCCTCCTAGCAAGAGAATTCAAGTACTGGAATAAGGATGTCTTGCTGCAATTAAAGAGCATCGGTGAGGCCACATCTGGAATACTGTCTGCAGTTTTGGTCTCCTCCTCTGAGGAAGGATATTCTTGCTACAGAGAGGGTGCAGTGAAGGTTTACCAAATTGAGATGAGAAATTTCTTTACCCAGACAGTGCTGAGCCTGTGGAATTCACTACCAAAGTGGTTGAGGCCAAAATCTTATATTTTGAACAAGGAGCTAGGTATAGTTCTTGTGACTAAAGAGATTGAGGGATATTGGAAGATGGGGAGCGGTGATTAGGGTATTGACCTTGATGATTAGTGTAGCGGGTTTGAAGTGTCAACTGGCCAACTCCTGCACCTTCCTTCTATGTAATGTAAGATGTGGTCAGATGAATTCTGGATGAACTAAAACTTTTATGGAAGAAAGAGGATGTATTGGTAACAAATTAAGTCTACTTAAGTCTGGAAGTGAAGGATGTTGCATATAGTTTGAGGTAACAATCAAGGCAGGTAGAGTTCTACAGCACCCTTTGGCCCTTTGAGTTTCCATCAGTCAAGAACAACAACTCTACACTCAGCCTTGTACATGTGCGTTTTTGAGGCACGTCTAACTACTTAAATGTTATGAAGGCTTCTGCCTCTATAACCCTTAAAGGCAGTGGGTTCTAAATTTCTGCTTCTGTCTGGGTGGGGGGAAAAAAAAAGTTTTCGCACATCCCCTCTAAGCCTTGTGCACCTTTAGATAAATCTATGTCCTTTGGTCATTGATCCATCCATCAAGGGAAAAAGTATCTTCTTGTCCACCCTCTCTATGTCCCTTATAATTTATACATCTCATCATGCTCCCCCTCAGTCTTCTCTGCTCCAAGGAAAAAAACTCCAGTCTACAGAATCCCTCTGAAAGATGATACAAAGGTGAAATGAGGCAGTGTTTGTAATGGAGAAGACTTAGGTTAGGAAACTTTGCTTGAGGTTGAACAGAATGCATAAATTGCAAATCTGGTTCAACCTGAAACAATGGCCATGTTCAAATAGAAACATTGTGGGCACACCGTTTATGGCAGGAAGTGGGGACAATTTTTTTGATTTATTATTGTCACGTAGATACAGTGAAAAGCTTTATTTGTGTGGTATCCAGACAAATCATATGTTACAAAAGTACATGAGGGTAAATAGAATGGAATACAGAATATAACGATACAGCTACAGAGAAAGATCAACTCTAATATGAGGGGTTGGTTTGTAATTCTCATAACAGTGGGGAAGAAGCTGAACTTGAATCTGGTATGTGTTTTCAAACTTCGTATCTTCTACCTGATGGAAGAGAGTATAACCAGGGTGGGAGGGGTCTTTGATTATGTTGACTGCTTTCCTGAGCCAGTGGAAAGTATAGAAGTCGACAGTTCAGCTTTCTAAAGCTTCAAATAGAGATTGAAATTTGTTTAACATTGATAGCGTGGAGTTTGTGTATGGGTGAAGAAAGATGGTTGAGAAATAGAACTGCGTGCCGTTGGCATACGGTGAAATGTCCCTGCATGATGGTGACAAATGAAACCATATACGTAAACATGAGAAGGGGACCAAGGATAGATTCAGCTGTGACTGGATTGGTAGCAGTGAAACAAAGCTAGGGCAGTTTTACTTAACTGAACAACGGAATAAAGGTGTTGATAAACACTGACCATGTTTGTTGTAGTCCAACAGGTTTATTTGAAATCACCAAGCTTTTGGAGCATAGCCCCTTTATCAGGTGCACCTGACAAAGGACAGTACTCCGAAAGCTTGTGATTTCAAATAAACCTGTTGGTCTATGAACTGGTGTCGTGTGATTTTTGACTTTGTCCATCCCAGTCCAACTCCAGCACCTCCATGTCATTTTAGTTGTGAGCAAGGATGCAAAGAAGGTGGGGGAGGGACATTGCACAATGGCTACAGTCAAAGGAAATAATAGTAACCAGGGTTAGGTTAGGGAAGAGAATCATTCTCAAAATTGGTGAGAGGGAAAAAACAAGAATGAATAAATGTTTTGGGCAAAAATGACTTATTTTGACCAAGTTGTATGTATAAAAGTATTAAACTTCATTTTCATGAGAATATGTTCTGAGAACAGACATAAGCATAATTTCAATGATTTGGATTCTACAGGACCATTCTCAAGAGGTAGGAAAAGTCAGGTAAATACAAATACAAAAGCAGCATAAGCATAATAGTTAGTTTAGAGCCAACATGTATCACTGCAAAATTGTGCTGTTGTCAATTATACAAACGTCAATACTTGCATTCTATCGGAAATGAAGTGTTTCAGGTTAGACGTGACCATCAACTGGAATGGTCACATCAGACAATCACAACTATGTCAGAACTGAAATGTTTAGAACAACTCAGGGCTGAGTGGTGAACTTGTAAAAGTTTATGAAATCATGAGTGGCATGGCTAGGGTGAAAGGCCGAGGCCTTTACTCAAGGGTAGGGGAAAGATTTAAAAGCGACCTAAGGAACAACTTTTTCATGAAGAGGGTGGTGCCTGTATAGAATGAACTACGAGAGGAAGTTTGTGGAGGCAGGTACAATGACAACATCTGGGTATATGAATACCAAAGGATTTAAAAGGGATATGGGCCAAATGCTGGCAAACGGGACTAGATTAATTTAGGATACCTGATCAGCACGGATGAGTTGGACCCAAGGGTCTGTTTCCATGCTGTACATCTTTCACTCTATAACTGACGATGTCTATCATGATGTATAAACTGGGTCACTTTCTACAATTTTTGGTTTTTGTGCTGCAAGCTTACCTGTATTGGTTAGTCATACGCCAGTGCCGATCCTGCTACAAGAAGTGTATAATTGTGCTTTAAAATCAACAAGTTGATTATTTTGATTGTCTGAACCTATGTACCTTAGCTTGATCTACTTGGTTGATTTTAATAAAGGGAGGATATATTAGTGCTGGAGAATGGTTAGTGGGAGGAAAAAAGCTCTTATGTTGTTGCAACAAAGTGCAATGCTTCTGCTTTCCATATTTGCAGTGCTGGTACTTTTTATAAGATTGAGAGTTAATACTTTGTTTTGAGCAATTAGTTGGCGGTGAGACCATGTTCACCAGGGAGTGAATAACAGTCTATCTCACTGTGCCATTAAGCATTTTTAAATTGTTAAAATCATAATAAACTGTCAGAAAACTATTTGACTTACCCTGGCTTTGATGATGGTGGGTCGAGGATCAAGGATTCCCTGCATTTTCCTCAGCGCGGGGATTACAAAGAGATTGCAGGTAACAACTGCTGACACTGGATTTCCTGCAGGGAAATCATATGGGCATGAAATAACTGTGCCAGATTACAAACAACTAACTGTGTGCCATGCAAGAGAATCATGCCTGGAACCAAGCAGGCAACTGCTCCAACTCCAAAAATAAATTTAAAGGTACAGTTTGAGAACTAATTTTCTCTGCTCTTCATTTCCGAGTATTTTCTTAGCGCTACCCTGTTCTTTTGCTGTGGTGATTGCAGCTGAAATAGTTCCCGCAGTGCCAATGATACACGTGACTTGTCATTTCACGACAGATCATCCCTGACTCTGTGTGACATGTAAGAAGTAGCTATCGGGAAGATAAGCAGCCCAATGGTGTGAAGCTTCCATTCTGGACTGCAGAAGGTAATTCCCACTGTAAGACTTTTTTTAATGCCCTGGCTGGAAAGGTCCATTTCAGAGCATTTACTCTACTGAACTGGCTTCTCTTGATGTTCAGAGCATGGGCATATTTGGAGTTAACTCAAAAGCCTTGGCTTGGATCAAAAGAAAACTTCAAATGGATTCAAAATTGCCTCCGCTCAACGAGGCACAATGAAGAAACTAAAACAAGAAAATTAGATCAATGCATTATTATTATTGTACTTGACAACTGCAAGGCATGTCCTTACAAGTTTATGCTACAATTGGAGCAGCTGTTTTGTTGTGTAGCTGTAACACAAATTTAGATACAATTGATGAAACTAAAAGAAATCGCTGGGCATCACACAAGCAATAGAACACCCAAGATTTCCTTTTGTCAATAATTAAAAACTATCACTGTGAATCACCACAGTGGGAAGTGAATTTATGAAGTGATTTTTGCAAACGAAAGTAATAATTTGAATAAGAAGCAAATTAGTTCAATCCAGCTTCAGCACTACCCATACTGAAGTTCACAACATCAAAAAGCATTCACTGAACAACACAGGCCATTATATGTTAAATGTGACACCAAGTTTTTAAGTACAGAACATGCATGTTTCAGAATTGCTGTTCGTTTACAATAGCGATTTTAATCATATGATGGTCAAGTGTAGAACAAAACATTATATCAATGCTGATTTAATTCTTTGAGTAGATCATGTGAATTGAGGAATCGATTACACACGAAACACATAGCAAGAAGCCTTTTCAGAAACATTTATAATGATCAAACAGAGCTTACATTCTTATATTTAAAATCTTCAAGTTATTTTAGTTGGAGAAACTGCTCTTTTCACACAATTAACAGATGGTAATGTTTATTTCAATTTTGCATCAGAAGGCCAATGAACTTATTAATTTATATTTCTGAAAGTATTTTCCAATGCATCAACATTAAACATTAACTTGAATTCTGTTCACACAACAATTGCTTTTCTGTAGTAAAATTATAATTGATCTCCAGCCAGAGTAAGTGAAGATAGTGGGAATAATTACAAATGCAATTGTCCAATGACAAATAAACGTGTACAAATCTGAAAAGCACCCAAATTTCACTTTCCGTTTATTTTAACACCAAAAAAGGTCTTATTCTGCTTCCTCAAAAAAATGCATGTACCTTGCCCACGTCTTCCTGCTTGCAAACTGCCTCAATATTACATGGGCTAACTCCCAGGGACAAACATTTATCCCGGGAGGGGAAGGGAAGAAGTTCTCTCGTATTCCAATCCACTTCCCGAGTGTTTCCTCCTGGCTCAACCAAACTTACCTAATCCTGCACCTCCACAATCTCTACAACTCTTCACAACGTGACCCTACTCAGTAAGAAAGGAGGGAGACAGAAAATGAGGAACTGCAGCCCTGTTAACCTGAAATCAGTGGGAGTGAAGATATGACTATTATAAAGATGTGATTACCAGATGGTTAGAAAATGATTGACTGTGCCCAATTAGACAATGTCACTTTGTGGGAGAGAGATTTTGTTTCACAAACCTGTTATAATTTCATGGTGTAGTATACAGAGTTAATAAGGGAGAACCAGTCAGTGTTGTATTTGATAAAGTTGCACACAGAACACAAAGCATATGGGATTTGGGGTAACACATGAACATGGATTGAGGATCAGTTGACTAGGAGAAATCAGGATAGGACAAATTGAGACGTTTTCAGGTTGGCAGACTACGACGAATAGGTTAGCACTAGGATCGGTGACTACTGCCAGCTGTTCTCCATGCATATCAATGATTTGGATGTGGGGCTAAATACAATATTTCCAAGCTTTTGGATGGCACAAAACCTGGTTGGAATATCAATTATAAGGAGGATGCAAAGGGGTTCCGAGGAGATTGAGACAGACTCCAGTGAGGGAGAAGAGCTTGGTAGTTGTAATATAAATTGGATAAGTGTGAGGTTATCCACTTTGGTAGGAGAAATGGTGAGACTGGCATTCTTGTCAATACGTCAGTGAAAGCTAACATGCTTTTGCAAGAAGATTTGAACATAGGAGCACAGAAATCTTGCTTGAAATGTCCACAACATTGGTTAGACAGCACCTGGAGTACAGTCCCCTTGCCTAGGAAGGGTACGCTTTCCAGAAAAGGACTGCAGTGGAGGTTCAACAGACTGAGCCTGTATTCTTGAGATCAGAAAAATGAGAGACTATTTCATAAAAATTATAAAATTCTTATTGGGCATAGATGGTGTGATTGTAGAAAGTGCATTCTCCTTTAGCTGTGGGGTCTACAACCAGGGAGACTCGAGCCATTTAGGACTGAGATGAGGAATTTCTTCAGATGATGGTGAAAATTCTCTATTCCAGAGTGGTGTGGAAATTCAGTCATTAAGTTCAAGACAGATTGTGAGATTCCTAGTCCATGTCAAGGGATATCATGGGAATGTCACTTTGAGGTAGATAATTAGCATGCTCTCAAATGATTGATAAGGCTCAAGGAATAGTGTGATCTACTCCCCATTCCGCTTCTCTCTGCACCAACCATATTTATTCCCATGCCTGTGCTCATCCTTCCTTCTCTCTGGTCCCTGGCTTTGACCTTGTGCTCAGTCTGCCAAGCAGGATGTTGGGAGATCCAATTTTCATGTCCATAGTTCATTAACGCTCTCCATCCCTGCAAAAATCAGGGTCCAAGTCTACTAAAGTTGTTCTATAATGAGGATATAAGGGGTATAGATAACCACCATGGTGTCCTGTTAACAGCATTGTGGGCAATTTAAGGAAGAGTACCACATAACAGCCATGCCAGTAGTGCCCAAACCCTGTGAAAGAATTAAAGGAAAACAACATCTTGTGCCTCTCCCTCATGGTATATTCCAAAATTATATCTCCAGAACCAAGCTGGCCCACTGTAATACATGTCAAAGAATAGTAAAACTTTCATTTAAAAGGTTGATGTTATTTTATCTTTCAGAAGAATTAATGTCTTTCAAAGAAACAGAATCTTACTTTCAACTCAGTTGATTCTTGTGAAGACCTTTTGGATGTTTAAAACTCGAGGTAGGGCAGGTAGACCCTAAACAAAACTGTGTACCTTTTGCACCAAGTGAACAAAAGAATCGGAGTTCACTTATTGAGCTACCAGTGGCCAACTGTATGTTCCTCTCTGCACTGAAGCTCAAATGCAATGTCTACTCGCCATCTGTCCAGCCAGAACTCCAAATTGTGATTCGGTCCGAGTGAAAGTTTTATAGGGAGAAGTGATAATGTTATGCAAACCCTTTAAAATTGAAGCAGTAATGTGTACATTTGCATGAAAGATAATTTTGTCCAGTTTTCATTCTTGCAGATTGTGCTCTTGCTTAAAGTAACACCTGCATCCTATTCACTTGAATGGACTGAGTACAGGAGCAAACAGATTTTTATGCACCTAACATTCAGGGAGGGGTGTACTGGACTGCGTCACTTTGGAAAGGGGAATGTTGTGGTATGCCTCATTGGTTGGATTTTTCTGTACGCTCTTCGAATGCAAAATATTTTTAAGCTCAAACTTGCTGCATGTGTGGGCTGTTAAAGATGCCACGAGGCCTAGGGAAGGTCTGGAGTCTTGATGAGGTGCAACAGTTGCAGTCTACTATTTTAACCAATGAATTTAAGGATTGAGACAGAAACAAAGATGACTGAAGGTGATCAGATACTAAATAGGCACTGAAAGAAAGCCTAGGTTGAGAGGGAGGTGAAGGCTATAAAATGTTAAATTTGACAAGAACAATTTGCCACCAGAGAAATGAGACTCCAGTTTCAACTATTCACTTTCCAGGCCAGAGAGGTTGAGTGACACTGTTAACAATATCAAACAGTTAAGTGTCTGGACCAGATAACTTATACATGAGGTTTGTAGCTAAGCATAATTTTCAGTGGTGAGATTAATTCATAATTAACATGTGAAATCAGCAAATTCTTAAAAATAACACGGAAACCTAGGATGCCATTTGTGTGGCACAAACTGTGAGAAGTTTTTAATTGACCAGTGAGTTCTGGAGTCTCACAGCTGTATTTTATTTCCTAATCCTCTGAATCTGCGTGCCAAGTTAGCAAATAATAACTATGCATGTTGTTCACAAACCATTATTCCATTGATAAACACCTAATAAAACACTCAGTAGGAGAATTCTCTAACATTAGCATGACTATATTTACACATACCTCATTGAATTCTGATTTTACCATAATTTTAATGTCAGTATTGACAACCTGGAGACAAGTTGCCATTGTCAACCCCAAGATACTGAAGAAACAGTTGCTGTGTGAAAGAGGTTTTACTATCTACTTTGGACTCATTCACCTTGCTTTGAAGTATTGCAAAATGTTAATTATTCTGTATTAGCATCTATCAACTCAATGTTTGAAATGTCAAACATTAAATGCCATGATGCAATGTCTTGTCCTACAAGAATTTTAGTCATTCAAAAATTAGGCCCAATTGCTTTTGATCAGACACTTTCCAGAGCCACAAGATTCTGAAGTTTATACTTTTTAAATACTTCTTGCAAAGGCTGAAAAATATTTCATTTTCACAAAGTAATAAAATAAAACTCAATGATGGGCAGACAGCTCATTGATCATTGTAGGCTCCTTCCATTGAGAGTTAGTGGTATAAAATGCTCGAACATATGGAAGAAACTACATAACCTGGGCTGATCTGGCAACAGGGATCAATGTTTGAAACTCAAGAGTTGCCCTATAATTTGACTGCATCATAATAGTTATGGAACTAATACAGTTCAGATATAAGGGGCCTTATTAAACATTGAACCCTTCCATGTGCATGATTCAAGTTTTTCAGTTGATGTTTATTCCAATTTCCAATTAGGAAAAAAAAAATCAGCAAAATACCAACACTTTAAAAGTAAAACAAAAGGGAAGATTTGTCATATTTACTCATTTTGATTTTTTTTTTGGGGGCCACAAACATCAATTGCCTACAACAGGTTAGGCAGATGCTCATTTTGCAGCTTTTGGCTCTAGTGCTTTCTGCTAGTCTATTGAGAGTCTAAAAGGTGACTTGGCAAATCATTTCCCTTCTCTCCCTCTGAAGAAGTGTCTAGACTCCATTGAGAGCATCTTACCTGAGACTGACCAAGATGAACATGTCAACAATCATCAGATGACATCAATTTTTTTTAATTAACTTGTGTATAGAACAATTGCCAACAGATACAGGTGGACCAAATTAGTTTCCTTGTTGGCAGTAGATCTGTGTTGAAAATGTTTTACCATATAATGATGATCAAATAAAATTTTATGCCTGCAAAGCAGATGATATTTGAACAATACGGCCACACTCCACCGTGTACAGCCATGGTATTTTTTCCACAATAAATTACGGGAGAAAATAATTATTCAAGTCCTTGGTATAGATACAAGTGGAAAGTTGGCATAATTTAAGTCTGTTAGATAACCCCTGGTAATCTATCACTTAAAATGCTACATCTGGTGACAGCCCCAGGGGTACGTTACATTCATGTATTCATACTCCTATACCACAGAATGGTTGGAATCAAGTTTGCAGATCTGGTTCTGTGCACGTGATGTGTTTCCAAACTCAGGTGGAGCCAATTGAGAAACAGGCAGATGGAGGGCAGACAAATTCTCCAAGGGAGGGCCGGAAATTCTAACAACAAGTCAAATTATGTTGTGCTCCCACTAACTAGCTCAAAGCCAAATAGGTTGAGGCTCAAATGTATGTTGCACAGCATCAAGCAACCTGGGGTCAGGGCAGATGGTAAAAATGGATGGACTGGCAAAACTAGGCTAGCAAAGAATTACTGGCTATAATATATACTGAATAGTTTATTTAGTGGTAATTTTTTGCCACAAAAGAAAGCTTGTGATACTGTAATACCCATCATTTGATGCCATATACCTTCAGATCCTACGTCACCATCAGCCTCTACCGCGCCCGCTGCATAACGGTAAAAAAAAGTTAAAAACGAATGTTATTTTCAAATAAACTATTCAATATATATTACAATCAATTAACAAATAGCTTGCGGTGACTTTAAAGGCTTCAATTCAATCTTGGGGGTTCTGCTGATGCTTTTAAGTCACTGTCACTTTTTTTTTGCAATTCATGGCATCAGCTCTGCTCAACTGAATTGCAGCCTCATCATTCATTGCCAGCTATGTATTATCCTACACACAAAGTATATTAAAATGTTACAGTTTTGTTTTTGCCAAAGTATTTATTACTATCAAACCACTGCATAATACTAGAAATAAATCTTAACGTTAAAATCCAGATTATAAATTGTGTGAACTCACTGTTTCCCACAATTTTTAGTTAGCACAGTTGTGAAAAAAAAAATTGATGCTACATTCCTGGTGCTGCAGTTCCATTACACGTACATAAGTGTGCTGGACATGCAAAATGGATTAGGTTGACAAAGTATAGAAACATCGGAGTTAAGACTGACTTTGATTTGCAAGTGAAGAAAACAAACAGGTGACTAAGTAGACATTCTTCCACTTGAGAGCATGTCACTGAAACAGCCATGTTTGAAAAAATGAAATAGAAATCAAAAGCAAAGCTTTCAGTTAGTTTGATGATAAACATTGCATAAAGTAATACAACTTGAAGAATGACATGACACAATTATGACACAGATCATGTCATCTTAAATTGTGCATTTATGAAGTGTTGAAATAAAAGCTGGTAGGTCATCAAGTATGATACAATGAGCTTGTTTTTATGCTATCCAAGTACGTTATTCCTAGAAATGAGATAATTTAGGGAAGGGCGGTGCCATACCTTGACAGGTCCCACAAGCTGGTAGGGATTCTAAACGTCAGCACTGTACATGATCTCAAGCATGCTATCATTAAACAACATTTCATGAATCAAAACTTCAAACTTATAACCCAGATTTTCTTCTAACCTAAACAAATAAAACGAAACCACAACATTTAAATAAGATTACATAGATATACAGGACTCTGACTGCTCAAGCTGTTACAATGAAAAAGTGATGTTTTTGAATGAATTTAAACCAGTTCAGCATTATAAAGCAAATAATCTACACAAAGAATAACAGCCTTTGAAATATATCAACTGCCCAAGACTGATCTGTGGAACGAGAACACATGAGAATACGGCTGCAAATATTACATGAAATCACCAATAAATTTACAGGGAACATCATTAATGTGTCTTACCTTAGAATTATGATCATTTTAAAATCTAGTGTTAGTTACTATGTCTAACTGTTTAACGGGATTCTGCTGAACGAGTAATATGTCTGTTACCTGGCAGTGCAAAGATGATTTTTCTGATGCCATCGATATCCAAAGTTGCAAAGGTTGTTGGGAGGCTGTGGATGGAAGGATAGATACTTAATATCCTGCTTTGGCTGAAAGCCAGGCGGATGGTTCATTTCAAATATTTTCATTACTTTTAAATTTCTGATCTTTGAAGTATCCAACTGCAATTCTACAAAACATACAAACAGGATAGAGTATTCTGCAGAGATAGCAGGAACTGCAGATGCTGGAGAATCCGAGACAACAAGGTGCAGAGCTGGATGAACACACCAGGCCAAGCAGCAGCATAGGAGCAGAAAGGCTGCTCCACTAGATTATTCTGCGATCAATTAGGTTATGGCTGAATTGGATCTTAACTCATTGTGCAAATGCAATCAGTGAAAATTCTGTTGTACTCAAAAGTCTACATGAAACATTGATATTCTGTGACTAGATTTTCTAGAATTAAACATCAAAATCCTCAAAATATTATCATTCTCACCCAAGGGAGAGAGAGAAGAAAGTTTCTCTTCAGCTGGTTTTTGGAGACTGAATTAACAGATTTAACAGGGACTTGAACACTCTTTCCAACCTTCCTGATCTGTGAATAGCTCAAGAGGTTTAAAAAAAAACCAGATTGAAGCAGAATAATAAATTAAAGCAAACTAACCAGTTAACTTGTATAGATTCATAGTCATACGGCACAGAAACAGACCCTTTCGGTCCAATCAGTCCATGCCAAACATAATCCCAAACTAAACTAGTCCCAGCTGCTCACTCCTGGTCCATATCCCTCTAAACATTTCCGATTCATGTACTTATCCAAGTATCTTTTAAACGATGTAATCGTGCCCAACATCCACCACTTCCTCAGGAAGGTCATTCCACAAAGAACCATCCTCTGTTTTTAAAAAAAAAAAAATTGCCCCTCGTGTCTTTTTTTTTCACATCTCTCTCCTCTCACCTTAAAAGATGTGCCCCCAGTCAGCTGAAGCTAAAGACTATTGTTCAACTGCTCTCATCCATTCACGAACAGAAATAATCTTCTACAGCTGGCATGATGGCATTGTCACACTGTTAATGCAGCGACCCAGGGAATGCTCTGGGGACCCGGGTTCGAATCCCATTATGACAGATAACAGAATTTGATTTGAATTCAATTTAAAAAAAAAAAAAAATCTGTAATTAAGAATCTAATGATGACCATGAATCCATTGTCGATTGTTGGGGGGAGAAAACCCATCTGGTTCACTAACTTCCTTTAGGGAAGGAAGCCTTACCTGGTCTGGACTACATATGACTCCAGACCCACAGCAATGTGGTTGATTCTTAACTGCCCTCTGGGCAATTAGGGATGGGCAATAAACACTGGTCTAGCCAGTGCTGCCTTCATCATGTAAGTGAATAAGTGAATAAAAAAACTAGGCCTCCATAGTGTCTACAGTGCTATGCTGTTGTAGGCAACAAGCTTAAATGGTGTCCTTAACTGTGTATTCATTATGACAGAAAACTGTTGATTTGTCATGATACTGTGATAACCCTTGCTCAATAAAATGAAACCTAAATTTGCTGCCTTTTGAAAATCTCCACTAACCTCCACTCACTTTAAAATTTTTACAACAGTGTAATTTCTTAAGTCAGGAGAGATGGTGAGCTGTTAGCTTTCATGATTCAGGGTATTGAGCAGTTACTAATATAATTCATTACAAATACAATCACATCTCTCTTCATAAACAAATATTTAATTTTCTATATCATCATGGGGTGGGGGCCTGCAAAGAGGAGGGGTTTGGTCAGGACAGAAAGGGGAGAAGTGAGAGGCTACAAGGGAGCGGGTTTGATTGGGAGAAGCCAGTGATTGCAAAGGAGAAAAAGGGATTGGGGTTAAGTAAGTGGTGCAAAGGGGACAAGAGAAATAGCCAGTGGTTGTAAAGAGGGGGTGGGAGGAAAGCTAACAAGAGGAACCTATCAACAAAAGAGCTAGCTACTGGTAGGCAGGAAAGCTCAAAATCACAGGTAATGAATTCCTTGCAATTTTTATGTTGAATGTTGGTTATTGAATAAAAGCACTTCTGTTGCTCACTTAGTGTCTGCTGCCAGCTTATATACTGTAGTGTCCCCGGCTGTGTACTCAGATCACATGTGGACCAGCTGGTGAGAGTATTCACTGACATCTTTAACCTCTCCTTACTTTGATCCAAAGTCTCCACCCGCTTCAAGAAGACCACCATCATCCAAATGCCAAAGAAAAATCATGCAGCATGCCTCACTGATTACTGCCTGGTGGCTCTGACCTCCGTAATTATTAAGCGCTTTGAGAGGTTAGTCATGGCTCACATCAACCCCAGCCTACCAGATTACCCGATCCTTTGCAATCCACCTACTGGCGCAACAGGTCCACGCCGGACACCATCTCCCTAGCCCTACACTCACCCCTAGAACACCTGGATAATAAGGACCTATATCGGGCTCCTGCTTATTGACCCCAGCTCTGTCTTCAACACCATAATTCCAACAAACTAATGACCAAACTTCAAGACTTAGGTGTCATCTTCCCCCTCTGTAACTGGATCCTTGACTTCCTGACCCGTAGATCACTATCAGTTAGAATTGGCAACAATACCTCCTGCACAACGATCCGGAACATCAATGCCCCGCAAGGCTGTGTACGCAGCCTCCTACTGTACTCATTATATACTCACGACTTTGTGGCCAAATTCCATCTCAACTCCGTTTACAAGTTTGCTGACAACACGACCATTGTAGGTCGATCTCAAATACCAATGGCACAGAGTACGGGGAAGAGATTGAGTGATTAGCAGCATGGTGTAAAGACAACAAACTCTCCATCAATGTAAGCAAAATGAAGGACCTGGTCATTGACTTCAGAAAACGGAGTGGAGGGCATGCCACTGTCTGCATCAATGGTGCCAAGGTGGAGATGGTCCAGAGCGTCAGGTTCCTGAGAGTGATGAATACCAACAATCTGACCTGGTCCACCCATGTCAATGCGATGGTCAAGAAAGCATAACAATATTGCTACTTCCTCAGGAGGCTAAGGAAATTCAGCAAGTCCACAAAGACTCTGAGCAATTTTTACAGATGCACCATAGAAAGAAACTACCGAGTCGTGAACACAGCCCAGTCCGTCAAACAAACCAGCCTTCCAGCCATTGACTCCGTCTATACTTCCCACAGCCTTGGGAAAGCAATCAAAATATCAAAGACCCCTCCAATTCCAATTATACTCTCTTCCATCAAGCAGGAGATATAAAGTACGAACAGATTCAATAACAGCTTTGGACCACTGGGTTTCAAACATGTTTGGTTGATGTTAAGATCATGGGGAGCATGAGTTTGCATTGCACCAATTAAATATTTAGGAGCCTTTGATTTTGATGGCAGCTGCCAAAATCGGAGTAAACAAGGAAATGTTGCCCCTTGTGGCAGATTCAATAGTGACTTATAAAGGGTCAACAGATTGAATACTTGGAGGCTATAGGGAAAGAGCAGTGGAATGAGATTAATTAAATAACTCTGACAATAATTCTGTCAAATAAAAAGCCATTAGTCCTGTGACAGCTCAACCAACCTTGTATTGATTGTGCACCCTGGCTAAAAATGGTGAGATATGATCTTAACATCAACCAAACATATTTGAAACCCACAAATCAAGACAGATAATTATTTTAGGCAGACAATTTAAAAACTCCTATTGAGTCATGGGATTTAACAGCCGTGAAAGGTAGGAACAGGACACATTCACCGTATTGAGTACGAAACACAAAGTGAATGGCAATGAGGTAACAGAAACAAACTCAGGATCAGTTGTCAATGGTGAATTTCTTTAAAAGAACTTTTCCTCCCAAGTTAAACACAGAATAGTGAGAGACCTGGGAATAAGCAATCTTAAAAACAATGAATGAATAATAGCAAGGAACCTGGCATACTCTTGGATAATGAAGCATTGGACTTTTTTTTAATGAAGTGTATTTTATTGTAATCAACTTTAATGAGATTAGTTTCACCATGATAATGAGCCATATTCCGCAAATGGCATGAAGTATTTATGCTGTGTGATTCAGACACTGAAATTCTTGTCAAGAGAACAGCTGAGTCCTACTGTTTACTTATCTCATTCTTTTTAAATGTTACACAATGTATCAAGATGCCTATTTCACAATAAGTTTGGAATGAAAGAGAAAAGCATCACAGAGAATGAGAATCTTTTATAAAGGCCATCTCTTTATGCAAATGCTGCACCTCATTGTAAATAAAGGATAGAACATAAAAGTTAAGCTTTATCTCAATATGATGTGCTCTTTTAAAGCATTTTTTTAGATACCACGAGTGGAATTTTTACTCTCTTGTGTGGTGTGAGGAAGGTGCGAAGAATGCAAAAATCAGAATTGCTATATTAAGAAAATGTGATTTTACCTTCAAACATTAAATGTGACTTCAGATACTCACCATTGAGTGCGACTACTTCATCTCAAAGCTCCAACTCACCTTTTATCTTATGCCACTTCCAATTATCCTCTCTCTTCTGAGAAACTAGACAGTGCAAATTTCCAACGTGTAAACCAGAGCAGAAACTTGGTGATGGCAGCTCACCGAGTGCTTTTTCTGGTCGTCACGTAACTGATTGTTTAGCTCAATGTCAGTGCATGCTCTGTGGCTACCATCGTCCTCAATCCATTGCCATTGCAAGTCAAGGTATAGGCAAACCACAAGCTTCACCACATCATCATGTTTGCTCTCAGAGCAACTCATGCACTGCTTTAAGCCCTGAACACTTCACTTTGGAACTCAGGGACATTTGTGACTCATGTGCCTCTACCACATGGCTTTGCATTGCAGGGGACAGTCAGGATGCTCTCTTAGCACTCATTCACTTTGGACTTATTTGAAAACTGCCAGCCTCTGCATATTTTACTCTGCTTTTTCACTGACATGAAAACTCTCTAACTTCAGCACTGATTTACAGACTGTTGGTCTGTGTGGTTCACGTTGCTTTCTTGCTGTATATGGTCTTCAGTGCTAAGTTGCAGGCTGCCAGCCTCTGTGGCTTGCATTAATTTGTTCAGCACAGAGGAAGAGGCAGGCATCTTGTCACAGTGGGGAGCACTGAACTGTCAAAAGGACGTGCTGTGTGGCACTGTACTGCAACAATGTCATACCTGCAGCATATTCCTGCACTCTACTTGCCATGTGAGATAAAAAGTTAACTCCATAATAACTGCACAAAATGGCTGACAGCATGTGCAAAGTAGGTGGAGTCAGTTTTTTTTTCTTCAGGGGAAAAGTAAACCTTTTGAAATTCAGGCACTGCTAGGGGCAATTCCAGGAATCATGCCTGCACTGATTTGGTAATGCCAACTAGCTTCAAATTGCACTTCGTCAGCATGTCAATTAGGTGGAGAGGGGGTTTGGGTTTGCTTGGGGGCAGGGAAGTTGTGGGCAGTTGGTGTTGGGTTTGCGGCTAGGGGAGTGCAGGTTTACAAACCAAAAGGATAGGTCAACTATAGAGGGCACCTTTTTGGATAAAGACACCCAGAGTGGGACACGAAGAGACAGAATGTACAGACATAGAAAAAACAGCAGCAAATAGAATCAAAGGCGGAGGAAAATGGTGGAGGTTAAGAAGGCAAAATTAATGCTTTCGAATGCACAAAGTATTCGGAACAAAATAAATGAATTGACTCTGCTTGAGCCCATACATTGTAGGCAGGGTCAGTGCAGTATCGCAGGTGAAACACAAGGTGCAGTCGTGCAGAAAGAAGGGCCGTGATCTTTCACACTCCGCAAGGGTAAGTGCCACTACCTTCTCTGTGCTACCTCGCTCTAACACTGTCACAGCACACGCCTTTCACAAAGGCTAATAGACTTGATTTTCACTTTTGCCCATATCGTGTCCACTCAATGGCTTCTGTCCGTCTAACGCTCCCAAGTGACTAAATCTTACTGCCTTCTGTGCTTCCTCCTCAGTCTCTGAGAATACCTGAGCACCCTTCTTGCTCCTGCAAAGCCACTTCACTTCACTTCACTTCACTTCCACAATTCTCACTTCACTTTGGTTTCATTTGGTAGGGGTAGGGCTACAATGTAGGTGGTGGTATTGGATATCAGGTGCATTGCTCTTTCTAAGGAGAAAATTTTCAATTCAGCTTAGCTGGAACCTCAACTTTATTACAATTTATAGCAAAGACTAAATAGAGCTGCAAAGGCATCGTTGCTAAAGTCATAGATGACACTGAGATAGCCAGTGAAACAGGTGTAAGGAAGTTGCAGACAGATCTCCAGAGGTTGAATGACTGGACAAAAAAAATTAACAGATGGGGTATAATATAGGAAAATGTGAAGTTGTTCACTTTGTCAGGAAGAATATAAAAGCAAAGTGTTACTCAAATGAAGAATGACTACAGAACACTCAAGCTCTGGACTAGCAAATAACTACTTGTATACTCAATGGTATGGAAAATTTTGCAGATTACTCTACTCTAAAATTGTGATTAAAAATGCCGACTTAGGACTGTTACTAGAAAGCACTCCTTCACATGCACAAACAAACAAGTCAACAAATGGAACAGACTCCAAGAAAGAATATGGAGCCGAAACCTCCCAAAATCACTTAATAATTACTGAATGCCATAATGGGGAACTTTAATGCCTTTTTGATGGATAAACTGAGAAATGTCAAATGGCAGTCCTCACCCATAATGACTCTGTGATCCTGAGTCTTGCCTATTCGTGCAATGGCATGGTGAGTACATTAAAGCACTGTCAACAGACAGCATTTTACAAATTTTTTTTTTCAGCAAGAAGAGATGAAAAGTTCACATTCAATACTGTATCATTCTCTGAAGCTACTGTCTGGAGAAGAAACTATTTCATACATAAAGAGATGGTAACTTACTGGGCCAAGAAATACAATTGACTTGCCTATGCCAGTGCTAGGCAGTGACCATCTCCACAGGAGAGAATCTAACCACCTCCCGTGACACCTAAAGGCATTATTAACAATGAATTCCCCCAATATTAAGATCCTGGGGGTTACCAGAACTGGACTAGCCACATAAATACATTGGCTACAAAAGCAGGTCAGAGGCTAGGAATCCTAGAGCAAGTAGCTCACCTCCGGACTTCTCCGAGCCTGTTCACCAAATAAAAAGCACAAGTCAGGAATATGATGGAATACTGCCTACTTGTCTGGATGTGTGCAGCTCCAAAAACACTCAAGAAGCTTGACACCATCCAGGACAAAGCAGCCTGCTCGGTTGGCACCACATCTAAAAACATTTACTCTCTCCACCACCAAAGCTGTAGTGTGTACCATCTATAAGATGCATTGCAGAAATTCAATGAGGCTCATCAGAGAGCACCTTCCAAACCCATGACCACTACCATCTAGAAAGACAATCAGGATGGCAAATACACGGGAACACTGCTGCCTTCAAGTGCCCCTCCAAGCCACTCACTATTCTGACTTGGAAATATATCCGCTTTCCTTCACTGTTGCTGGGTTAAACTCCTAGAACAGCCTCCCTAATGGTATTGCAGGTGTACCCACACCAAATTTGTTGTGGGTCAAGAATGCAGCTCACCAACACCTTCTCAAGGGTAAAAAATGATGGCCCAGCCAATGACACCCAATTCCTATGAATACATTTAAAAAAAACACAACTCATTTGTCTCTTTTCCACTTGCCACTTCCCAATACAGTAGAAAACAGCAGGTCAGCTCATTCTCAAAAGCAATCAGCATGGTTGCAAATAATAGTTAGCATGTTAATATCCTAACTTATGGATTTTTGTTGTAATTTTCACTTGAGGAACACTATTACAGTGGATGTGATGCTTTATCAGTGGAAATCTATTTGCTGAGGTCTGTATAACTGTGTTGTATTTCTTCTTTCATATTTAAATGCCATCATCACATTAAGTTATAAAAGTATTACTGCTTTGTTTTATTGGCACTTACCCAGGTTTCATGAAGACTCTGCCGAAATGGATCTGGGCATGTAGGTCAATGTCCAACACCTGCTTCAGGTAATCCTATCAGACAGTAACAGTAATGGTAAAGGCTTGCATATGATTTAAATGACACCATTCTGAAACTAATATAATCATCATTACATAACAGCTCCACAACCATTATACCACAGATTTTCAAATTATGAAGGATGTATTATGACATTGTCTCCATGATTAAAAGACACGGTTTTTGTTCCTGGCTTTATAAAGTTTGAAGTAGCTGCTGTTAACTCTCAGGCTGCCCTGTTCAACCTATACAAGCTTAAATCAGAGACACGCTTAACAATGGCAAACAATATCCCATTGTCGACAAAGCTATGAATACTTGATATATTTATTACTTGATCATAGATTTTAAATCATACAAACTTAACTCGCTAGCCTTATCTTATGCTGAAAACCCAAGATCTGACAATGCTTGTG
The DNA here is from genome assembly GCF_021869965.1 of Rhincodon typus. Classification (NCBI taxonomy): domain Eukaryota; kingdom Metazoa; phylum Chordata; class Chondrichthyes; order Orectolobiformes; family Rhincodontidae; genus Rhincodon; species Rhincodon typus. The sequence goes on from NC_063339.1 coordinate 64,740,848, forward strand.
ACTTACTGAGATACCACATTCTGAAAGGTACGTTTCAGTGATGGACTGTATACTCAGGAAAGTGAATGCAAAGCTATTTAAAGAATGATAAACTATCAGCTTTCCAAACAAATGCCCTTGTGAACTGATTCCAGTTGCTTGCATAAATATAATGCTGGTTAATATTTCACCCCAGTCTTTTTTGCTTTCTGCTATAGTTTTCTTTGGAAATAAATCCAATATTGCTTAAGACTGTATATAGTGGTATGTAATTTTTCCATTTGTCAGTCATGAGAGGCAGTTACCATGTCAGCTATTTTCCAACATGAACCAACCAAAACAGGAAATAATTGATAGTCCCAAGCCATGTAAAGAATGTAGGTTTCAGTTTATTGCATATCTTCGTCTGCTAATGCAAATTGCTATAAAAGGTGTCTGTGAAAATGCCTGAACTCCAAGTTAGTTAACATCATCTCCCGAGCAATGCCAACTGTAATCACTTTGCTGGACATGCTTTCAATGTTAAAGGCCCCAAACTCTGAAATACTCTCTGCACATCCTCCACTTTTAAATCACCACTTTAAAGCCAATTTCTCCTTAAGTGCTTTAAAGTCCTACTTTGTGCGAAGTGAATGCTCATGTGATGTGTCTTGGAATGTTTATTACTGTAAAGGTACTATATAAAAATATTGTTGTGCCGTCAGCACCACAACCTGTGTGGTTGATGACTTTACATCGCTAATGTTTGTACTAGATAAAAAATACGTGCCCATTTCCTGAGCAGGAAAACAGATTACCTTTAAAATTTCTACGGAGTTTCCAGTGAGATTGCGACAATCACTTGTGGCAATATTGTCTAGCATGTTATATATTCAAAATCAAACATTTTTGGTCGGATGTTTAGATGTGAATTTGACAAGTTTTAATTGCCCACTCCTTCCCCAACCCACCCCACATCTTTTTTAAATGGGCTTGCCCTCAGAATAGCTGATCTATTACCTACCATTAACATCTACTGTTTATCTATATCATTTCCCTACTAACATTAACATTCCCATTTGTATTTTGTTTTGTGACATATTTACCATCTATGTCATTTGCTCCTCCACTCCTTTTTTTCTGTAGCATGAAACCAATCACTCTTCCAGGCCCCTTCAGTCCCAAATAAGAACCATACTGGACTTGAAATGTTAGCTTGCTTTCTTTTTCCACAGATGCTGTCAGACCTGTTGAGGTTCTCCAGCACTTTCTATTGTTGTTACCAACTTGGATTGGTCTGTTATGGGTGAGGGACATGAATTACAGGCGTAGGCAGCCTGACCAACTTACTTTTATTGGTATCAAGGTGTGGAGCTGGATGAACACAACAGGCCAAGCAGCATCAGAGGAACAGGAAAGCTGACATTTCGGGTCTGGACCCTTCTTAAGAAAATCTGAAGAAGGGTCCAGACCCGAAACGTCAGCTTTCCTGCTCCTCTGATGTTGCTGGGCCTGCTGTGTTCATCCAGCTTCACACCTTGCTATCTCAGACTCCAGCATCGGCAGTTCCTACTATCTCTTACTTTTATTGGTGTTGCTTCAAAATGTTTACATGTACTCGTACAAAAGCATGCAGTATGAACCATCTTGTAACCACGGACAGATACTGATGCCTTTTTACATGTGTTATTCTTTAATCCCCCGAAGTCAGACTCAGTTGACACAACATACGAATTAGGAGCAGGAGTAGGTGATTCAGCCCTTCGAGCCTGATCATTATCCTGGTCCCAACTCTACATTCCTGCCTGCTCCCCACAGCCCTTTATCCTGCTTTTCATCAGAAACATGTCTGTTTCTTTCTTGATTGATTCTGCCTCCACTGCACTCTGGGGCAGTGAGTTCCACAGATTCACAACCCTCTGAGAGAAGTAGTTTCTCCTCCTCTTAAAATACATCTACGACCTCTTGTTCAAGACTGTCCCATAAGGGGGAACATCTGTTTAACATCTTCCTTATCAATCCCCTTTAGCATTTTTCCGAACTCATTCTTCTGAACTTCTGCGAGTATAACATCGAGCTATTCGATGGCTCTTCGTACACAGCCCTCACTGGTCTCATTACACACGGACAAAGAAGGACATGAATTTGACTGGGACAACACATCCATAATAGCACAAGCCAAACAGAGATATGCCAGGGAATTCTTGGAGGCCTGGCATTCTAACTGGAGCTCCATCAACAAACACATTGAACAGGACCTGACACACACACCACTGAAAAACAGAACTAGAAATGATGCCAATCACCCCAGCAAACCGAGGCATATAAATAACAAGCGGGACAGAACATCAACGCTTTACTGGAGGTGCACTGATGATGTTACCCAGCAGGGTGATGAAACATCTGCAATCAAACACACTGGCTCAGCGAGCAAGTCCACAACCTCGTCCACAACTCTTCTCAAAAACTTTGTCCTTAGCTTCCTCGTTAAGCCATGGATGATTTTTCACCTTTTTACAATTCCTTTTTCTCTCGAGGATATACTTTAATCGAGAGGTATTGAGTAACTTCCTGAGCATTTTCCACTGATCTTCAACTGTGCTTCCCTTTAATATTTTTGCCAGTCCACTAGAGTCAACTCCTTCCTCAGGCCTGTACAATTAACTTTGCCCAACACTACAACTCACTTATACGATTCTCTCTTCACTCTTACATTTGAATTTCAACTCTAGAGCGTTGTAACTACTCCAAAGGATCCTTAACAATTTGACTATTTGTCAATCTTTCCTTATGTAATATCAAATTTAAAGGAGCCAGTTCTCTGGTTGGCTGTATGACGTGTTGCTCTAAGAAACAATCCTCAAGGCTACCTTAGCCAAGTTGACTAATCCACTCAATATGCATATTAAAATTACCCAGAATTACTTTCCCACAAACCCTCATTATTTCCTGGTATACTGTGCTCTATTTCGGAACTACTGTCTGGTGGCCTGTAAATTATTCCTACTAAGGGGTTTCTTTCCTTACTTTTTATTTCCATCCAGACTGCTTCAACATTTTGGTCCCTGGTGCCAATATCATTTCTTAATACATCCTTGCTATCATCCTTAACCAATAAAGCAACTCCACCTCCTTCTCCTTCTTGTCTATCCTTTCAGAATGCTGAGTACCCTTGGACATTTAACTCCCAGACCTGACCTTCCTGTAAACACATTTCACCAGGTCGTACCCATTTGTCTGTATTTGTCAGAGAGAACGGTGTCAGTAACATCCTGGATACATTCATGAGTTGAAGACTGGCAAATGCCACATAGGTTCCTGGTTGCACCTTGACAACAGCCATTGGCATAAACATTCAAGGCAGCTGTGACCTTGGTGGCAACGAGGATGGGCCACCCAGTGCTTCTGAGTGCAAGGCCGCCTCCAGTAGATTGTAAAGTTCAGCAATAATGGGATGGGACAACCTTAATTGGTACCTGCCCTGCCTTTCAGATGGTTGAAGACAATGACTATAGATGCAGGTCTGAGCATTCTCCCCTGCCTCCTTGGTGGATCTTCACCTGCTGCTTTTCCTTCTGAATGCTATACAGCAGCCCTGGTGGTGGCTGTTCTTGCTGGGATTGTTCATGAGGTTGTAATGGCTGTCTCCTTTTGTGTTGTCTTTGGCATTGCACTAAGCTACAATGAATTCAGGGATGGCATTCTAAAGTGAGTTCTATGAGCAGTTAATCTGTGGGGGCATGTCTGAAAAGTAACATGATTTTATTCAAGGAATTCCTGAACATTTGCATCCATCATTGAAGCCTCATGTAATGCTTTCACGCAGTATAGCTTCGAGGCTTCAGAAGGAAGTCAGTGTCATGCCTCCAGAAGGATCTCTGAGTATGTGAGCTTATCCAATTTCACAACCAAACTTTCACACCACATCAGAATTCTGCCTATAAATCACCGCGATAGCCTGCCACACCCTCCCACTGCAACCCCCGGTAATCACTATGATAGCTTGCCATACCCTGTTCCATACCCTGATAGCGTGCTCTGCACCACCCTGCAAAGAAAAGGCTCAATTCCACATGACAGCCTGTGTACTTGTATACTTAGATTTTAGCAAGAGGATCTCGCAGGTGGAAAGCACTGTCTTTCAGTACTTGCTATGGAATGCAGTAATGAAATGGAATGGAAACTTCAGGCTCCATTGTTGTTTTGTTGTTATGGCACTTGCCAGCTGATAGGAGAACGAGATCACTTAAGCACACTATGTAATGCTCATAATTGCTTGAAGATATCATTTTTAATCTGTTTTCCTGGCTACAAATGACTTGCTGAGTTTGAAGCCAGATGGGTGGCATTGCTTATCTGGAAGTCTAAGAGGCAGCTGACCTTCAGAGGAACAACTCAGGATGCCAGTGTATAAATCTGGGATAAGACTTAGGCTACATCCCATACCTGGGAGTCTGAGAAGCAGCTTGAAACTGGCCCACGCTGAGTTTGTAAGGAGAGCTCATTTTCTCTGAAGCCATAGGAAAGCAGTAAGCTCATTGGTTAATAAGAGGAACTGTTTTTAAATTGCTGTAAATTAGAAAAGTGTGTCTTTTTTTGACGAAGTAGCTTTAACTGAGAAAAACTGGGGAAAAAGGGAAAGTCAAAACCAGTATAACAAAGCAATTCAAAATAGACATAAGTTAATGTAAGGGAAGTTAATGTAAAAAGTTGCAGCACAGCTCAGTTGAGTGGAATGAAGGTCTTGTAATTTGTGACAAGTCATGGCTGATGACTGTATGTGCAAGAAATGCTACAAGTTGTAGAAAAGGGAGATCCATTTTCCATTTTAGAAGCTGGCAAAGATATGACTTCCTTAAGACAGTGCAGTCAGAGCCTCATTGGTGGTACTACATGTGGCTCAGCGATTCAGGACAGGAGGGAGAAGAAGGAAGAACAATAGCAGTTGGAGATTAATTGATTAGGCAAACAGAGATACATTTCTCTGGTGATAGACATGATCCATGATGGCATAGTGCCTCCCTGGTGCCAAAGTCAAAGATCTCACAGTGCAGCTGCAGGATATTCTTTTGAGGAAAGGTGAATAGCCAAAGGTTGCAGTTCACAATGGTACCACTGACTCTGGTTTGGGGGGTTGTGGGGGCCGGGGACAGAGAGTGGGAGCGGGGTGAAATATCGTCCTGTATTTGGAGAGCTAGGTAGAAAGCTTGCAAGCCGGACCTCAACTGCTAAGCAAGTGAGTCTAGAAATAGAACGATGAGGCAGATGGTGCCTGTACAAGCTGGAAGGAATGCTCCTGAACAGTCTTAAATCCTTGCAGGGTTTGCTGGTACTGTTTGGAAGCTGAAACTAACTTGGCAGAGGTGTGGGAAACAAGTGAGAATATTAGAGAGGAACATCAGGTTGCATTTGTGGAGAGAACAGAGTCAAAAAGTGAAGTCAGAGTAAGGGAGAAAGTAATGAAATGTAAATCAGGGTTACTCTGCCTGTATGAATGCGCAGAGTATAGTAAATAAGACTGGAGAATTCCAGGTGCACTTGGCATATGGTAATATGATGTTGTGGAAATAACAGAATCCTGGCTCCAGGAAACACAGGACTCTGTGTTAAATAACTGGGTACAAGGGATTCAGGAAAATAAAGGGGAAATAAAGGGGAAACAAAGGAAAGGTGGAGGGATGGGGATATTTCTTAAGGAGAGCGCCGGAATGCTGGAGAAAAAGGACAGAGTGTTGAAAGACAGAATTAATTTAGCTAAGGAATAAAAAGGGTGCAAAATATTGCTCCGTGCATGCTATAGACTACCAAACTAGTGGAGAGGATGTAGAGGAATAAATCTGCAGGGCAATCACAGAGAATGCAAACAATATAGGCAGGTGTAATGGGAGACCTTATCACCTGAATGCAGTCTGGGACACTGGTAGCATAAAGCGCGGCGAAGGACAAACTTTCTCGATGTGTTTGGGAAAACCCTTCACAGAAGTACATGCCCTATCTAACAAGAAAAGATGCACGTTTGAATGTGGAGATGAGGTGGCTAAGTAGATGAAGGGTCAATGGGAAATATGTAGGAGACTGTGATCACAGTAATGTAAGATTTAAGACAGTGACAGGGAAGGATAATAGTCAATCTGTAGGAAGAATAATTTACTGGGAAAAAGTTGATTTCAATGAGGCAAGAATGGCACTCAGCTGAATAGACTGGAGCAAAAGGCTAACAGGAAAAATTAGCTCTATGATGGGTTACCTTGAAAAGAAATGGCTCTGACACAGTTAAAGTATATTCGATCAACTGGAAAAGGGCAGGTAATCAAATCAAGAGTTCCAGGTGAAGCAGTGCTTTACCTGCGCTTCACTCAACCTAGTCTACTGCATTCGCTGCTGACAATGTGGTTTCCTCTACATTTGGGGAATCAAAATTTTAGGACTTGAGCACCTTGCCCACACTTCCTCCCACCCACACACCAGGCCTTGTTATCACATGGCCTGCTATTATACACAACTCATTGTTAGCCACTAATGGTTGCTGTTGGCAGTTATTTATTCTCCTAGGCTGACCGTTATCCACTCCTCTGTCTGTCCAACTGTTTTTCTTTCTCTTTGGGTTCTACCTCCACCTATCGTTTACTCCTTACGCAACTTCTTCTGCATAATTCCAGTCTTTTTCGAGCTACCATCAGTTCTGAGGAAAGGTCACTTGACCCGAAACGTTAACTCTGATTTCTCCCCACAGACGCTACCAGACCTGCTGCATTTTTTTCAGCAATTTCCATTTTTGTTTCAAATCAAGAGTTCCTGGATTAGAAAGGAGTTAGAAATTCCGTTAGAGAAGTAAAGGGGTGCTTATGACAAGTGTTAGGTAGACAATACAATTGAGAACCAAGGTGATCATAGAAGGTTCATCGGGAAATGAAAAAAAAAATTTAGAGAAGCAAACTGAGATTACCAGAAAAGACAGGCCACCAAAATGAAGGGGAATCCCAAGGTCTTCTACAGGCATATAAATAAGAGGAGGAATAGGACCAATTAGGGACCAAAAAGAAAACTGTACACTTGGAGGCATGAATAAGTTGTCTTTACCAAGGAGGCAGATGCTACCCAAACCATAGTGACGAAGGAGGAAACTTTGACTGGAAAGATTCAAAATTGACAAAGAGGTGACCTTGGATACACTGTTGGTACTTAAAGTTGATAAGGCAATGGGACTGGATGAGATGCATTGAAGGATTTTTGAGGAAGTGCAAGCAGAACTTGGAGGCACACTGGCCAGAATCTTTTAGCTTTGGCTAGATTTTGGGGAGATGCCAGGATGCTGGAGAATTGCAAACATTATGGCCTTTTTTAGGAAAGGTTGTATGCTTAAGCACAGTAATTACAGACCAGTCAGTATAACTTGGTGGGAAAACTGCGAGAAGTTGTTATTCCAGACAGAATTAGTAGACATGTGGTAAAAAGTGGAATGATCAGGAAAAGCCAATATGGATTTCCAAAGGTGAAATTGTGGTTAACTAACTTTCTGGAGTTTTAATACAGGTAACAAAAAGAGTTGATGAGGGTAATACTGTTGATGTTATGTACCTGAACTTCCAAAAGGCATTCAATGCAGAATCCGATGTCAGACTTGTGAAAAATGTTATAACTCTTGGAATAAAGGAGATAGTAGCAACGTAGATACAAAACCGAAAGTAATGGTCTTCTAATGTTCTGAGGAAGTGTCACCGGACCCAAAACGTTAACTCTGATTCTTTTCTTCACAGATGCTGACAGACCTACTGAGCTTTTCCAGCAACTTTGTTTTTGTGCAATGGTCCACTAATATTTTTCAAGCTGGAGGAAGTTTTGTAATGGAATACTTGCTCTTCCTACTATGTATTAATGATCAAGATCTTGGTGTGCAGGGGACAATTGAAAAGTTTCAAGAAGATACAAACCTTCACAGCATTGTAAACTGAGAGGAGGACAGTGTAGAACAGTGTAAAAATAAACAAGGTGGTGGAGTGGGCACATAGGTGGAGCGTGAAATTCCATGTGGAGAAGTAGAAAATGTTTTAGACTTGAGTATGAGAGGATTGATCAATAAGTTTGCAGATGATACAAAAATTGGTGGGGTCACAAATAGTGAGGAGGTAGCTTTCGATTACAGAAATATATTGACAGACTGGTCAGAGGGGCTGATCCGTGGTAAGTGGAATTTAATCTGGATAAATGTGAAGTGATGCATTTGGGCAGGACAAACAAGACCAGGGAACACAAGTAGGAGCCTGGGAAACATCAAGGATCAGACAGACCTTGGTATGTGGTCCCTTAAAGTATCAGGACAAGTAGGTGCAGGGAGGTTATGCTGGAGGTGTATAAAATGTTGGTTGGGCCACAGCTGGAGTAGTGTGTGCAGAGGACATTCACCAGCATGTTGTCTTGGTGGGACAGTTTCAATTCTGAAGAGAGACTGGACACACTGGCCATGATTGAGACATATAAAATTGAAGGGCATTGATAGGGTAAACAGGAAGAAACATTTTTCCTTAATGGAGGGTTCAATGTCCAGGGCATAGGTTTAAAGTAAGGGGCAGAAGATTTAGTGGTGATGTGAGGAAAAACTTTTTCAGCTATAGGGTGGTGGGAATCTGGAACTCACTGACTGTAGATGCAGAAAACCTCACGATATTTAAGAAGTACTTAGATGTGTACTTGTAACATCAAGGCTATGGGCCAAGTACTGGAAAATAGGACTAGTTAGGCAGTTATTTTTTGACTGGCACAGGTGCGATGGACCTTTCTCCGTGCTGTAGATCTCCATGACTAAGTGTGAGGTGATACATTTTGACAGAAAGAACAAGGACAGACAACACAAAATAGGGAATACAATTCGTAAGAGGGTGCAGGAACAGAAGGATCTGCGTGTATTATGCATGGATCATTAAAGGTAGCAGGATAGGTGGACAGAGCAGTTAATAAAGCTTACAGTACCCTGGACTCTATAATGGGGCATAGACTCCAAAAGCAAGGATGTTTTGCTGAACTTGTTTATGCCACCTGTTAGAACTCAGCACGAGTACTATGTAGTCCTGGCTACCACTCTTTAGAAAGCATGTGAATGCAGTAGAGATTTACAGAACTAGTTTTCGGGATGAGAAATGTTAGTTATCAGGATCAATTGGAGGGGTTGGGACAGTTTTCAAAATCATGAGAGGTCTGGACAGAGTAGAAGTGATGGTTCCATTCCTGCTCAGAAAAGAATCGAGAACAAGAGGGCACAGATTTAAGATGATTTGGAAAAGTACCAATACACTTCTGTGATTATGTGCATTATTTGGTCAATGAAAGCATGAATATTGAAATTGTTCTGAGCAGGGCCTCAAATTCCAAGATCTTTTACTCTACCTTGAACAGACAAAGTAACTCACTCCATCCTCTCAGGCCCCTGTTGGCCCTACACCGTTCCATGTAGAGCTAATAGTTCTCCTGAGCTAATAGTTTCAGAGCTAATAGTTTGTCTCTCCCTGTTATTAACCAGGAAGTCCCACCTTCCTCTCTACAATTACCTCCTAACCCAATGACCATTCCTTTATAGGTGTCGTACAATGATACCAGTCCCTTGTCTTGAATTGTCTCCTTTCACCAGGATTCCATGGACTGCCATCTGATGATTATTGTCCAAACCGACACAGCTGGACAACCCTGACTGACTATATCTTTTGATATTTCTGTACCTTTGATTGTGAACAGAATTGTTTTAAAAATGAAGCATTGTGGTAAGGATTAATTCACTTTATAAAAGCAAGTCACCTGAAACTCATTGTAAGTGCTGTCTACACTGCAATTTGTTCAAAGTGGGAAGTCTAGTTGCAGGTGAGCTGGAGCCAAGGAGTGCAGATGATGGAGGTCTGGCCAGCAACAGGTAGCTGCTTGATCTGGGGAATGGTGACCTGCTGTCGATGACAAAGGCCAACAGCTATGTGACTCATTCCTGGGTAGCTAAACAATTTGTGAGAGTGAATATTTGAGCAGAAGCCATTCGACTTCTGAAGAGGACGAAGCTGTCCTCTCTGTAGTAAATACACATCAAGCCTAAAGTTGCTGTAAGCTATGGTTCTCAACTAATGTGTCATCACTGAGCATGTGATGTTTGATAGTACTGTTGAGTGCTATCACTTCACTGATGATTGAGAGTACACTGATGGGGCAGTAATTGGCCAGGTTTCATTATCCTGCTTTTTGTGTACAGAACATACCTGGGCAGTTTTCCACATTGTCGGGTAAATGCCAGTGTTGTAACTGTACTGGAAGAGCTTGGCTAGGGGAGCGGCAAGTTCTGGAGCACAAGTCTTTAGTACTATTGCCAGAATATTGTCAGGCCCCAAAACCTGTACAGTATCCAATGCCTACAACCATTTTTTTTCTGAGAAATAATAGAAACAGGTCTGTGCTTTCTGTCAACCTGAGACTAAAGACAGGTAGATTGAGGAACTTTGCATACTTTAATAAAATATTTACCTTTGTGATGATTCCATTAATACCAGGGCTTGATTTCCTGTGGGCTGCTCCACGGAGGAGTATCACTATTGTTCATCCATTGGACTGACGTCTCAACTGTGCCCCGAACGGTCTACCTGTATTCCCTGACAGGTTGCACAGCCTCCAGGATTGACTGTAGTCCAATGTAATGGAATGTAAGGACATGAATCCCTGAACCCGACTAGGATCAAGTGCCTGACTGACCGTGACCAACCCTTTGTAATGTTACCGAGCCAATCCCTTGCCTGGTACAGTATTCCCCATCCACCGCACGAAGGAAAGCTTTTTTTGACTTTTACAATTTGCCATTTGTTTGAAGCACTCATACCTGGAATACTGTGAACAGTTTTGTCTCCTTATTGAGGGAAAGATATATTAGCATTGAAGGCAGTTCAGAGGCAGTTCACTTGGTAGATTCTGGGCAAAAAGGGATTTTCTTATGAGTAGAGGTTGAGTAGATTGGGTCTGTATTTATTGGAGTTGAGGAGAAAAATCATCGTCCTGATTTGAAACTATAACACCATTCCTTCACTGCTTGTATCAAATTTCAACTCCGTGGGTGCATCTAACTACAAGGGACTGAAGATGGGGGCTTTCCACAATTTCTCATGGACTTTAAGGATGGTGAGGAAATGCTGGCCTTGCTAGTGACACCCATGTCCCATGGAATTAAAAAAAAATCAATCCCTCATGGTAATGCGAATCAGATTTCTGTGTTATAGTTTGAAAACGGATATTTGTCAAATTTCATTTGTTTCTATTCAATTACAGATTACATAGCTTATTTTAGCCTGTTAAAGTTCTGGTCTGTCTTTGTTATTCCACCACTCTGAACTGATTGACAGTATCGCAAGTGACCATGTACTTTCCAGGACATGGCTTGCAGTGATTTATTACTAATCCTGCTAATCATACTTTCTGCAAAACCAGACTGCAGCTTCTGGATCACGTGATTCCAAGTCCATTTGTGGCAGCTGCTGTTAAATTGTTTCAAGGGAAAATATGTATTCAAATCATGCAAGTTGGGTCATCTAACGTCTGCTTTGGTTCTTTGATTGACAAAAAGTCTCCTCAAATCACAAAGAAGTGAGCATTGATGGTATTGCAATGCAGTCTTTGTTTTGTGATTAACCTGGTCATACTTTTTACGGAGCATGGCATTACTTGCAGGTACTGCCACTCTTAGCAGACAAAGCAAGATATTTGTTTATTTAGTTGTATTTATTATATATAAATATAATTTGAACAATACACTAGCTATTTTTTTAAGGCGAAGAAAGACGGAACAATGTTTTTCATTTGATTGTGGGATATAGATGGCATTGGTTATGCTAGCACTTATTGCCCATCTCTAACTACCCAGAATGCAGTTCACAGTCATAGGTAACTCCCATCCATACCTGTCTTCAAGGACGTCACTGAATCAGATGGAGATTTTATGACAATTGACAATGGTTTCATGGTCGTCATTACACTCTTAATTCCAGATTTTTATGGAATTCAAACTTCTTCATGGTGAGATTTGAAATCAGATCCCCAGAACATTACCTGCCTCTCTCGATTACAACAACCCCAAATGGAATCGCAGAATACAGAACCTGAATCAAGTCAGAAGGAGGTCATTCAGCTCAGCCTGTCTGTGTCAGCTCTCTGAAGCGGTAATTTACCTAATGCTATTCTGTGGTCTTCTTCCTGTAGCTCCACATTTCCTCCTTTTCAGATAATGATCCAATTCCCTGTTAAATGCATCAATTGAACCTCTCTCCACCACACACTAAAGCAGTGCATTCAGTTCTTAACCATTCACTGCATGTAAAGTCTTTCCTGATGTTTCCATTGCTTAGTTTGCCAACTGTAAATGTGCAGTACACGTCTTCCTCAATCTAGAGATAGGTACCAGGGAGAGAAACAATCCAACTGCATAAACTGCACATATCATTCTGACAACAACTGATTGGTATTTTCCACTCCTTCAGGTTTAGGAAGGTTATTTATATGGACGGATCATGAATGTAAGCAGATTAACCTTTGTGACAATCAGGTAGATTAATTTGAATGTTACAAATTTTGATATTCAGCCAAGAAACTGTGCTGAGATGGATTGGATGACTCAAAGGTTAAAAGCTTTCTCTTTAATAATAGTATTCATTTATCAAACCAACCATTTGACAAATCGTGTTTAACTCCTTAAGTCGTGGGTATTAAGGTGCTATTGTCATGGAAATGCTTCTATTTCTTAGGCACTCACTCAAAAGCTCCTTAATTGTTGGTTGAATTGAACTGTGCATTTGTCCATGTGGCAGCATTACGCATTTGTCATCTTATGCTGATAGATGTGTTGCCAGGGAAACATATCTGCTTTCAGATTCATGAGTAAATTCTCCCGAATTGAGGCTAGAAACAATGGCGTGGTCCCTTAATCCAGTTTGATTTAAAAATTTGGGTCCCTGCTATTTCAGTTGTTGACTCTCACAATCTAAACATGTTCAGTTACAATAGTACAGATCTAACTTTCTCAAGCAGGAGAAGTCACATGAGCCCATCAAAACAATGTTATCCAATATCCTCTGAGGAGCGGTCAGAGATCTAATCCAGCTCAAGATTATCCGAAAACAGTAACAGCTTCTTCTTGCTATCCTTCTTTGGGTTTCCAGAATTGCCTTCATTTTGGTTACTCTATCATCCCAGTTCCATTTCCGCCCCCGTCCCTTAGTACACAAATGCTGTGCCAGTAAATTCTTTACACAGGCAATAATATAGAAACGCAACTTCATAAAATCATAGAATCCCTACAGCGTGGAAGCAGGCCATTAGATCCCCCAAGTCCACACCGACCCTCCGAAGAACATGCCACCCAGACTTATACCCCCCTACCCTATCCCTGAACACTATGGGTAATCGAGCATGGCCATTCCACCTAACCTGCACATCTTTGGACTGTGGGAGGAAACCAGAGCACCCGGAGGAAACCCACACAGACACCGGGAGAAAGTGCAAACTCCACATAGACAGTCGCTCGAGGCTGGAATCGAACCTGGGTCCCTGGTGCTGTCAGGCAGCAGTGCTAACCACTGAGCCATTGTGTCGCCCAGTATGAAGGGGCAGACGGTCCAGAAAAGATGGGATGGCAGTATTTGACCTAATTTGTTGTCGGGTCAGTGAAGATTTTCAGCAGTTTATTTCACAATATGAACATTTGCATGTAGAGTTTTATAAGCCACACAAAATTCTGACCGATATCCACTCAAATCAGGTACATTATTATTAACATTGTAAGCAGATATTTTTTGTCAATATTTAAATTGTTGTTTTATGCAATGTTTTAAGAGCTTATAATGGGAGTTCTAGTTTGGTTCTCCATTCAATGGCTTCCTGAAATGGTAAGTGGAACAATGACAAACCCTCTGTTTGAGAAGATACAACATAGGTCGACAATAACAGGAAATAGAGAAAGTAGCGTATTGTCTTCTGGGCTGGGAAAGATTAATTTATAAAGGAAAGAACATTTTCCAAAACGTTTATACTGAAGAAAAATAAGCCAGTGTATGGAGATAAATAACCTTTCCCACTCAATAATGACAATACGTCTCATAAATTTTATAGTGTCAATATATGAGAAGGTGCTGATAATTTCAGACAACTGTCTTGATCTACTTAAACCCGAGGCAGGAACAATACACAAACAGTGCTTCTCAATAAAGAAATGTGACACAAATGTTCATTGTCCTAATGATGCGCTGACCGGTATGGCTAAAAGGAAGAGTAATGTTTTAGCATGGTTTATCTCCATGCTCTCCGACATAAGAGTTGATGGATGTGAAAAGACAGCTATATGTTATAAAAGGCAAAGGGAATGCATTACATTCAGTCATGTTGTATTCTTCAAAGCTGATCAAGAACTCACTATTTTTGAATACCACCCATGGATCAGTTGGTTAGGTAATAACATTTGGAAAGGTATTTGTACTGAATTTGACAATAATTCAAGAAAAACAAATGTACTTTAAACCATTGCAAAATGAAAGTTATTCTGACTCGACGCATTTGCATCTGAAATAACTATTTTCATCCACAAAGCCAAAAAAATCCTTGTTAAAGCAGTTACGTCACTTATAATACTACACTTCTCTAGTATGGGGAGAGCTTATAATGTGAGTTCTAGTTGGGTTCTGCATTCAATGGCTTCCTGAGGTGGTAAGTGGAACAATGACAAACCCCCTGCTTGAGAAGATACAACATAGTTCGACAGTAATAAGAAATAGAGGAAGTAGTGTGTTATTGACGGAGAGAAGCAAACATGCAACACACATCAGATCATACCTTGCAGCCCTGCCATATGGTCATGAACAGTCATGGAGACTTCACTAACTAAAGGAAGGAGGAAGTTTCACGAACATTCTCACTCTCAACAATAAGGGAATCTTGTGTATTTGTAAGCAAGACAAGGCTGAAACATTCACAATCATTTTTATGGAGAGGCCAAGTAGATTATCCACATTGCCCAGCTTTTGAGGTTCCCTGTATTATAGAATTCAGTCAAACCAACTTGATTCGAACTTTGATATTAAAAACAGTTGAGCACACTGGATACAGCAAAGACCTATGCATCCTGATAACTTTTGGCTTTAGTTTTGATGGCTGATGCTCCAGAACTTGCCATGTCTTTAATGGAGTTGTACAACGACTACATCTACCTGACAAAATGGAAAATTGCCCAGGTACGTCCTGTCCGTGAAAAGCAGGACAAAACCAATGTTCCCAATTAATGCCCTATCAGGCTACCCTCAATCATCACAGAAGTAATGGAAGATGTCAATGACAATGCTATCAAACTGCACTTACTCATTTACATACTCACATACTCACTGAAGCATCTTACGGGTTCTAGCAAAACATGTGCCTCTAAACTTCATTACACTTTTGGGGTAAACATTGAATTCCAGAGAGGAGATGAAGTGTGAGTGAATATCCTTCACAAGGCATTGTTTGATCCAAGTGTCAAACAAAGGAGTCTTCATAAAACTGAAGTTGATGGGAATCAAGAAGAAAAGTCTCCATTGGCTGCAGTTATACATAGCACAATGGAGTTATGGTGTTAGAAGCCTATCAGTTCAGTTGAAGACAACAGAGCAGGAGTTCCTCAGGGTTATATCCTAGGTAGTTCAACTTCAGCTGCTTCATTAATGACTTTCTTTCCTTCATAAAGTTAGAAGTGGAGACGTTCATTGATGAATGTAGTGTTCAGTCCCACTTGAAAATGCTCAGACAACGAAGCTGTCTGTGCCCATATGCAGCAAGAGCTGGATATTCACAACTGGAAAGTAACATTCATAGTACTAATGTTGTGGGTTTCCATCGGGTGTTCTGGGTTCCTCCCATAGTCCAAATTTGTGCAGGTTAAGTGAAATGGACAGGTTAAATTGCTCATAGTGTCCAGGGATGTGTAGATTAGGTGGATTAGCCATTGGAAATGGGGAGGAATAGGGTAGAGAATGAAGTCTGGTTGGATGTTCTTCAGAGAGTCGGTGTTACCTTGTTGGGCCGAATGGCCTGTTCCCACACTACAGGGATTCTATTCTATGGATCTAATAATGATTAGTTCCAACAAGATTATAACCATCTCCACAGATATTTAATGATATTACCATCATTGAATCCCCAATCAGCAACATTTTGGGGATCATCATTGACCAAAAACTCAACTGGACCAGCAATATAAACAGCATGTCAAATACTGTGGTGGGAAACTCTCCTCCTGCTTCTTCTCCGTTACTGGTCCACCACCTCTAAGGTATAAGACTGCTGTGTTATGCAATACTCTCCACTTGTCTCAATTAGTGCACTCCAAGAACAATCAAGACACTTGGTACCATTCAGGACAATGCTGTTCACTTGACATATGTCTAAAATGTTCTCCCTGCACCACAGAGCCATAGTGTGAAATGCAGAAATCAAGTTGTGCATATCAGGGGTTCACAAACTGCAATTAAAAATACATTATCAGACAATCTAAACTTGTGTTGTTGGTTGAGGACACTATAAGAATTCCGAATGCCCTTGAATAACATCAAAAGTTATTTTATGTCCACTTCATCCTACAATGTCGTTTTCAATAATGCAGCACTCCCTCAATAGTGCACTCAAGGTCAGCCAGTAAAATATCCTCATGTCCCTGGACTGAGGATATAAACAACTATTGTTTGATTCAGAAAACAGATTTCTAGCACTGTTTCAGGAGAAGGTGATTCTCTTGGTGTAATCACAAACATTTATCCCTCAACCAATATCACTGAAATAAACTATTTAGTTCTTTACCCTTATTGTTGCCTATGAGACTTTGCTGTGAGAAAATTGATGACTGTGATTCTCTACATTGTCTTGGTGAGAACTCAGGGCAACTTGAAGATGTGAAGTGCAAATTCTCTCTGTTCAACCTAGTATGTTGACAACAGGCAGTACTTGTGCCATACAACAGTTCACGAAAACAAATGTGTAAATTTGGAAGGCAATATCGACAAATTTTATCATAGATATCATAGAATCCCTACAGTGTGGAAACAGGTCCTTCAGCCCCACAAGTCTACACCAACACTTCCTCCTAATCTACACATCCCTGTACACTATGGGCAATTTAGCATGGCCTGCACATCTTTGGATTGTGGGAGGAAACTGGAGCACCCAGAGGAAACCCACACAGACATGGGAAGAATGTGCACACTCCACACAGACAGTTGCCAGAGGGTGGAATCGAATCCGGGTCCCTGGCGCTGTGAGGCAGCGGTGCTAACCACTGAGCCACCATGCCACCCCGTTTGATTGTTATTATTTAATCTAAGAATCCAATCTAATAGCTTTTTCTATTGAGCTTTTAACACAACTCTTATCACAATGGTTTTTTTTTCAAGCCACAGTGGCTTAAATCCGGGAATCCCTCCCATACAGCATTACTGTGTTTAGCATGTTCTGTAACATGGACTGCATTAGTTCATGAATGTGCCTCACCACCACCTTCATAAAGGCAATTAGGAATGGTCAACAAATGCTAGCTTTGTCAGTAATGTCCATATCCTACGATTGAAATTTTTAATATTACTTTCATTTGTTTCTCCTTTCATTTAAACTTCTCTTCCACTCTTTGTTTGAATTCATATTTCCTGGTATTTTAACCTTCTCTCCTTCATCCTTCAAGGGACATGCTACAGTCTAATTAAAGCTAGGAGCATCCCACTTCGACTGTTTTAAAACAAATCAAAATTATTCCTCCATACACTGATTATTTCACAAATACCCAATTCAATTCACAGAACTTTAAACTTACACAACGTTTTACTAAATATATAGTTGCATTTCAATGCAGTTACCTTTTCTCCCATGGATACACCCCCTGAAGTAATGATGATATCAGCACGACTTATCCCTTCATTGAGAGCATTCAGCAGGTCATCAGGGCTGCAAATCAAAGAAAGATATTGTTTTTTAAATAAATGAGAAACAAGAGTTGAGTATTGCTGAGGACAGCAAAGCCTGCATCTCCATTGTATCGGATAGAAAAGTACATTGGATCAGTCATAATTTCTTCCTGGCTAACACTGACAAAACTAATGCCACCCATTTTGGGTCCAGCAATAACACTTCCTATGATCTTGGCTCTATCACCAAACCTGCCGCAACCAGAGATACAAAATTTCCCCACACTGCTTGACTAGGAACTCAGTTCTTCCACCTGAAACTCCCCACTCCCCCTGTCCTGGTATGTTACCAGCATTTGTTTCTCTTCACGCTCTGTTGCAAATAACCTCCTCAAGTATTTAGCAATTTGAGGTTCAATTATTAAGACTACTTGTTGATTAGATTAATTTGCCCATACTTAAATTGACTGCTTTTAAGATAACTATCAGAGAAACAGCAGCTGAGGCTGCCAAGTGGATGAGGAAAAGAGGTACCTTTTTACAAAAAAAAGATTCTTCAATTTTATTTTGAATATAATTTAAATATTTTCTTAAAAAAGATTTTTTTATATTAGTGAGGTTTAAGACTTATTTGGGTCAAATGAAATCTGAAAAGCACTGAATCTTTAATTTTCTTATTGGTAATGTAATACAGTACACAAGTATTTCATTACACAATCTATGGATACGGGGACGAGGTTTGTTAGTGACTTGGTGTGTTAATAATGCTAGTACAGAACTTGCTTAAAAATTATGCTGACATCTATGCATTACTCCATAAGTTCTTTGTTTCGTGGTGAGATCAAAATCAAACATAAACAATTATTACAAGTTAAGTGTGAACAATGACAATATGATCATGTATTGGCATGAACTGGTTTTACTGGAAAATACAGTTAAATGTAAACGTTTAATGTTCTTATCTCACTACTAATGTTGCAAAATACAAAGACTGTCTCAAGAGTTACTGAACTGGAATCTACTGCCACCTGGTGAAATGTGAGTTTATTCTGCATCTGCTACTGTTTGCAATTTAGAACAGGGTGTGAATACACAAGAACTATAAGATGTTTTCATATACACACAACTTTTCTTCAACTTTCCACTCCAACTTTCAGATGGCATTACAGAAGAAAACAAAAATAATGGATAATGGGAATGATTGAACGGCTTCAATTTTGTCATCTGAATAACTTGATTTTGGCTTTTTTCAAAGCATAGAAATCTGGTTTTTGACATCTTTACATTTTCAAAATAAATTTTGAATTCAAATCATGCTCCCCACACAATTCATCTGAATATATTTGCTTGTGTAGGATTGCCTCATGGTGAACAAAGTAAAATCTGCCACAAAAATAATAAATTTTCATGGGATATTGATTCATTGTCCGATTAAAAACATTGTATAATCTGAAACAAATCAAATTAATTTACTGAGATATATTAGTGAAAAGATTCAGATTTACAACCAACAGTGATACCATGCAAAGTATTTTGATGGTAGGTACTGATTAGTAGTAAAGGGGAGGAATAGACAATTATTTCTTTATTGAACTACTTAGTCTGCTTAAGCAATAACTAAAACATAAATGTGTCATCTTTCAAATAAAATCTGTTCCCTGTTTATCATGAAGACGTAAGAAGTCTTGGACCGTGAGTAGAGAGAAAGCCAGTAAAGCTAAAATATGTATGCACTACAAGTATTGTGATGAGATTCATGAG
Source organism: Rhincodon typus (assembly GCF_021869965.1). Classification (NCBI taxonomy): domain Eukaryota; kingdom Metazoa; phylum Chordata; class Chondrichthyes; order Orectolobiformes; family Rhincodontidae; genus Rhincodon; species Rhincodon typus. The sequence continues at coordinate 64,760,491 of NC_063339.1, forward strand.
AATACATACAGCACTCAACGTTAACCACCAAAGATGCACGCCCAACAAGATCCAGAGTGTGCTTTGCTATTAGGAAAACTGTTTATTCAAACCCAGATACTCTACAAAGTGTATTCCCATTGAGATGAGAACTTGTAGATTAAGAGATGGTTTTCTAATTTTTTGATCACCACCCCAGCATACAGTGAAGGAACTTGTGAAACGGTTCAAGCTGTGCAGGTTGCTAATACTCACTGCAGATCAACACAGTCACCTTGCACTGAACAACCAATTAGACTGGCAGTTGGTGGAACAGCTTGATTGAAACCAATCTGTTTTGCCAACTGCAAAATTTCACAGTTTACAACTGGTGACTTTCCTACATGCAGCTCATGGAATGCTGTTATTTTAAGCTTCTTATAGTTAGCTGAAACCATATCAATGGCAAATGTGGAAACAGCTTCTATTCTTCCATAACAGAAAGAGTCCTGGACCTTAAAGAGGACACACTACTCCAGGACAAGACAGGCAACACAGATTTTATCATATCAGTACTGTTAAACTGAACGTTCTGATGGAGTGTACCGTACAAATAATCAGAGTATAGTGTGCGACTAATGACACTGTATCTAATTTTGAATAACTGGCTTCTTTAAACCTATACATGCGAAATATTTATTGTTAAATTAAACCTATATCACAGTTTGCACTTTATTGCTTAGACTGGCAATTTCCACAGTACTTTATAAGCTTTGTATTTGAGATAGCTGAGTTTAAAATAAATCACAAAGCCCAATCTCTCACTCCAAGTTTAATTGAGCAAAGTTTAATGTTAAATATTATCCAAGTATGCCAATTTTCTGCTGCAGACTGCAAACTGAAAACACAAGGGACGTGTGTAATGTCAGTAATAAATGAGGTTTGTTACACTTACACCAGCCCGCTGACTGAGCCCTTAGAGAGCCAGTCAACTATCAAAAAAGCACAGTGCCCACTTGAGGCATCTAAGACTTATAAGAGCAGGCCAAACAACTGAGAGAGAGTCTCTCCTTAACCAATCAGCAGCTGAGTCTGAACCAGGAAATGTAAGTTAAAAGAGGGGATTCAAAGTCAACTAAGGAACATAAAGTAGAATAGAATGGCAAATAAAATGAATTAAGAGGGAGAGATACATAAGAAACAGAAAGAAAATAAAGACATTTTAATAGTTTTATTTCTTTTAAATCTCTGAGATCCTCCTGTATATAATTGCTATTGCATTAGAAATATTTTTAAATAAAGATTTATACACTTTCCATGACCCATCTTTTGGGTATTGCAATGCAAGGCGACATGGTGGTATCCCCAACCTCTGTTTCTTCAGAGTCCTGCAGTGTTGTGCATTGGGGTTCAAGAACAAATGATGTGTTCACAAAAAGGGAGAGGGAGGAAAGATAAGAGGAGGCAAGAAGAAGTTTGGAGACATTTAGTGGAATTGAGAAGATACGAGGGGGAGTGTGTGGAGAACAGAGTTAAAGTATGGCGGGGTGAGTCGAAGGAACTTGTCCCTTTGCTTTCCATTTCATCCCCGGCTTCTCACGAAACCCCATGTATGTGCCGTACATCCAAATAATGCAGTGCAAAACAGCAAAAGGGGAATAAAAAAAGCTGATCAACTTGACCTTTTGTTAGCTTCATTAGGGACTAAGAATTAACAAAACTTGACCGCATAAAATAAGTGAAGTTTTAAATAATGTTTTGTTTCACTCTGCCTATTATTGTAAATGTAGAGATGATCGATTAAGAACTTGTTTCAAAATTGATAGGTTACATTGAAAGCTATGTAAAGTCAACAGGTCTCCACCATCACCACCCATAGCTCAAGACTATGCGCCATGCACAACGACTTGGAGAATTTGGAGAAAGTTGATTAGTTCAATTCCTGGATAGCTGGTGTGGATTAGATTATTGCCAACAGTACAGAATACAATCCCTGTTTGGCTAGGGTGTATGCATGATCTGCCACTTATTCGAGCTGCGGTAGAGATTGTGCTTTGTGGGTCAGACCTGACTTTGGGCAGTTAACTCGAGAAGAAGAAAGTCACTGGCAGACAATTCACCATGTAGAGCCACCTGCAAAAGCCAGAAGAGATGCCATCAACTAGCTAACAGCCAGAGGCAGGAAATAATCAATGAGAAAAATGGGTGAAACTTAGGAGAGAGACCACCCAGTGGTAGTAAGATAGTAAGAATTCAAGACCGAGGGCTGATTGCTGGTATTAAAACAAATGCCTGCTGAGCAGCTCAAAGGTAAAGATTAGAAGGCATTGGCTCAATGGCACAACCTGACCTAAAATTTGGCAATTATGAACTTCAGAAAATAATCCACACCTTAAAACTGCACAGGTTCCTGCACTTCACAAGCACAAACTTTATAAGGGACTTAGTAGATAGGCTAAACTAATGATTAAAATGCAGGGCTCTTTTTAGGTTGGAAAGAGTGAAAGATGACAAAATAATCCACATAGCAGTAGTCAAATAAAGACAAGCTTAGGTTTTAGAGGCATATGATTGTAGGAATGAAAGGAGTTTAAGGCTGTGGAAAAATGGCTGATGCAATGAGCCTTGGTAGCTTCAGTGAAAATGCAGGGAAGAAGAAAAGTACATAGGATAGAATACTTGAAATTTAGGAATAAAAAGACAGTGAAGTTCAGAGAAGCAGAGTCTATAACTGATAAGCTTGATAAAAACAAGAAACAAATGATGCAGACAGACAGACCATGTTAGATGATGATTCTTTAGGACTGAGAGAAGACTCACTTCCTGAGTGAGGAAACATTTGGGAAATTAAGATTTCTCAAAACACAAAGAGGTAAAATTAAGGCTTTAAATTAAGTGAACTTTTACAGTGCAGAAAAAGGGTAATCAGCCCTATAGGTCTGTGCTGGTGTTTCACAGCACAGATATTGACAGATCATTTTATTACTTTCTCCCCAATGAACTTTCAGCGACTTGATTTATGTTTCTGATTTATAAAAGCAGCAAATTATTTAAAAGGCAAACTTTATATATTTGTTCATTTTGCATTTTGTGAGAGATTAATTTTGTAGCTCCGGAGAGTAGAATTTCCAGAAATAAAACGCATAAATTAATTATTTTGAATTGAAGGAGCAACAGTAGCAAACAAATGATGTATGGCACAGCATGCAATGTTCACTGAATTATAGTGAAATTATAGCTCAACCTGTTCAATCTTTTCCTGGTTATGAGTATTAATTCAAAAGAAACAAAAACTGTCATGTCCCTGAATTACCTTGAAGCAAAAGCACAATCGTAATTAATGTAACAATTGACAGAAAAAAAAAACAATACTTTTTATTGTTGGAACATTTTTGTGTTTTTTTAAAATCCCAGATCAAGTTGGCTGAAGCAAGAGACAATTTCAAAACTGGTGATTCACTGAGATTTTAGGATGGAAAAGTGCGCTGTCAATGTATCGCCTGTTTAATTTAATGGTTGGAATTCTACATTCAAATTCCAGCCCAGGGATAATAATGACTGAAAATACTCTACCTGATCTTGATGACAGTTTTTCCTCCACTTGTCACATATCCCCATAAATTTCAGAGAAAGTTATTTATCCCTGAGATCAATGCAAGCATCATTTCAGCACAGTAAGCCAAAAATCACTTCTTTTTATGTTCTCTTACGTTATTCATACTGAGTCTCAAGACTGAAAGACGTGTGTGGTAATGTTGGCAAAGGCAGACCCCATTTTCAACATACTTGGCAAAGTCTAGAGATTTTAGAAATCTCAACTGCATTTGTTATTTAAACTAAGAAGCAGTCAGATAAGAACAAGTCTTGCTGAACTACTTAAATGGTATAGTGTAGCTTTAAGCTGCAGATACACAAAACAATCAATCATTTGAATTGAAGAGAAAAACAAGCTAAAGCATAGCACTAACATATGCAACAGCAGTAAGTTTACAATTATATGTAGGAGTCCAAGTGCTTAAGACATGCAATTCACTTTTGAAGGTTCTGGAAGTATGGAAAGTGAGAAAACCTTAGCTTTGGTATTATGTTTGATGTATCTTTCAGCATTTATTAACCAAATTTGATCACGTCTGTTGAGCACAAATATTCTTTAAAGGCTAACAGACAATTTAACTTTGGAAATACAAGTACTTGTGAGGACTACAGCACAACTTTAGAGTGCTTGATTCCTGTTGAACTGCATACCAAATGGTAGAATCTATGTCAGAGCATGTTGTGATCAAACACTGCTTTGGAGTGTATTAAAGATGTTGTGATGAAACACGAAGGGAAACTTTCAAGTGGAGTCAAGTAAAGAGGAAGCAAGAGGTCATCACAACTGACACAAAAACAGAAATTGCTGGAAAAACTCAGCAGGTCTGGCAGCATCTGTGGAGAGAAATCAGAGTTAATGTTTCGGGTTGAGTGACCCTTCCTCAGAACCTGACCCAAAACGTTAACTCTGATTTCTCTCCACAGATGCTACCAGACCTGCTGAGCTTTTCCAGCAATTTCTGTTTTTGTTTCTGATTTACAGCATCTGCAGGATTCTTGGTTTTTAATATTCAAGAGGTCAACCCTATTAATAACAATGTATAACGTTAAAAAATAACTAATCATCTTTTACACTTCCTAACACACAAAATACTAAATTCTAAGGTTAATTTATATTTTTATGTAGAACTTCTGGTTTTGGTAGCGAGGATGTTAATGTGGAAAACTGCCCAGGTATGTCCTGCACACAAGAAGCAGTACAAATCCAGCCTGGCCAATTAATCTCCCAACAGCCTACTCTTGATGATCAGCAATATGACAGAAGCGGTCGTTGACAGTGCTATCAAGCAGGAATTGCTCAAGAATGACCTGCTTAGGGATGCCCAGTTTGGGGTTCTGCCCAGGGTCACTCAACTCCTGATCTTCAATTTGTGAAGCAGACTGTGTGTCCCTGTGCAGCATAAACTGGATAAAATGTTCAGGCTTGGGCTGACAAGTGGCAAGTAACATTTATAGGTATTAACCTCAAAATTGCTGGGTTAGCTGAAATGAGCTTAAATTAAATAAATTGAGGAGAAAACATATGAAATCTGGTAATGGCCTAATGACTAGAAAGGTCACTTAAAGTGTTTGGCTGAAGGAATGTGCATGTTTACATGTACTGAAACTTAGCAGTAATGGTCTGAACTGTCACAGCAGCTCTGGGGAAGCTGAAGTTTTGTTAAAAACAGACACAGCAACTAAAATGAGAAAGGCTAATGTCTGACCTTGAGCATCTCTAAAACCAGGAATTTTAATGGAAAAAGCACATGATTAACATGAACATCTAGTTTTCAAAAGAAGCACAATAAATAACAGCACTTACTTATCTCCAACAATTCCCAGGTTGATAGTTGGGTAACCATGTTCCTGAATTGTTGCGAGAAGGGTCGAACGATTGCTGTCCCGAATCTTTCCTGGTGTTAGTTCGTCCTCAGGATTCAGGAGCTGTAGGAGCAAACCACAGAGATTAAAATATCAATCCAGTACTCGATTCATGGTTGTGGTTTGCTAAGCTACAAAGAACAGAGAATTCTACAACTTGATGAACTGATTCCTTGATAGAACCAATATGCTTGGTGGGTATGTGCCAATATATGACAAAAGAATATTACTTTCTTCTCCACATACCCTCCGCCTGCCATTGTGTGTCTGGAAAAATTAGTAAAATTTCAATGAAGTTTAAATGAGTGTACAAGATTGATTTACATGCCGGATTGTGCAGCTACAGTGATATAGAAATAAAAGTGGGTCATTTGAGGTACATTGATACTCTTGCATTGTATTGCCTTCTGGTACTGAACTTAACTAAAGGGCAAACTTACCGTTTCAACAGATGTTAATCTGGAATCCTTACATTGCAGAATTACGTAATTGAAGTCTCGTCAAATTAAATTTTTATTTGGTAACTCTCTAAACAAGGCCTGGTCTTCTGCAATGTTCGTGGAGTCGGTCCAGCTTTTAAAGGATTCTTGGTTCATGGCCCCTCAGAGGTGTCATGAGCCATTATCTGGATAAGGGAACCTTTCAAAAGCTGAGTTCAAAAATCCTCATCCATGAGGTCAAACCAAGCTATGCCGTCCCCCCACCCACTTCTCATTGCTGCTTATACCTTTCATGCCAAGTAAAAGGGAAACTTGCCGTAGTACCAGAGTACCATAGGGCTGCTCTCTCATTAGAATGAGATGATTGAGTCAATACAGTGTGGAGCTGGGGGAACACAGCAGGTCAGGCTGCATCAGAGGAGAAGGAGAGTCGACTTTTCAGGTTGGGACCCTTCATTAGGACTGGTTGTGATTTAATTTGAGGGTCAATGTGCCTCAGGTAAGGGGCGAGGTTGGGAAGGCAGGGCCTTCATGGTAACCTGAGCTGGCTCAAGAAATGAACTCATGTTGTTGGTGTCACTCTGTATCACAAGCATCCAACCAGCCAACTGAGCTAAATGACTGACATGCAAAGTAATGCTCCTTCACTAACTCCATATACATGCTCCTTCATTCACTTCTTGAATGCTTCATATCAATATATGATACATCCAGGCCCATAAGACCTCTATATACTCTGTACAGAATCAGTGAAACTTTAGTAACAATAGGAAGTGATTTAAAAAGAAGCTTTCAAAATCATTCGTTCATAACTTCACACTTAGAAAAACTCCTTACACCAAAAGAAGATCATCTTGGCCCTTTAAGGTATCAACAGCAGAAGCTCCAAGCTCTTGAAACCTCCTTGTCTTGTGTAAATAAACATTGTGCAATTCACAGCATTGATCAGAGAGCTGAAGCCGTCAATCAAGCAACGTTTTTACCAGGCTCAGCTGTTTCAAACGTCTATTGGATGTCAGCCAAGCCTCATTATGCAGTCGTGGGAAGAGATATATTTGTTTCAAAATAATAACCCTATTTGCCTCAAAAAACAAATGCGACTGGACCTGTGTTTATCCCAGCACTTTCTGTATCTATTTCAGATCTCCAGCATCTGCCATATTTTGCTTTATCTCATTATGCAGTCTAAGATTTAACTGATCACTTTTAGTTAAAAAAGATTCTTGTGTTCTGTACTTAAAAACACATACATACAATCAATTAGTCTATCCTTCCCACCCATACACTTACTTCATTTCCTGTAGACATCACAGCAACCACAGGAAACTTGTGAACTTCAACTTCAGTTACTCCAACAGTTGCTAGAAGGCCAATTTCAGAAGGCCCCATGTGGGTACCTTTAGCCAAAACGCATTCTCCTCTTTTTATATCATGGCCTATTGGTCTAAGAAAAAGCAGGAAAAAATCAAATGTCAGTAGTGATTCTGAATAAATAAGATAGATACCAATCTGAATTACTGCTGGAAGCACATCAAAGAATTCAACCAATTATCGTCATCAGTTATTCAAAAGTTCTGAGTTTCAGTCAAGCGGAAGACTGTTACTCTCTCATTGAGTAATATCGCATCTTATTAATAAGTAGATGGGTGACTAAATGGAAGATAAAATATATCATGGCTAAACCTTCAAACCTAAGCAGGAACCATACACGTTGAAGGAATAGCTATTGGTCACGGTCAAGAAGAAAACAGTTGATTGTGTTTACTAAACATCAATACAAAGTAGCCAGTCAACGTGGAACATTTTGACAAAAAATACCTCACAACCCTTTGATCATAAACCAATACATAAAATTTCAAACTTTGCTTAATTCACTGGTAAGGGCAAGTTGCCTTTAAAATACAAAACTCTAGATGCACAATCCCCATCACATTTAGTGGGTGTGGTCATGTGAATGCGAGTTAACTGTGTATATACGGACAGTGTAATAAAACACCCCCACTTTTCATAAGACATTATTATTGAAAGTATAAGGGATTTTGATGCACTTCATAGGTAAGCATAGTGCATCATGATGTGCATAAGTAGCTTTGGATCAAAAACTGCTAATTGCTTACAAAATTTGAGAAAACTACATTTAAACCAGCACAATTAAACCCAGTAAAATAAATCCTAGATTGGAGATTGGAGCTAATGTTGAAACATTCTTGATTTTCTTAATATATGCCCACTCCATATGATCATGAATGTTTTTCATATAACATATAACAAGGGTGTGATTCAAACGCACGACAATAACAGCGCAGGGCACACAGTTAAATTCATACTTGCTTCTTTCATTTGTAAAATCATCCGCTTTCCTTTCAACAACAGATTGTGGCAGTTGTTGCCTATGAAATGCCCTGGCTAATCTCAACATTTCTGAATTGCTGCCATCACATTTATGAATGCTTTCAGAATTAACCTTCAATAAGGTGGTGATTCAAATGCTTTAAGTCAGGATTGCCTGGAAGAAATACCTACATTTGTCTAAATGAGTTTGCCCTCCTCAATTTGTCATTGCATCCAGAAGGTGATGCACCCTGTGAAATGTTTTGAAACCTTTTTAAATTACATGAATAGACATTAAAAACTAGTAGAGATGTTCATGTATCAAAGCTCATGGGAGGCAGTGGCATGATACAGGGAAGGCGGTGGTACGGTGGTACAGTGGTAAGGTCACTGGACCAGTAATCTAGAGGCCTCGGCTAAACCTCTGGTTCCAATCCCCCAATGGGAGATGGTGAAATTTGAATTCAATAAAATATGGAATTAAAAGCCGGCCTAATAATGACCATTTGACCATTAGTGGTTACTGCAAAAACTTACCTGGTTCATGAATATCTTTTAGGCTTACGTGTGATTCCAGAACCCCAGCTATGTGGATGCCCTCTGAAATGACTTGTCAACTCTTATGGCATTAGATCGACCTCCTCCTGGATACTATCTACCACCCCTCACTGGCTGCTGAAACAGTACTCCTCCATGTTGAATACCATTTGGAGGAAGCACTGAGGGTAGTAAGGGCACCCAATGTGCTCTGATTGGGGTACTTCAAGTCCATCGCCAAGAGTGGCTTGGTAGCATCAGTAGTTACGAAGCTGGTTGAGTTGTAAAGGATGTAATTATTAGCCTGTGTCAGCAGCAGGTGGTGAGATAACCAAGAAGGCAAAACCTACCTGACCTCACCAATTTACCCGATGAACATGCATTTATCCACGACAGTTTTGATAGAACTGACAAGCGCACAGTACTGGTTTAGAAGAAGTTGCACCTTTGTATTGAAGATACTCTCTATCATGTTAAGACCCATAGACCGCAATCAGTAAGGATAGGTGACAACACCTCCTCCGCAATAATCCTCAATACTGGTGCCCCGCAAGGCTGCGTACTCAGCTCTTATACACTCACAGCCGTGTGGCCAAATTCAGCTCTAACTCCAATTGCAAGTTTGTCGATGACACCACCGTAGTGGGTCGGACCTCAAACAATGATGATACAGAATACAGGAAGGAGACAGAGTGCTTAGTGGCATGGTGTAAAGACAACAATCTCTCCCTCAATGTCAGCAAAATAAAGGAACTTGTCATCAACTTCAGGAAACAGAGTGGGGGATACGCCCCTCTGTATTAACGGTGCTGAGGTGGAGGTGCTCGAAAGCTTCAAGTTCCTGGGAGTAAATATAACAAACGATCCATCCTGGTCTGTTCACATCAAAGCTACAGTCAAGAAAGCATACCAATGCCTTTATATCTTCAGAAGGCTAAGGAAATTTGACATGGCCACAATGACTCTTACCAATTCTTTAGATGCACCATAGAAAGCATCCTATCTGGATGCATCACAGCTTGGTATGGTGTCTACTCTGCCCAAGGCCGCAAGAAATTACAGATTTGTGAATGCAGCCCAGTCCATCACAAAAAGCAGCCTTCAGAAGGGTCTAGACCTGAAACGTCAGCCTTCCTACTCCTCTGATGCTGCTTGGCCTGTTGTGTTCATCCAGCTCTACACCTTGTTGTCTCAGATTCTCCAGCATCGGCAGTTCCTACTATCTCTTCTACACTTCCCACTGCCTTGGGAAAGCAGCCAACATAATCAAAGACCCCTCCCACCCCAGTTATACGCTATTCCATCAGGCAGAAGATACAAAAGTTTGAAAACATGTTCCAACAGATTTAAGAACAGCTTCTTCCCTGCTGTTACCAGATTTATGAATGGACCTCTCATATATTAGAGTTGATCTTTCTCTGTACCTTCTTGGTAGCTATGACACTATATTCTGCATTCTGTTTTATTACCCTGATATACTTAGCTAAGGGATGATTTGTCACACAATACACTATTTTTCACTGTATCTTGGTATGTCACAATAATAAATTGAAGCAAAAAAAAACTAAGGTGGAACTACACCATGCTGAATGGGATTGACTTCAAACAGATCTAGCAATTCAAAACTGAATATCCATGAAGCAGGATAGGCCATCATCAGCAACAGAACTGTATTCAACCATGATCATGGCCATACTTAGCCCCACTCTACCATTACCATCAAGCCTGCAGATTACCCATTGATCAATGAAGAGTACAGGACAGCTTGCCAAGAACAGCAGCTAGCTTGACTAAATATGAAGTGTCAATATGGTGAAGCTACAACACAGGACCACTTGCATGCCAAACAGCAGAAGCAGATTGCAACAAATACATTAAATCAAAGCTCTGCAGTTCCTGCTACATCCAGTTTCCAATGTTGGCAGACAATTAAACAACTCATTGGAGGAGGAGCATCCACAAATATCCTCATCCACAATAATGGGGGACCCCCACAAGATCAGTGCAAAAGACAAGGCTGAAGCATTTGCATCCATTTTCAGCCAGAAGTGCGGAGTAGAAGATCCATCCCTACCTCCTCCAAACCTGGCATCACAGGTACCAGTCTTCACCCAATTCAATTCATTCAACATTATTTCAAGAAGTATTTGAATACACTGGATACTGCCAAGGCTATGGGCCCTAATAACATTCTGGCAGTAATACTGTGCCTTTGAATTAGCCACAGCACTAGCCATGCTTCCAGTAGTCATAACACTGGCATTTACCTAGCAATGTGGGAAAATGTTCAGATATGAATTGTACACAAAAAGGCATAGCAAATAAACCTGTACAATTATCTGTCCGTTAGTCTACTCTCATAACCAGCAAAGTGACCGGAAGGGGAGCACTTGTTCAGAAATGACATTCACTGATGCTCATTTTGGATACTGGCAGGGTCGCTCAGCACTTGACCTCATTACAACCTTTGTCCAAACATGGACAAACAAAACTGACCTCCAGAGGTGAGGCGAGAATGACTGTCCTTGCCATCATGGCAGCATCGTATGGCATCAAGGAATACTCGCAAAATTAGAGTCAATGGGAATGAGAGGGAAAACTCTCTGCTAGTTAGAGTCATACCTGGCAGAAAGGAAGATGGTTTTGTGTCTGTTGGAGGTCAGTCATCTCAGCTCAAGGACATCACTGCATGAATTCCTCAGAGCAGTGTCCTCGATACAACCATCTTCAGCTGCTTCTTTAATGGAGGGATATTCGTTGATGATTGTGTAACATTCAGCACCATTCGTGACTCCCCAGATATTGAAGCAATCATTGAAAATATGCAGCAAGAGCTAAACAACGTCCAGACCTGGGCTGATAAGTAACAAGTGACTTTTGCAACACACAAGTGCCAGACAATGACCAACTCCAACAGGAGAGAATCTGACCATCACCCCTAGTTGTTTAACGGTACTGATTGTTAAACACATACTATGAGGACTTTGTGGATTACCACCGACCAGAAACTGAAGAGGACTAGCCATATACATACTATCACTACAGGAACAGTTCAGGGGGCGAGGAATTCTGTGTTGGGCAACTCACTTCCTATGTCCTGGTGTCTGTCCACCATCACAAGGCATTTTAGGCTTGCTATGGATCACTGTCCACTTATCTGGATGGATGCAACTCCAATAACACTCAAGAAGTTCAACACCAATCCAGAACAAAGCAAACAGAGAGTTGTACAGGCTAAATGTATATCTGGTAGAATTTGGAAAGGTAAGCGGTGGGACATGTAAAATCCTGAAGAGTCTTGACTGGGAGGATGTGGAGAGGATGTTTCCTCTTATGGGAGGATCTAGAATTGGAGGGGGAGGGTCACTGTTTAAAAATCAGGGGTCACCAATTAAAATGGAGATGAAGCACTTTTTTTTCCTCGGAGGTGACTGATTATTTGTGATGGAAATAGAAACAAAGTTGATGACTATTTTTTAAGGCAGAGGTGGACAGATTCTTTTCAGGCAAGGGGTTGAAAAGTTACTTGGGGCACATGAAAACATCGATAAGGTACAATCAGACCAGCTATGATCTTACTGAATGGTGGCACAGGCTTGAGGGTATGAATTGCGTACTCCTGTTCCTAACTCAGATGGTCCCACTGTGAATATACCCAATTCAAGTGCACCACAGTTGTTCATACAAGACAATTCACTGCTATCTTCTCAAGGGCAACTAGGCATGGGCAATAAATGCTTGACCAGCCAGCAATGCTCACATCCCATGAATAAATAAAAACAATGAAAAATATCCATATTCATAATGCAAACTGACTTGAAATTATATCATGCCATCTATAGTGGTGCTTTGGTTTTGCCCAGCTTTAAACCTGTGCTGCCAAGAGAAATGTGATGCTTTTCTACCCGCTAATTAGGTAAAACTGTACACAGTATTCCAGGTGTGACCTCACCTGCAGCCCTTACAATTGCAATTCCTTATTTTTAAACTCGAATCCTCTAACAATAAAAGCAAACCTTCCATTTGCCTTCTTAAATACTTGCCACACTTGAACGGTAGCTTTTTCTGTTTCAAGCATAAAAACACTCAGATCCTTCTGTGTTGAAATTTTTTGGAGGCTGTTTCCTATTAAGTAACAGTTTGTCTTTTGCTTATTCCTACCTAAGTGCATGACCTCACACTTTCCTGTGTAAAGTCCACCTGCCAAGTTTTTACCCACAGGCTCAACCCATCTAAATCCCCTAGCAGATTCCTTATGTCCTCACCTCATGTATTTTTGTATTATTTGCAAAATGGGATACATTACACTTTTAATCTTCCTTCAAGCCATCAAAGTAGATGATACATAGTTGAGTGTAGGACTACATCTTGTGGAACTACGCTAATAACATCTTTTCAACCTGAAACAGACCCATTAATGCAGATCCTCAATCCATGCTAATACATTACCATCTATCTTCTATCTTGAGCTGAAACCTAGCTACCCGTTTTCAACTCATCATGTTATATACTTAAAACAACTCTAGCAAATTTGTCAAGCATGATTTTCCTTTCACAAAACCTGTCTAAATATCCTGCCATTCTTCATTAATAATGGACTCTTGCATTTTCCCAATGCCAGATGCACCTTACAATGTTAACAGCGCAAATTTATTCTGGGTGGATGCTAATTGTAAGTAAAATTCTAGGAAACGTATTTATGACATCCATTTTGTTTATTAGACATTGTTAAAATAAGATTTCAAGAATATTGGGAAGTATTTCAGAGTGCAAAAACATTGTTTCACTTTAAAGGACATTTTCTCCAATTGTCTTGCTATAGCCACTTCCACCATTGTTGATCTTTACTGTTCTCCTGATTTGGTTCCAGCTGAATGATCGCCAATTTCATGCAGGGATGCAAAGAAGAATTTTCGCAGAGCAAACTGAAATCCTTAATTTAAAAATCACATATGTCTTTTTTAACTGATAAATTTACTCAAACAGGAATAATGATGCTGTTAATATTGATGCTGCAAGCTTGTAATGTTGGCTAATAATGATTTATGACAGCAACTGGATTTCAACATACAAAACCAATTTCAAAGTTCCTTTTATACAACACAAACACTCAATCCGAGGAAGCAAGTTTGAGGAGAGTACATATGACATTAATCTGAATAGCGCAGAGAAATTATTGCTCGTGCCCTGGCCTCTTAATCAACACCAAAACGAAGAGATGAGCTGGTGATTATCCCATTGCAATTTGAGCTCAATTGAGATGCTACATCTCCTGCTTTACAAAACGTCAAAAACTAAATAATTGTCTGTGAGATGTTTTGAGACATCCAGTAGTTGTGAACTGCAAAATTTAAATGCAAGTCTTCCTTTCTAAAACTGTTATGGCTGCTTCATGATCTGTATTTAGTGACTCATCAGCTGGGAATGCAATTAATCTCAAAGCCTTGCTACAAATCAGCATGTCTGATCTATTCTAAATGTGACACTAATGGATCCGACTGATTTATTAAATAATGAATGCCAACTTGCACCAAAAGCTAAAAGAATAAGAGATATAGTCTGCCAAGTGCAAGATATTGAGCACATTAAACAAATCCAAGATGAGTGAAAAAAATTGTAACTTTCCACAAATGCAATCAGGGTATAATTTTCAACAGTTTTATGGGAAGTCAGTTTTCTCTTCCTTCAAAATTTTAGTCTCTAGAATGATTAAGAGAATTTACATCATTAGCATCAAGGGGCAATTTTAACTTTGTAAGGCACTGGCAGTCAGGATGTCCAATAATGTTTTGGGAAGCTAGAAAGCTACAGCGCTGCATTTGTCAGTGGCTTTTTCAGCCAGGCATTGCTTTAGAATTTGACTTCTGGGTAGCATAACAAATTGGAACAAGCAGCTGTGATAATAACCACATGTCTCCATGTCAGTGGTAATATTTAAAGGGTGTCTGTCAAGATGAATATTGCAGGATTGTCCAGATAAATGAACTTCGAAAGAAACTGCACTAGTGGAGTCCCAACCTTTAAGGTCGTGCCTTAATTAGCTGGTACTTCTCTAGAAACTGTTAAGGGCCAGAGGGAGAATCCCTTCCCTGCTGATGGGAGGAAGAAGCCAGGCTTAGAGAACAAGAATGCAATAAGACAATGAGTTTTAAAGTAATAGGAATAGCTCCATAGAGGTGCTCTGCCATTCATTAGGATCATGGCTGATTTGATGTTTCTCACGTCCACTTTCCTGGCCCTTCCAGTGGCTGCAAGTTACAGAGGAAGTTAGCAGCAGCAGTGCAGTGACCCATGAGCTCAGGAGCATTGAGTAAAATACCTCACTCATGTACATACTTTATTTATTCATTCAGCTTGTGGGCTAGGCCAGCATTTATTGCCCATCCTTAACTGTCTAGTTGTGGGTTAAGAGTCAACTGCATCGCTGTGGGTTTGGAATCACATACAGGACAGACCTTGTGAGATGACACTGAAGGACATAACTGAACTAGATGGGCTTTTCTTGACAATCAACTCTCAACTCCAGTTTTTTCAATTGAATTCAAATTTCACCATCTACCATGGCAAGAATCAAACCCGGATTAATAGTCTAGCAATAATACTATTAGGCTATTGCCTCCCCTTATGATATTTGACTCAAACCTCTCACTCTGCCTTCCCAAGCCAATTTCAGCATATCACTCCCATACCAACTGACCATACATGTGTCCACATCCCTTTCCAAGTGTAGCCTTTTACTATCACTCTTGATAATTCAGCTGTTGCATGTACAAGGATATCCTTTGATCTGTCAAGGTACCTAAATCACATCTTCAGCATTTCGATTGCCTGCTTAATGATAGCTCTCATGGTCAGATGGATTTGATTGTCTTGTTTCTGGTCATCATCTTATGCCCTCAACTCCAAGGTGCCAGCCATTAACTCTGCTTTGAACACTGAACTAGCAGCAGGAGTAGGCCACTCACCCCCTTGAGCCTGTGCCACACATGAATAAAATCATGCTGATGTGCTGACTCCACATTCCCCCCAATAATTTTTCACATCACTTGCTTCTCAAAAACCTACCTACCATTGAGATCCAAAAGCTCAGGGGTGGTGGACTGGTTGAGAAAGAAAGTGTCACGGCAGCTCCGCAAACATACATTATGTTTTCAAACTGTACAATGATGGAGTGGAAGGTTTTGTGATTGATGAAGCATTCAGGGTGATTTGGGGTTTCTTTGATTGTCCCATCATGTGCAGTTCATGACTCCCTAGACCAGTGGGAGGCCAGTCAGAGATATAAAGCCTGCTCATTCTGACTGGTGCCATCAATTGCAAAGTGCACATAATACCTGGCTCTGAAAAACATGGCATGGGTCGCCAATGGGATGTAGTTATAGGCATCAGTTTGCAAGTTTTTGCAAATATCTACTGCAGAAAACTGGAAGGCATGAGAGGTTAGGATATTAAGGCTAGTGGTGACATTGACAGTCTTAGCAGGATGTCTTCTTTCAGGAAGCTGGAAGCATCAGCCTCCCAATCCATAGAATCATAGAATCTCTACAGTGTGGAAACACGCCATTTGGCCCATTGAGTCCACAACAAAGAAGCAGGTGTGAGGATTGAATGCCTCTCCCATGAAGATTTTGTAAGCAGGCAAATATACTATATTTTAACCAATCACACACTCAGAGAAAAACACAGGCATCTTGTTTGGTTGAAATCGCGCCACTCGCCCATTCTCAAGTTCTCTTTGAACTCTAAGCTGATCAAGCATTGATTTATGTGCAATCCAGATTCATATAAAGTTTTCTGCTTGCATTGTATAGCCTCTGCATTACAATTAGGTCAAGCCACTAATCCAGCAGATGACTGACATCCTATTTACATTTCATAACAAGGAACCCAAGCCATCTCTGTTCTATAAACTACTACTATAATTAAAAGGCTTAATTTTCAAGAGGTCAGTTATTGAGTAGAGAATAATCATGTCCGATGTGCTTAACCTCAACTGCCAAGAACATCAATCAAGAGATCTGCACTACAACTCCATTTAGTATATCTGGTAGAAATTACAGCAAAAGACACCTTTGGTGCATCACAAACATTACTTTAGAGAATTGAGAAAAATTAGAATGCTTCTTTTGAGTTCATTTGATCATCAAACTTCATTTATTATGCAGCTAATTTTTGGTTATCTTATTAACTAAAATGCATTACTGATATTAGAATGTTGAGTGAACAGAACAGCATGCTATGCAAGTCTCTGATAAAAGTCCAAATCCCAAAATACTTATGCTGATAATTCCTCTCGCACCCACTGTTTGTTTGTTGAATTTAATTTTTGACTTGTGTATTCTGGGGACTGAATGGGATATGCCTAACGGCTATGTGCATGAATATTGCAAGAAATTTACAGCTTAAATTATGCACTGACGTGAAGAGGAACAGCAGCAAACATGGCCTAAAAAGTACTCTGTGAGCCAGAAGGCACAGTTGTGTCACAAAAAGCAGACCCCTTGATGTCATTCTAGCCTACATTAACATTCTTGGCTACATCTTCCACCTTCCCACTGATAGTCACCTACGACTACTACTCTGGATGCATTAAGTACAAGACTCATTCAGGCCACTTTTTTAAAAAAATCATTTGCAGGAAGTGGGGTCACTGGCTTATTGCCATCCTGAATTGCCCAGTGGGCAAGTTAAGAGTCAATCACATTGCTGCGGGTCTGGAGTCACATGTAGGCCATACCAGGTAAGGACGACAGATTCCTTCCCTAAAGTGTTTGTGAGTTAGATGGGTTTTTCAGACAGACAATCAGTAATGGTTTCATGAACATCAAGAGACTATTAATTCCAGATTTTTATTGAATTCAAATTTCAGCATCTGCCATGGTGAGATGTGAATACAGGACATTACTTAGGCTTCTGGATTAAAAGTTAGTGATAATATCACTAAGCCATTGTGTCTCTGTTTGATGTCCTAGACTTGTAAAATTTCCAGGAATAATGCAAAGACAGAAAATTTGATCTATCCATAAATTCAGAGTACTTCTGAATTAATGCTTTCTTATAGTTCCCTTGGATAATATTTATTCCTCAATCAACACTACCACAGTCACCTTGCGGTTGTGGGAACTTGCTGTGTCTTAACTAATTGCGATGTTTTCAACATTACAAAGATGTTTACACTTCAGGAAGGAGTACATTGAGTGTAAAACACTTTGAGACATTCTCTGGTCATTAAATCCCCTCCATAAATGCAAATCTTTCTTTTCAGTGTTTGGGTATGAGGTACAAGCTCTGAAGTCCAGCCTTATGCTCCTCTGGCTCCAAACTGAACAGCTAGAATGCAAGAGGTGACTGAATGCGAAGTTCCAAATGCAGCATGATGAATCTCCAGAATAATGCTCTCCAAGCATGCTTCTTCATCTGCATGTCCTTTTTAATCTGGATCCCTTGACTCTTCATCCACAGGAAACATATCTGATTTTTCAGTTAACAATTTTTCTTGTTGCATTCTTGTGCCTTGTGAAGTGCCTCTCAGCAACCCCTGCCCCAAACCCCAATCCTTAATGGGTGGGTAAATTTAATTTAGCCATCAAAGACTACAGCAAGTGGTCTGAAGGTATAGAAGGACCAGATCTAATAGTGTCTGGCTCCACTTCTTCCATCACATGAAGAGAAGGAAAAAAGAAAGAGAAGTTTGAATGGGTTGCAAAGTAACATCACTTTCTGCAGCACTCATGTGTGAGCTTCATGAAATTGCAGGCAGTTGACACGGGCAAATAGGATGAAATCAAAGATAAGCAAGATATCCTTCTAAACCCAGATTGGCACCTGACCTATTTCCACTTTTTTGCCATTTCTCTCTATCAAAAGCTATCTCCTTGAAGAATAATGACATTAACAGCAAACAACCCATGATGGGTGCTGTGCAGTTCTTGTTACTGAAATAACTATATATTCAGCTACAGTAATTTAGAATTACAATTACCAAAGCTGTAAAACATGGATTCTTTATAATCGCCTTTTAGCAGATTCTCTCTGCTGATTCTTGTGTGCATGGTAACCTCAATGAACAGAACAAATATTACCTAATTAACCTGTTCAGAAATGTAATAACACATCTCCGGAGCGGGCAGGACTTGAACCCTGGCCTCTTGGCTCAGAACAGGGACAGAACCGCCACACCACAAGTTCCATTGTAAGGATCAAAATGCAGTTATTTTCTAATCAACTTGTTCACAAATGTTATTATGTGCCTCTGGAATAGGTGGGACTTGAACCCACGTCTCCTGGTCGAGAGGTTGGGACACTAAAATGTGCCATAAGAACCCTTGTATAGAATAAAATACTATTTCCATATTTTTAAAATAAATCCGTTCAGATATATTATGACACACTGAAGATGTGACATGAACTCATGTCTTGTGGCTCAGAGGCAGGGACATAACCACTGGTGCCATAAGAGTTCTAATAAAGGAACAAAATAGTCAATACAATTTTCAATATGCTAAGGTGTGATAGTAAGTGCATGCACTAAACAATTAGATTGCAAGTGAGCTTTTTTAATACGGTGATGCTAGGCAAGACAGTGAGTGAGTTTAATTACCTCAAATTGATTGAGACTTTGGCTACTTCTCCTTAAGATTGGTGTGCATGTTCCAAGTGTCGGTTTGTCAAATGTCTGAGACAACTCAATTCATTAATAAATGAAATCTATTCTTGTTTGATACAAAAACGACAGTAATTTTATTTAGTATTCTTGAAAGGTTCAGCTGAATCTTCGAAACCTTGTCATGTTCTTGGTTGAATTTCTTTCTGCAACTGATGGGGCATTCTAACTGCATACTTCCCTGAAATGCCTGTACTGTCTTATTTCAAACAATATTCCATTCCTTTGCCAGACATCCTCCAGGAACACAACTGCAGCAGTGAACTGCTCTCATGTAGACATGACAGATATCATGTTGCAAATAAACCGCTGTTGTATTCTCAAAAAATTTTGTAGGTTAATTCCTCTTTAAGTGATGTAATTGAAGATGACATTTTATTCAACTACTGATTAATGATACTGCTTTACTCGTACTTCCAGAAGGCATTTGATAAAGTTCCATGTAAGATACTGTTAACTAAGGTAAATGCCCATGGAATTGAGGGAAAATTACTGACGTAGCTGGGAAATTGGTTGAGTGGCAGGTGACAGAAAGTACAGATAATGAGTAGGTACTCAACTTGGAAGGATATAACCAGCAGTGCCCCACAAGGATGTGTGCTAAGTCCTCAATTATTCATATTATTTATTAATGAGTTGGATAATGACACAGAGAGTCATATATCCAAATTTGCTAATGACACAGAGTTGGGTGGCATTGTAGACAATGTAGATGATAGTATAAAATTACAAGCTGTGAATGGGCAGAACTGTACAGATGGGAGTTCAATTTAAGCAAGTGCAACAATATCCAATTTGGACCAAAAAAGGCTAGATCAGGGTACCTGCTAGAAAGTATGAAGTTAAATACAGTATATGTCCAAAGAGATTCAATTGTTCACAAACAGGTGCAAACAATGATCAAGATGGAATGCTGGTCTTTATATCTAGAGGACCGGAGTACAAGGAGTTATGCTGCAGTTATACAAAATCCTGTTTCAGCCCTACTTGATGTACTGTGAACAGATCTGAGCACGACACCTTATGAAGGATAATATTATCCTTGAAGGGAGCACAATGTGGGTTTACAAGAATGAGACCTGGACTTCAGGGGTTACGTTAGAGGAGAGATCATACAAACTAGGCCCATTTTCCCTAGAATTTCAAAGGTTGAGTGGTGCTCTGACCAAAGTCTTCAAGATATTAACAGGAAAAGACAGAGAAAACAAAGATAAAATATTTTCACTGGTTGGGGATTCTAAAACTGGGGCCAGACTGTTCAGGAAAGATGTTAGGAGCACTTTGACACACAAAGGTTTTAGATGTTTGGAACTCTCTTCCAAAATGGCAATGGGTGCTGGATAAGTTGTTATTTTTAAAGCTGAGATAGATAAACCTTTGTTAAACAAATGTATTAAGGGACAGGTACCAAAAGTAGGTAAATAGGGTTAGGCCACAGATCAGCCATTGAATAGTGGAACATGCTTGAGGGGCTGAATGGCCTACTCCTGTTCCTATGTTCCTACTTAGGTTTTATGGCCTTATAGTATTGGTGCTGTGACATGTTTGGTGATCGCAGTAACACAGTGGCAATCTCACTAGACTGGTAATCCAGAAGCCCAGGCTAATGTCCTGGAGCCATAGCAGCTGGTGGAATTTAAATTCAATTGCAAAAATTCTGGATTGTAAACTAGTCTTGGTAGCTTCGACTATGAAACTACCTGGTTTGCTAATGTTATTTGGCAAAGGAATTTTCCTTCCTTACCTGGTCTGGCCTATATGTGAACCTACACTCACAGTAATGTGGTTGACTCTCAAGCATCCTCTTAAATGATCTAGCAAGCCATTCAATTCAAAGGTGATCAGGAATGGGCAACAAATTCTGACCTTATCAATGAAGCCTAAACCCAGTGAAAGAATATATAGAAAACTGTTTAGCGGACTGCCAGTTTATGTCCACTCTGCTTCTTACTTTGTCCATGCAGTGAACAACTTATGAAGAACCCGAACACTTTTATTACTTAGCTACAGAACGTTCCACTCATTTAGCGTTAGTGCTTCACAATTATGCTCTACCTTTACTAAATGTGGAACTGTCATGCAACACAGACACTGACCTGATGTCTTGGCCTGGACGGGCTTGTGTCAGAATCCTTACTTCCAGCTCTTCTGTGCCCTGCGTAAAACAAACTGCAACATGAGCTAAAAAAGAAATCTGGGACATTCCACTCGAGGAGCCACAAGTATCACCATATTGTGTTATTCAAAAAGCATTATTGATGAGCACTCAATGACATTCTGGAATGCGGCATGTGGAACTCTCAGTGAGCTGTAATTTTGAGTCATACATTATGGCTTTTGATTTCACTGTAATAAATCAGATACATTGCATTGTAGAAGTTGACAGTGACATCCAGAGAATAAATGAGATAATACAGTGAAATTGATCTCTATGTTAGATATTAACATGCGGCATTCTTTTTGCTGTTATATATTGTTACGTTAAAATGAAACAAATGGACACAAAAAATTGAAACTTATATTCTGTGGAATTTACTGAATGGAACAAACTATAACACGTAGAAAAAAAAAATGTATTTGTGGCCATGTATGCATGTTTCCCAATAAGAAAAAGGAATCATAAGCTTGACTGGCTACTAAAATGTAAGCACTGTTCATGGTGCCTAAAAAGAAGTTTAACAGCTATCTATGAACTTACCATGATTAGAAGTACATCATGCTGCATACATAAAGAATATCAATATGAAATGAACATGGCAATATTTACAATCTATCCTAATCCTCAACTGAAAAGCTTTTGTAACTCAAAGAATCCTTGAATCATCTCCCGATATTTTTCTACAACTCCCACAGTCTGAACAGAACAAAATCTTCAAATTTTACTTACATCGTCTGATTCCCTAATGAGCTCTGTATCTTCAACCTGCACAACTGCATCTGCACCACAAGGTATCGGAGCCCCTGTTGTTACCCGCATCACCTGACCAGGCATCACTGTCTGGGTGGGCTGCAAAAATATGCAGGAATAAAAGAAAATCATCTTTGAGATTATTAGTCAAACTTCAAAAGCTTAGAGTGAGCAAATATAAAACGGACAAAAAAGGCCAGATTTTACACTCAGCAGTGAAGTTCTTTCCACTAAGAAAGCAGGCCACAAAACAAATCTCTGTGTCACGGTACTCCCTCTTCCTGGGGCCAATTTGGTTGGGGCACCAAGAGGATCAGTAGGATAAGCAACCAATCACACTGAAGTATTCTCATCGACAGCAAACCATAAGTAAAACCACTTTTACTTTACTTCTAATTTTATCTGTTAGAGACAGTGAAGTAAATGATTGGGACATACCCATGGGATTAACATAGAATCTGAAACATTATAAACAAAACTGAAAAAAATTAAAATGCACAGAGGATATTTTTCATCACCATGGAGAAGTGTGATGTTCAACAAATATACATGGGGCAGTTTTATGAAGGCAACGGGAGTTACAGTTGACAGCTGGAGACGAGCCATGTTGCCTTCTGTAAGAATGTCCACTATTATTAGATGCTAATCAGAGAATTGGTCTTCTGTGGGATCAAGACCTGCTGACAGGAAGTCCCACCTGAGGAGAGCATTTCAGAGTCTGGCTATGCTTTTGCTCAGTGGCTGTTGCTCAAGTAACACACACTGGACATTGACAATCATGTAATGACATAGGTCAGAGGTAAGGGATGATGGGAGGGCTTTCGGGGGTAGAGGTTATGAGGGTGGGAAGTGTTGGACTCTGGGTTTAGCAACAAGGTCAGATGCCCTTCTGAGCATCAATACTCACCTGTTCGCCTGCCTGTGATTCACCAATAATGAATCTATCACCAGGTCCATCAGCAGCTGTAAAGAGTTAAAATATAGGACAGATACAACTAAAACTGTTCAGATTGGAACTTCAAAAGCTGGAAAACCAAGGAATGTATTAACCTATTTACCTCGCACAGCATATCCATCCTTCACTGATGCTGGAAAAGGCGGCAAGTTGTCTTTTGCAAACACATCCTGCGCTAAGACTCGACCCATGCCATCTAAAACACAAAGAAATCAAACACCAATGTGATGATACAATGAATTTCAGAGGTGTATTTTGTCATTTTTTAAAAACAAATAGAGGTTGAGACAGAGATTCCGATCAGTCTGTTCCCAGCCAATGAAATAAACATACAGCTAGGCAGGTTTAGGCTCAGCCATGGTGCCTTTTGATGCTTGAGTCTTGGTTTTGTACTGCTATCCTGCCCAAAATCAAGCAGGGAAAGAAAAATGATGTTGAAGCTTCCAACCTGAACATAAATTTTCCTCCCTTCATCAGGAGTGCAGCTGGTCATCCTTTATCCAAGTACTTCATGTTAGTGAATCCTGTCTGAAGCTGTTCTCTGCTCCACAACTACCTCCCCGAACCCCAATGCACATGTCACCTGAAGAAAAAGGTATTAGTCGGACAGGGCTGGTGGTAGAAAGGCTCAAAAACTCTCAGAAGATGGAGAGGCAATGTAGGTGTCTCCTTTCCCTCCACTTGGTTGTCTGTTGAAAGCCATAGTCTCCAATACGTTGTCAGCAATCCTATGATTAATACTTCATGGCATTAGATCGAGAAATCTGGACCTGAATTAAGGCAGCAGATACAAATCTTGCCCAAGCCTGAGGAACATCTTTGGTGTCTTTAGTATTACAAAGAATGACCAGATATTGGTCATCAGCTTAGAATTAAGGTTGTGGACAAATGGGAGGAGAAATGTCATATTTGTTGATAAGGTGGCTAGTGTGGAAACAAGTTAAAAAAAACATTAAATTGTCTGCACAGTCATTGTGAAGGAGATCATGCATCTAACTAAACAATGCATGTTAGACTATTCTTATCAAGTGTCATTGCGCTTATACTTATAGTTGGAAGCAACAAATCCCTGTGGTTGAAATGGGCTTTGTGTTCTAAAAATTAAAAAAAAAATCAATTTCTTTGTAGACTTTATTTTAATTTTCAAAAAAAAATTGAGACACCAATCTGACCTGTCTGAACTTAAAAAACAGACATAGCAGTAGAAAATCTACAAACAGGTCTCCATGCCTTAGAATAAATGACATCAATCTAAAGTCTTCTGTCAATGTGATTATGTGCTGAAAGTGAATATAAGTGATTATTGATCTGTTTTCATCAGACTTGGATTCACTGTCAATGGGCCCAAATTTAAACAACACAAAAAAGTATTCAGTTGACTTACTAATCATATCAATGATACTAACAACATTACATTATTTAAGGAGAATGAGTTAAGTGCTGTACGTTATGTGTTGACAAATTGTCTCTCTTTTTAAAAGAGGACATTAACCAGCCTACAGCAAAACTAAGCACTTTCATGTTCAAAAATCTTAATATCTACAGAAACCAGTACTACCAATGAGGTAACTAAATACTCAGCTGACCAGAGTTGAGTCAATTGTCTTGAAGCCCTTGGAATGCTCTCTGATCTTCTTATGCTGCTTTTAGTTCGTGTGAAACACTATTTTATTTCTATTCCAGAAAGCAAAAAGCTGTCCAGAAAAACTAATGTCTCACCTATTATTAATGTATGTATAGAAAAATAAAGTAATAAAATTTAATAGCCTGCACAGCATGATCTTGACAGGTTGGGTGAGTAGGCAAATCAACGGCAGATGTAGTATAATTTGGATAACTGTGAGGTTATTTGCTTCGGAAGCAAAAACAAGAAGGTAGATCACTACCTGAATAGCTGTAAATTGGGAGAGGGGAGTGTGCAGCGGGACCTGCGCGTCCCTGTGCACCAGTCACTGAAGGTAAGCATGCAGGTGCAGCAGGCGGTAAAGAAGGAAAATGGTATGTTGGCCTTCATTGTGAGAGGTTTCGAGTACAGGGACAGGGATGTGTTGTTGCAGTTGTACAGGGCCTTGGTGAGACTGCACCTGGAATATTGTGTGCAGTTTCGATCTCCTTTTCTGAGGAAGGATGCTCTTGCTCTCGAGGGAGTGCAGTGAAGGTTTACCAGGCTGATTCTGCGGATGGAAAGCCTGATGTATGAGGAGAGATTGACTAGGCCGGGATTGTTTTCACTAGAGTTCAGACGAATGAGGGGGGATCTCATACAGAGTTAAAAAATTCTAACAGGACTGGATAGTGTAGATGCAGGGAGGATATTCCCGATGGTGGGTGAGTCCAGGACCAGGGGTCACAGTATGAAGATTCAGGGTAGACGATTTAGGATGGAGATGAGGAGACATTTCTTCACCCAAAGAGTGGTGAGCCTGTGGAATTCATTACCACAGGAAGTAGTTGATGCCAAAATATTGATTGTATTCAAGAGGTGACTAGACATAGCACTTGGGGCGAATGGGATCAAAGGTTATGGGGAGAAAGCAGGATTGGGCTATTGAGTTGGACGATCAGCTATGATCATGAAGAATGGTGGAGCAGGCTCAAAGGGCCAAAT
The DNA here is from genome assembly GCF_021869965.1 of Rhincodon typus. NCBI lineage: Eukaryota > Metazoa > Chordata > Chondrichthyes > Orectolobiformes > Rhincodontidae > Rhincodon > Rhincodon typus. The sequence continues at coordinate 64,786,348 of NC_063339.1, forward strand.
GGCCTCCTCCTGCTCCCATCTTCTATGTTTCTATGTTATTCTTAGCAGAGTCCAGATTATTTAATACATGATTTCCAATAGCAGAAGCGCATCTAATGGTGGACATAATTTTCTGAGACTTTCAAGCATGTGCTGGGTGAGTAGAATTGATATGCTTCCCACTGAGATGGGAAAGAGAGATTTTTCTTAGTTTCACATTGAATTCGAGCAGTGCTGTCAAATCCTTCAATGAAGTTAGACCAGTGTTCCTGAGAAAGGAAGGATATTGTAAAACTAGATTATGATAGAGTAAAGAATTAGTGATAGTGTGATCAGAATTGTTGGGATAAAACCTTGAAGAGATTCCTTAAAGTTAGACATATCTAGGCTAAGGTATATGATAGCTCAAGGAAGAAGGTGTCTGCAGTTCCAGTCTGTAAGTTAAAGTCACAAGAGACTTAATTCAATCGAGGTTTTAGAGTTGGGGTTCTGGTGTAAGTACTACACAAGGGGTATATTTTGGGTGCTTTATAAAAGCTGTTCTATTTATTTTCCTTTCTTTTATAATGGAGTGTTTTGGGATTAATGGAACAACATAACACAAATGAGGCCTTGTAGCAAATCATGCCTGTGCCAATACTTTAAAACAGTTAGCCATTCAGTTCTGCTTCAATTCTCTTTCCGAATTGCTCAGTAAAATTTTCCTTTTCAAAAACATGTCCAATTCCCTTTTAAAGGTTACAATTCAATTTGCTTCTGTCTTTCTTCGGGCAGGAGAGCATACAGAACATAATTTGTTCCATAAAATAATTTTGGCCATCTCTGCTCTGATTCTCACCAATTATCTCAAATATGTGTTCTCTAATTACTGCCATTATCAATGAAAACAGTTTTTATTTATTTACTCTACCACTCAACACCTCTAGTAAATCACTCCATAATTTTATTTGCTGTAGGAGAAGAACCTTAACTTCTCTAGTTCCCTGTCAAATCTGAAGTTCATTATCCCTGGTACCTTTCCAATAAATCTCCTCTGCACACTCTTCAAGATCTGACATCCTTTCTGCAGCTTCCTGAAGGTGTAGCAGGGCTCCCTATGCTCAAACACAGCTCATACATTTAGCAGTATTTGGTGCTAATAGAGATACATCAGCTGAGTAGATATTTTCTAGTCAATCTGCCAAAATTGGCTTAAGAAGTCTGAAGTGCAAAGAGACTTGGGAGTTCTAGTCCAGGATTCTCTCAAGGTAAACTTGCAGGTTGAGTCAGTAGTCAGGAAGGCAAATGCAATGTTGGTATTTATTTTGAGAGGACTTGAATATAAAACAGGGATATACGACTGAGGCTTTATAAGGCCCTGGTCAGGCCACATTTGGAGTATTGCGTGCAGTTTTGGGCCCCATGTCTCAGGAAGGATGTACTGGCCCTGGAGTGGGTTCAGAGAAGGTTCACGAGAATGGCCCCAGGAATGGAAAGCTTAACATATAAGGAACATTTGAGGACTCTGGGACTATACTCATTGGAGTTTAGAAGGATGAGGGGGGATCTAATTGAAACTTTCAGAATACTGAATGGCCTGGATAAAGTGGATGTTGGGAAAATGCTTCCGTTGGTCGGAGAGTCTAGGACCCGAGGGCACAGCCTTAGAGTAAAGGGAAGAACTTTTAGAACGTAGATAAGGAGAAACTACTTCAGCCAGAGAGTTGTGAATCTATGGAATTCACTGCCACAGAAGGTTGTGGAGGCCAGGTCATTGAGTACAGTTAAGACTGAGATAGATAGGTTCTTGATTATCAAGGGTTACGGGGAGAAAGCGGGAGAATGGGGTTGAGGAACTTATCAGCCATGATTGAATGGCGGAGCAGCCTAATTTCTGCTCCTATGTCTTATGGTCTTTTCTCATAAGGCTGTATCAATGTTGATTTCTTTTCCAGAATTGGCAGGAAGAACATTAGTTTTTTTTTAAATGTAATTGTTTTCCATTTAACCAAGATACCATAGTCCTTGATAAAAGCAAGTTTCAATGCAATGAACAGCAAATAGATTACATAATTCCTTTCAATGACTTGCCTCATTCAACATATCTGTGAATAAATCAACTCTGGCTGATAAGCTGGGAAATCTAAACAGTAAAGATCAGAATTCCAGAGTGATTGGCAGCAACAATGTTTTCTTAGGAGTAGACTTGTCATTCTTTAATAAAGACCACTTCATCAATTTCTGACATTAAATTGTATGGCTCCCATAAACTGCAGTCACAAAGTTTTTTCTACTTCTGTTCCATGCCAGTGTCAGCAACATTTTCATCATCTGCAAGAAATAAAGCGATATTCAAGACTGTGAATCAAATATCCAGTACTAGAATTTATCAATAAACACTGAATCAATGAGCTCTGTTATTGAGATACCAAGAAGGTCATAGGAACGGTTCTAGAAATATTCTAAGATAGTGGGAGTGATGACTGGCATCAGCATTCTTGGAACAGGGAGGAGAAAAATCAGCTGAAGTTACCTTTACTAATTAATTTCCAGCGACCATTGCCAGAAAGGTAAAACTGGGTAAAGGAAAGACCCATCTCAGTTTGCCTACTGACACACGCTGTTTTTAAGCACAAACTGAAAGAATGGCCAATGGCAGAGTTCTCATCTGAGATGAAAGCAGATGCAAAGTATTTATTTAATACCTTAGCCACGGTCCGTGTCTCCAGAAGAATATTCCCTTTTTTCTGCTCCTAATCATTCCCACCATTCATTTGACTACACTTTTATTACTTATGTTCTTAGAAAAGTCATGTGTTCCTTTTCATGTTAGCGACCAATCTATTCTCACTCTTTAACTTCACCACTCTGTCCTCGGATTCCAGTATTAGTCACATTGGTGTTGTAATTATATCAGATTGTGGCAATATGAAAGCAAATTCTTTCTTCTTTCATCTCTCTAGGTTATAACTTCTCCTGTCCATTTTGCTTGATTGGCATATTTTCAGTTTTAATTGTAATTTGAGCTGATAACTGTGCAGACATGCTGGATGAAATGCACAAGACAATTGAGAATAGAACATGTAACATAACATTATTTACTAAGACTGTTGTGACATTATGTACATGACAAATAATGGCCAAGGATAAATTATAGATAGATTTTTGGTCCAAAATTTGTTCTGCGCACATATGGATATGTTCAGGATAACTGCAAAGAGGTATCTTAATTTAAGGCCATTGACAGCTCGATATAAGTTGATCACCGAATACGAGTTCCCTTTGTCTTCACTCCTATGTCCAACGAAGAAGGCTGACAGTGGATGACAATATTCTGAATGGACAGTTGACGAAACAATCGGCAATGAACATGTACTCATCATATCATTGTCTTTAAAATGTGTATATTCATGGTAAAAATGAGTAAGCATTCTTTTTGAAACAAATGCAAAACAATAAAGTAAATCACATGTTTTAAATAAACAAATGCAGGAATATCACCCGGTGAAGCAAATACTCCTGGCAAACTGCATTTTTTCATTGTCTAAATCGATATTATTGAGTTTCGGTTAAACTGGGTGGTTCAACAGCTGTTCCCAGGCTGTTCTTGGCATGTGGTTATCAGAACTAATTACATATAAACAAGAATGAGGAGAAACCTATTTGAAGCTTAAAGAAAATTCATGGAGGGAACAGCAACTCAATTATTTGTTGGAAACATATAAACATTGCTGTTTATCTTCTTAGTTCCATTCGGCTTAATTAAATTATAAGATAAAAACTGCAAGAACTGTGGATACTGTAAATCCGACACTAAAACAGAAATTGCTGGAAAAGCTCAGCGGGTCTGGCAGCATCAATGGAGAGAAACCAGAGTTAATGTTGCGGGTTCAGTGACCCTTCCTCAGAACTTAATTAAATTATAGTTTGACAGAACACACAAAATATTGAAAAGGTTATTTTTGATTCAACGCTTCAGTCATATATGATTTTAAGTGACAATAGTATTTAATAGTACCTCTGTGTAGTAACTTTGGAATGGTGGGACTGTTGTCATCTGTTGAAAGCTCCTTGTCCGTGAATTCATAAAGACACGGATCATCCAGGAATGCAGGCTTCTTCGCTTGTTTAATCTCCAGTGCCATGGTCATGTAAGATTCTCCATTATTGCTCGGCATCCACTCTCCCACTTCCCTCTCCAATTTATCATCTTCTGGTCCTGATACAGCTAGCTCTTTGCCTGCCAACCTGCTGATGCTTGTCATGACTTTGTTGCGATAGTAACCAGGGTCTTCACTCTCGAGATCAGCAGCTGATATTTTGCCACCTCTTTCAGCTCTACTAGGAGCTGGAGAAAGACCAGAGTTGTATGCATCTGCCAAAAGTTGGGAAAGAACGGATTCTGATAGCCGTGGACTATTGTAGACAGTCAGCAACCGAGGCCTTGGAGAACATAAAGAGCTAGAAGCAACAGATTCAGAATCTAAATCTTCATTTCCGGATATTCTTCCTAAACTTTGACATCGGATGCATTCATCTAGTAAGGAAGCCAATTGATCTTTTGATATGTATGGCACACCACCAGCCTGCAACCAAAAGATTAAGCAAGTCAGCAATAAGTTTTATCAACTAAGTTGAAGATTCTACATGGCATGCCCAAACCTTTGTACAATCAAAAACACACAGATGAAACAGAGAAAGTAATTCCTTCACAATAAAATGGCTTCCACATGCGAGCCTCACTATAAAAAGGAAAAATGACAGATGATACTTCTTTTGTAAATGGGGTCACTAACTATTTTTAAGGCAAAGGTAGATAGATTCCTTCTTGGAAATAATATTTTCCACAGACATTCCTTAATTAGCTGTTTGATTACTTTTTCTCATCTTGATGAGGTCACATCAGATCAGCAACCTCAGAAACTCCAACCAGGGAACACCAGGGGTCATTATTGCAGATATGATAATTAATTGAAACGTAAGAATTCACACTCTTGCTTTCTCTTAGGGTTTATAAAGCCCATTGAGTGTGTTTAGTTACAAATGACAGATAGCAGGTTAATATTGTGGTTAATAATTCTCCTGCAATAAACAAATTCTTGGAAAATATTGTGTCAATAATTTTTGCCTTCCTGACCTTGGACTCTTGTTTGCATTTTATATTGCACATTTCCACAGAAAAGGTGTTGTTTTTATTTATAATATCTGTTCCTTCTATGCAGTGTCATGCTCCACGAAGAAATATAACACAAGTCCTGCTTTGGCTATTTCCAAGCACATTCCTTCTTGTCAGAGATTCCAAGCTTGTCTGAGATCTGTTAAAAATGTCATATTTGATGCCTGACCATTTAGATATTCATGCCCTTCATTACCCATACTTTACTCCTCACACTGTGGTATTTACATTTTGCACATTACGTATGAGTGGCTGTTCAATCAAAGTTGGTCACACTCGACATGCAAAAGCTTTAGGAACGTCCATTTAAACCTACTCGAACTGTAATGGGAAGGCAGTGGCTTTTAGAAACAGTAACATTGATTGGAATTTTCACTGGCACATATGGAACCAAACTGGAACCAAACTGGAACCAGTTTGTTTGTGCTTAGAATTTCACATGGAGTAAATAAGGAAAAACATATTGCACTGCAGACAGGTTAGTAATCACAGGGAACAGACTTCCAAAGTAACTGGCAAAAGAGCAATTGAGGAGAATATTTTATGTAAATCAAATTATAATATTTTGGAATGCACACCTGACATGATGGTGAAAATAAATTCATTAATAGTTTTCAAATGACGTTGAGTATATACTGAAAAAGGGCAAAAAAAATGCCCCATGGGAGAGAAAATAGGGTCATAGGACTAACAGGATAGTTTTTCCAAAGAGTGAACATTGGCATAAGGGGCTGACTGGCCTTTTTCTCTACTATAAGATGCTAACCCTTTAAAGTAACCAGGGAAGCTGCAGCATTGTATGGTGTAGAGCGGATGAACACAGCAGGCCAGGCAGCATCAGAGGAGCAGGAAAGCTGACATTTCGGGTCTGGACCCTTCTTCAGAAATGGG
>NC_063339.1:64792872-64796732 GCF_021869965.1 Rhincodon typus
TTTAACACATACTCCTAGACCATTGTATGTGTCAATTGTCTTTCCTGAGTTGATGGTCCTCCAGCAGTAGTAGTTGTTTAAAAGCAGATGCTAGGAATCTGAAATAAACATGATGCTGTGGAGAGAAACAGAGTTAACATTTCAAGTCTGCTATGAATCTTAAAACAGAGAACAGTACAGCACAGGAACAGGCCCTTTGGCCCACCATGTCTGTTCTTCAAAAGTTACCAAGTTCTGTAGAAAGTCATGCCGGATTCAGAGTGTTAATTGTTTCTCTTTTCACAGATGCTGCCAGACATGCTGAAGTTCTCAACGTTATCCATGTCTGTAGTAGTTGATGTTTGTCTTGTTGTGCATCCCTGGGAAAACAGTCCTGAGATTCCTCATTCACAAAACTGCTGGAATAGAATCATAGAGCTTTTACAGGACAGAAAAAGGCCCTTCAGCCCATTATGTCTGTGCCAGTTATCGAGCATCTTTCTAATCCCATTTTTCTGCACCTGGGCCATAGCCTTATATGCCATAGTATTTCAAGTACTCATCTAAATACATCTTAAATCTCTTGCCGGTTCCTGCCTCTGCCATCCTTTTAGGCAGTGAGTTCCAGATCCCCACCATGCTCTGAGTGAAATTGTTTTTTCTCAAATCCCGTCAATGCCTCCTGCTTCTTACCTCCCAATCTACTTTATCTATGCTCCTCATAGCTTTGTACACTTGCTCCTTTGTACCACTGCATTTCTTTTGAGACCTTCTTTGCATAGGTCCATTTTGGAAGGAGATGGGTGACAGATGCTTGCTCACCACAGCCAGACTTCATGTATTTACGTTCTTCACTGTAAACCGATTTAGAGTTCCTTCCTTGCCCTCTCCATCTGATCCATCTAATACGTAGTATTTCTTGTATTCAACTCATAATCAGTTAAAAATATTACCCGTTTCTCCCTCAACAGGTACTGTCAGACCTGTTGACTATATCTAGAACTTTGTTTTTATTCCAGAATTCCAATATCTGCAATAATGAGCTTTTATTTACATTGCTGTTCCTTGTTACTTATCTCTCTCACGTCTTCAATTACCTTGTTTCCTTTCTGATGCTGCATTCTGGTTTCTATACTTATTAGTTCATTATGCACATGAAGAAATATATTTTGACTTTGGAGTGGGAGGAGGAGAAGGGCAGGTTAAATTAAAAAGGTTGCCTAGATTTGGTTTGTGTGATTTTGAGTTTGGAAAGTGGACAGTTGATCAAAACAAGTCATTTAAAGTGATTAAAAAAATTAACACGGAGCAGATATTTCCACTGGCAGGGCTGAATCCAGACCAAGGGGATGCAATCCTATAATTAGAGCTAGATCCGTTAGTACTGAAATCAGGAGGCATTTTTTATTTTACTCAAAGGATTGTGGAAATCTAGGAGACGCCAAACACAAAACAATGCAGATGCTCAAATTTATGAGACTCAAATTGTGGCAGACTTTTGTTAGGTCAAGGGCATGGAGAAATAACGGTTGAATTGAGTTGCGCTACAGATTAGCAATAATAAAATGGATGTGAGTAGGTTTAGGGACTGATTGGCCTAGTCATGTTCCTTTGTTCAAAAGAATGTGTCAAGTCTGCTTAAGAATTCCCTTCACAACTGCATGGAAACCATGGGAAATGTTGAATACCAATTAAACATATTTGTTGAACCAAAATAAATTTCTTCAACAATCCAAGTTTTTGATCTTTTGCCCTAAAGTGGTGGCTTGTGTTAAATAGCCAGTTGATAATTGATTTGGAGATTGGAAGGGAGACCTGAGGCTTAAAAAAAATGTATCTTTGCAAAAGAGAGATGACTGGACCGTGGTCACTAATAGTACCAACTATTTGGGAAGGCCACAAAGGTTTCTTCATAAACACCTTCGATGAGATAATGTGACTTGCAAAAATTATTGGCTGTCCCCTTTTTCAAAACGCATATTTTCATTAAAAGCAACAGATAGTTTCTGAAGAAGGGCCTAGGGCCGAAACGTCAGCTTTCCTGCTCCTCTGATGCTGCTTGGCCTGCTGTGTTCATCCAGCTCTACACCTTGTTATCTCAGATAGTTTCCTCAAACTATTTTCATAAGTCACTGTCCTTTGGATTGCTCAGAATGTTTGAAAAAAGTCAAAGGTTCAAGGCGAAGTTTAAAAGAGAATCCCAATGGTTGTGATCACAAACCGTCTTGCTATTGTCAATGCCACCATGAGATGATGTAATTAAAAGACAGAGGCCTCCAAGTTGGGAAACATAACAGAGTTTTCAGATGAAACATTACCTCTGAAATTCGTAATTTGGTGTGCAGGAAGTGTGTGCCCACCTTTCCTGGTAAGGATAAACAGCAGGTATTTGTTAACCTTTGGTGCAAATAAGAGACCTCACATCTGCTTCAAGACTGTTTTGTCCTGAGGCAGCCAGCACCATCACTGACTGCACTCGTGAACAACCCTACAGAAAGCCTATAATATCAGGGAATGCTCCTCTTTATTCCACATTAAACCATCATCCTGTTTGTTGTTCATAAAGGTTCCTGGAGATTCCTGATTCCTAGTGACTCCTGCTCCAAAGTCCAGTCAGTCTCCTCAGCCTCAAGACCGAATCTCACTTCCCTTTTCAATTACTGAGATCTCCAAACCCTCATCTCCAGGCTCTCTGACCTAGAGATCTTAGGCTGCAATGCCCAGAGTTCCATAACTTTAACCCATAGTCCCCTAGAATGAGGTAAATCTGAGTCAGGCTCATTCCGGAATTAACAAGTGGGCCTCCTTAAGGGTGTATGAAGAAAAATGTACTTAGATATGTGTTTGGGTGCTCCAATATACACTTGGCTTCTTGTAGAATAATTTATCCTCAAATCAACCTGATTTTCATGACAAGCACATCATAGTCTATTCCAAATCCCAATGTGAGAAGGTGTTTCAGTTGAGAAGATTGTAGTGGGCCTTTACATGCCACATTTATTTGCACCTCCCTGTTGGAATCTTTGGTCACAATCTTCCTGTTGCATCTGTAATGGCATGATTCACTTCAATGACAGTGGGTAACTGTATATATACAGTCATCAACATGGATGAAAACATTCACTTGAATAATACTTTGCTGAACTGGAGTTCCTCACGTAACCACTACAGAGCATACTTGATTGATCAGAGCAGTCAACCAAAAAAAAGACTATCTAGAATTTTGTTGCGTTTACTGCAGTAAAGGAAAGAGTGATAAATTGCTTAATAGAGAAAATTCTCAGTAGTGAAATGTGAGTAATGTGTTGCAGGCCAGTTCTGCTGTTTCTTCGAGTGAATGTTTGGGAAGCATTTCAGTTTGTGTTTTCCTGCAGCTTTCCTTAATGTTGCAGCTGAGGGTTAGGGAACCGTACCTTGGCATTATGACCACCCAAACTTCATTTTTTTAAGTAAAAGATGCATTTTCCAACACCAGCTGCTTCAGAAAAACCTATTTCAAAGTCTGACTCAGGGAAGCCTCCCGAGTCAGATGTGTGCAGCACATTTTAAAACTTGTCATGAAATATTAATATTCAAGAAATAAAAAATTCATACTTTTAATTAAGAGTGCAGCAAGGCAGCACAATGCTGTGATAGTAGGAACTGCAGATACTGGAGAATCCGAGACAACAAGGTGCAGGGCTGGATGAACACAGCAGGCCAAGCAGCATCATAGGAGCAGAGAGGCTGACGTTTCGGGCCTAGACCCTTCATCAGAAAAGGGGGAGGGGAAGGGGGTTCCGAAATAAATAGGGAGAGAGTGGGAGGCGGATAGAAGAGGGATAGAGGAGAGGATAGGTGGAGAGGAAACAAACAGGTCGAAGAGGCGGGGATGGAGCCAG
>NC_063339.1:64801732-64893616 GCF_021869965.1 Rhincodon typus
ACATCTTGTTATCTCAGATTCTCCAGCATCTGCAGTTCCTACTATCTCTTATAGAAGAAGAAACTATTTTGGGAGAAACACTGTCAACCTTGGAAAACAAAAATGCAGTGCCTGAGAGGGGATGATGAGGTCGACGTAATCTGCAGATGCAGACAAATTGAGGTTGATGAGGGAAGGCGCACCATCGTCAGAATGGTTGTTCTAACCCAGAATAGAAACTCAGGCTGGCACCACCTTAGAGCAGTGGAAAAGGGGATACTGGACTGCAGGAATGGTGAATAAAGTGTCAAAGAATGGACAGTTATGATGAATCTTTTATTTGTTCATGGGGTCTGAAGGTCACTGGTGAGGCCATTATGTATTGCTCTTGAGGAAATGCCATTGCTTCACCAGCTTCAACTGCTGCAGTCACTGCGGAGGAAGTACATACTGAATCTTGTTGGGAAGGGAGTTCCAGGTTTTTGACTGAGAAATGACTGATATTTTTCCAAGTGAGGATGGTGTATGATTTAGGGCTGAACTTGTGGATGTTGGTGTTCCTCTTGTTCTTGGTGATAGATGGTACACGCTGGAGCCATAGTGCGCACAGGCAGAGGTAGTGGATGAGAAGTCAGTCAAGTGGCCTGCTCTGGTGTTGAGCTTGCTGACTGTTGTCATAGCTTACTCATCCTAGTAAGTGGAGAGTACTCCATTGCACTTCTGAATTGTGTTATCGAGATGGTCAAAAGTATATGGGAAATTAAGTTGTGAGTCATGCTGTGAAATATGCAATTTGACAATGAATCCTTAGCTGCGTGATTTTTTCCAGGATGATTGGAAATCTGCAAAAATTGAACTGGAACCTTGGGCAAGGACCACTGTATTGGCCCAAGACAAAAACAAATGATCAGTCTTATGAAATGAAACAAATGATGGAAAAACGAGTACCCAGTCTTGCAAGCACACAGCAAAAAGTCTAGGCATTTATCATAAACTTACTTACTGAAAGAATACAAAATAAGTCTGCAGAGGTCTTTGATTACAGTGCACACATGGCATGCATCAGTACATGTATTATTCTGTAGAGGACAAATGCCTTGTTTCGTATATTGACAGAAGCCATCTGTTTTGCAAGGAATAAATTTAAGTGGTACTTATGATAATTGAAGGGAATCGGGTCCAAGTAAGTTCATATGCAATAGAATGGACACTATGTTTTAATACAGAAAAATAAAAGGATGTTCATGTTGGAGCAAGTACTATGCAGTGTTGGCAAGGTAAAAATTGGAGTGATAACCATCCATGGCAAGTATAGTCAGTGTGAAGCTGCATTAGAAGGTTAATAATGCTGGATTGAATCCAGAGGGCACTTCAGTACACGCTGAAGTAGATCATTTTAGGTCACATTTACAGTATTATGTACAATTTTCGATATTGAAAGGTATTTGAAAGGTATTAATGATCTTTGAACCCTTTGTAATACAAGGATGATTCATAGCATATAATATATGTATAATTTACATCATCAAGCCATGTATTTTGCACAGATACTTTGAGGTGACTGAAATGGATACTGAATCTTGGCAACTCCTGATTTCTTTCATTTTGAAATTTCTAATAATTATAAATAAAATAATTCTTGTTTAAAAGTGTTGGTTATTTGTTGAGATCGATAACAGGAATTGTGCTATTACTGTATGAGAATGGGAGCTGGTTAATTCGATTATCCAGATGATTAGCATATGGTTCAGATTAATGGCAACAGCATGTGGTTGATCCCTGTTCTGGCTGAGGTAGACTTACGACCTGCCTCCTTTCTTTGCCCCTGAGAATGGAAGTCAATTGGCAAATCACTGCTGATAGAAACTACTAAGAAAATAGCTCAGGAGCATCAGCAGTGTGCCAAGGACATATCTTTAGGCAGAACACACATGAGTAAATGAAAGAAATGTATTAGAATATGATAGGAGCTGCAACATTATAATTTGTGACCTTTTTCAGTAATTCTCCGCTGAGATGGGTAGGGATGATTTGACATGTAGAGGCAAATAATAGTCAATAGATACAGTGAAATAAGTCCTTGATTTCAACAATTAAATAGGGTTCTTCATTGTCTTCCATCTCAATTTTTTTGTCTTAATTATTTAATTTGCATGGCTTTCCTACTGAAAGAATAAAGACCTGCTTCTGAGCTTTCGTACTCCAGTGATCTATTGGAGCGTCCCGAGAGCAGACTGAATGATCTTCCTAGTATCGTTTTTCTTCTTATTAAGTAGCTTTTCTGAAAGTGTTAACTTTATGGCTCTGCGATGCATCATCATTTACATTTACATCAAAATGAACAATATAAAAGTAAAACAACTTGCTGCTGTCAAGGCAGATGTAGATGTAAAACTTTACGTGTAGCCAACTGTTTAACTTTACGTATAGCCAATTGTTACATTACATAGTAATGTAACAATTGCTGGAGCTGGATGCTTACTGTAGAGTTTTGAAAAGTTTCACAGCACGTGGACACCATCTTTTTTATAAATCAGTTTTAAGAATTTAATTACAGGCAGCAAATCATGTTTAGCTCTTTCTAGTCCTCCAGCATCACTGGAACACCAAAAGCAGCACTGCTGTTGCCAATCTAGTCGGTTGCAGAATGATTGCAAATGGAAGTGACTGGTGATGATTGAAGTAATACTGGCAGCCACTTGCATAGCATAGGGAAACCGAGAGCGGTGAAATCGATCGAACAAACTGCTGCCTCAGTTGTTTGCTGCAGTGCACTGTCACTTTTCGGTCATTTTCTGGTTGCCTTTCTGGTTGCCTGCAGATTCTGAAATTGGTTGTACATGCTTACAGTACAGCAGGAGAGATGCAAATATGTATTCTGAAGGTATCATCAACTGGAACTGCCTTTTCTTCACTTAGCTTTCAATTCTAAAGCATTGTGCAACAACAAACCTTCCTCGTATGTAATAATATTATAAAACATTTGACTGCTACTATTCCTGAATAAAACTTTCTAAAATAGTGGTTCTAAAATAGTGGTTGAAGGAATAGTTTGAGAATAAGTTGATCAATGTACCACTTCATGAACTCCCCAAATGCCTTAATAACTCAAACCTTCTGTTCCTGGCAAATTCCTAGTAAATCATTTCTGAACCCTGTCCAATTTAATAGTATCCTCCCTATAGTCGGGCAACAAGAACTGTCCACAGTACTCCAGAAGAGACCTCACCAATGCCCTGTACAACCTCAACATGACGTCCCAATTCCTATACCCGAAGGTCGAGAAATGAAAGCAAGTGTGCTAAATGCCTTCTTAATCATCTGTGATACAAATTTCACAGAATTACTTATCTAGGTCTCTCTGTTCTACAACACTGCCCAGGGCCCTGCCATTAATTGTATAAGTCCTGCCCTTGTTTGTTTTACCAAAATGCATTACCTCGCAATTATCCAAGTTAAACTCCATCTGGCACTCCTCAGCCCATTGATCCAATTGATCACGATCTCTTTGTAATCTTAGATAACCAACTTCAGTGTCCACGATACAACCAATTTTGGTGTCTTCTGCAAACTTACTAACCATGTCTACTAAATTCTCATCCAAATTGTTTATATAAATGACAAACAGAAGTGTACCCAGTACCCATCCCTGCGGGGCACTGCTGGTCTCAGGCCTCCAGCCTGAAAAACAACCCTCCACCACCACCCTCTGTCTCCTAGCATCAAGCCGATTTTATGTCCAATTAGCCAGCTCTCCCTGAATCCCATGTGATCCCATGTGATTTACTAATTAGTCTACCATGCAGAATCTTGTCAAAAGCTTTACTGAAATCCATGTAAACAACATCTATCGCTCTGGCCTAATTAATCTTTTTTGGTTACATCCTCAAAAAACTCCATCAAGTTTGTGAGACATGTTTTCCCTCGCAGAAAGACATGCTGACTATCCTTAATCAGTCCTTGCCTTTCCAAATGCATTTAAATTCTACCTTTCAGAATCACCTCCAACAACTTACCCACCGCCGATGTCAGACTCCCCAGCTTCTCCTTACAGCCTTTCTTAAATAAAAGCACATTAGCCACCCTCCAGTCCTCCGGCTCCTCACCCATGGTTGTAGATGATACAAATATCTTTGCTAGGGGCCCCACAATTTCTTCTCTAACTTTGCACAATATCCTGGGATACACTTGATCAGGTCCAGAGATTTATCCACCTTTACGTTTTCTAAGACCTCCAGCACTACTACTTCTGTAATGTGAACTGTTTTCAAGACATGAATATTTATTTTCCAAGTTCCCTAACCTTCATTTCTTTCTTCGTGGTAAATTCGGAAGGATGTAAGTGGCTTACTCTTGAACTGGCTGTTGCAGGTGTTCAATCTGTGCATAAACTAATTATTATCCTGACTGTGCTTTAAATTAGAAAATTGTTTCTTCATTTATCCAGGATGTATTTTATAACCAGCCGTTTAAGTTTACATACAAACTATTTTTTGAAGGGAGGTCAACCATGAGAGAAAGTCAGAACCCTTTCAAAAGTGCCAGTGAAGTTGAGTACATATATTTACAGCTTTTCTTAATTGAACAACAGCCCAATTTTGGAATTCCTCAATTCAACTCAGGAATTTATTTGAATGCTTTATTGTTTGAATTTTCTCAGTAAGAATGTGGAAGACTGCTTATGCAAATATGACATTTTTCTTTAGCATCTAGTATCTACATTCAACTTGTGACCAAGCTAACTACAGGTTACAGATATTCTTTACCTCCTTTTCTGGAACTTGTGATGCTGGTTTTCATTGCATCTTTGGTTGGAAGTAATTGGTTACCATACTTGACATTTTGAAAATCAAATTTAGGAACATTACAGTGAAATCAGAGATTTCTACAAAAGCAGCAGAGTAGCTGTTCTAGGTACTGGAACTCCAATGTGTGATACCCTCGGCTGAATGGATATGAATTTGGGTACTCTCGTTGTCTAAGTTCATAGTGCACTATAATGGAATACACAGAACATAGTCTCGTTTTAACTGTGAGAGACAATTTCAAAACTGAGTGCCCATCTTTCCCAGAATCACATGTGTTAATCTCTGCAGTCAAGTTTCCTTCTCTGCCCCAGTAACAATGTCTGTCACCAGAGTCCCAAACGACCTGTGTGGCAATGACAAAAGTTTGTTATCCTTGAAGACAAAGTGTTAATATTTCAAATTGATGATTTCTCCAGCTCTGATGAAAGTTACACCTGTTTCTCTCTATAGATGCTGCCTGACATGCTGCGAGTTTCCAGCAGCTTCTTGTTTTTGTTTTTATTTCAGCTTTCCAGCAGCTGCCTTGGAAGTTGTGACATTAGCCAACAAACATTGCATCATGTTTGGATCCACTAGTGTGGTGGTTGAGGTGGTTGCAGATCTGTATTAGAGAAGATGCGCTGTAAGCTCTGTGCAAAATCCTCTAAAATTGGTGCCGTCTTCCTCCAGTCACCTTGTTATTGCATGTAGGCTTTCTGATAGTTGTGCAATATGCATCAAATGTCTCATGGTGCGTAGCCATCAGCATTCTTCTATCAGCTGGCATGTCAAAATCCTTGCCTGAGTTCCCTGAAGCATAATTTGTAAGCAACCTTTCCCCTCGGGAACTGGCACCTGGATTTCCTTTCTCTGCTCCACTCATGGCTAGTGAGACATGATGTGCAGACGCAACCTCAAAGTTTTGTTCAAAACGGCACAGAGATTCAGTATCGTGGCTGTTTCCACAAGTGAGTTCGCTTAACATCATTTTTTCATGTTGGCTGTCTTTCTCATCCATCTGCTCCTCTTGTAACACTAGTTGGCCAAATTTCACTTGCTTGGTCCAAGAGAAGAAAGAAACAAAGGATAGATTGATATTGATGGAGGGAAGAAATATGTTGACATTATCTGCAGTTGGGGAAAGTGCCGTCCTGCTTTCTCCACATCTGCACCACCCTGCCCCACAGGAGAGTGGAAGATGTGTCAATTTGTGGTGTTATGTCTTTGGATGATGTGGTTGCCATGGTTGAATAGCTGACAGTGTGTTTGAACTGAGTGATATGGGTGTGAGCCTTGTGTAAAGAGTGTAAAGAGATGAAAACAGAAAATTTTGGAAAACTCAACAAGGCTGGCAGCAACTAAACAGAGAAACAGTGTTAACAATTCGGGTCAAAAGGGAGGCTATAGTGTGAAGAATTGATCACAGTCCATCTTTAGACTGTGCATTTTGAATTTTAATGGAGCAAGGGTCAGGCCACAGGCAATCAATTGGCTGCCAGGCAATGGATTGACAGTCTCAGCTTGATCTACTGTTTCACATTTGACTCTGACCAGCCTCAGAGGAAACTCAGGAGCTAAAAGAAAACAAGGGGTAAAGTGATGTTCTCATTACTTACTTGACTGTGGTTGAGGGTGGTACAGTGGCTCAGTGGTGAGCACTGCTGCCTCACAGTGCCGAGAACCCAACCTTGGGCAACTGTCTGTGTGGAGTTTGCACATTCTCCCCGTATCTGCATGGGTTTCCTCCAGGTGCTCCGGTTTCCTTCCACAGTCCGAAAATGTGCAGGCTAGCTGAATTGGCCATGCTAAACTGCCCATAGTGTCCATGGCTGTGCAGACTACATGGATTAGCTATGGGAAATGCAGGATTACAGGGGTAGGGGGGCAGGCCCGGGTGGGATGCTATGGAGAGGCAGAGTGGACTCGACGGGCTGAATGGCCTGCTTCCATAGAGTAGGGATTCCATGATTTTATACCAGCCTCACCACCCCTCATTGCTGCTGTAATAAGAGGGTGCATGTAACTTTTAAGTGAGTACATCTTAAATCGCTGTGAATCACTTCCACCTCAACATAATTTGATGTATTAGTCCTCTGACTGTGAACAGTGGCAGTTGAGATTGAATGCACGTACACAGCCTCCTCATTGAATAAATAACCTAAATGATTGGTCTGTCAATTTTTGTTGTGTAATTAGTATGTTTACATCGAAGAGATAATTGTACTGTCTGTGATTTGACAACCCTTCCACCCTTCTGATCAGCTTCTGGTCCAAAGCCCTTCCAACACCAGGCCTGCTAACGTACAATCACTCAGGCCTCCAAGTAGCACATCTGCCACCATGACCTCCCCCCAACTGAAGTACTCCCAGCCTGCAGTCTCTTTGCGAGCTTTCCCTGCTGATTGGGAATTGGGTCTATCAATGTTTTTGTCCTAAGGTTTTGGAGTAGATCTGTAGGTCGGGTTGTGGGTGTTGAGGTTGGTTGACTCACCAAGCTGGTTTGTTGTTCACCAAGTTATTGTTACCAAGCACAGTAACGAAACATCTGCGGAACAACAAACCAGCTCGGCGAGCCAACCAACCTCAACAATGTTTTTGTCCGACAATGGCTCTGCACAAGACCATATGTAAATTACTCATTACTTTGTCCTGTTGGATAGCAACTGTCACTGCTCTTAATTTTATCCCTACTTGCAAAACTTGCTCAATTGAATGAAATAAACACATTGCCAGTTATGAAATTTTCGTATGTTTGGAGATCAGCCGTAATCTAATTGAGTGATGGAACAGACAAGAGAGGCTGAATGGCCCTTTCTTCCCAAAATTGCACATTTTCTCATGTATTGCTGTGACCCTTGCAGTGGTCTTGTCTTTAGAAAATCTAGGATTTGTACAATGCTATTTTTTGTTGTTTTACTTGGGCTTTACTTAAAGTGACAGCATCCCTAGCTCCTGTCTAAGTTTAATAGCTGCTGTCTTTTTGGTGGACATGATATATGTGAGCAGTGTATTTCTTTATACAATTATGAATTATACCATCTGTAACAATGTTTGCCAAACATTATTTGTTTTTGGAAATGCTAATCCGATGGTTGTCATCCTTACTGTTTACATAAGGTAATTTTTAATATTACTGTGCCCATATCACTTTTAATAATAAGCTGTAATATTTGGCAAATTAAGAATTAAGGACCAAGATAGTGTTACTTTATGACTCTTCTTTTGCTAACCTGGTGAATTTTGACTGTTCCACTGAACCCTTCCAGGCACACATATTAAGAGATATATTAACAATTACATGCCTTTGTGCTGATACATGCAAATTGTGTTCTATTTTATTATCCTCAAACTACCTAGAATGGATATGTGGTAATTTATATAGCATAATATTGCTTGTCAGACATCTCATAGGAGATGTCTGTACGCTCTCTAATTTCTAGCAGCATTTGTCTGTGGTAGCAGAATTAGTTAAGTTATAGTTACTGTTTAAGGTTACTTTTTCCAATCAAGGAAATCCGAAGGGGAAAATTTACAGCACGTATTGTATTGAGCACTTTGATGTTGGGTGCATTATGAATCACGCATCATATTCCAAGCTCTGAAAATGATAAAAATGTTGGCACAGAAAACCATTTCATGAAGCATATTTATGCTGTTGCTAGGTCCATGTCAGTGCTACCAACCCTGATTGTCTACCACTTCTCTTCCCCAATACACTTGGAATGATTTTCTTCTTTGACAGTTTGAAGTTTAAATGTTCTGCTAAACTTCAATTGTCACTTGCAGTCATTGCATGAAGTGGTATGACAAATCTTAGCATGAAATGAGTTCTGTTAATCCCCATGCCTCTAATTTTATTTCCAAAAGTGTTTCCAAATTTATCAATCTGCAGAAATAAGCTTCTACTCTTAGCTGTTTCGCACTCTGTTAACACTTCTTTGAGATCTCCCATTAGCTCAGCTCTGGCACATGCTTTCAACTGTCTCATTATTACTGTATCATGCTGATGATTTGTTGAGGAGAGTTGGCTTCAATAACCTTTCCACAATTAGGGGCCAAAAAGCTGACAGCCAAATTGAACAGAATACATTTCCTCAACAATTAAAAGACTTGTATCTATCTGGCACTCTCAATGTCCTATGTAGGTCTCAAATTGAGTTCACAGCCAGTCAACTACTTTTGAACTTGTGTCAGTGTTGTAATATAGGAGAACATGGCAACCAGTTTGCACACAGCGAGCGCTCAACAGTGAAATGGATAACCTGTTAATTTTTTTTGAAGTATTGGTTGAATGCTAAATGTTGACCAGGAAATTGGGAGTTTTGGAAATTGGGTGTTTGGAGAAATTGTACCTTTAGCTTTCTAGATAGCTTGCTGTAGTCATATGATCTCAACCTCTGCTGTAAGTGCCTTTGATTCAATGTGTGGCAGCCATTAAATAAACACACCATTTGTAACAATACGTAGCACCGTAGATTGGTTTACTTCTCATTGGGAGGGCTGATAAAGTCTCAGTTTGTTGTCTCATTCAAAAGGGGATGACCTAAAAATTGTGCTTCATTGTTGTTGTTTTTCAGGTGCTTCCTAAGTGCTCAAAGTGGTGGACAAGTAGCATAATTACACTTCTGACTAGAAGTGTGCTACCCTGTCTAATGGGTAAGCAGGCAGCCTGTACCCATGCTTGAAGCTAGGTCCTCTTGCATTACCAAAGACAGTGACTAGCTCCTGCTGCACAATCCCACTGTTCGCCCCAAGCCAGGTAGTGCTAACTGTACTTGAAGGAAGAAGCCTGCTGAATGTCTGCAACAATGAAAAATGGAATGAGTAAGGCACCATTCACATCATTCCTGCATGATAGATCTGCTGGTCCTGTTCTGAACCTCTGATCCTTCTGTCTCTGCCACTAAGCACCACCACTCCTCCAAAACTCTCTCTAAGACTATGACCACCAATCATTTAACTATAGGCCATCGCCCTGACAGTGACTGCCATTATTTACTTTGGTTACCTTCTGGCAAAGAGTTGCTTCTATATGAGTCCGATCCAATACCAAGGGCTCCTTGGGCCCTGCTGCTCTTGAGCAGGTGAAATTTCCTTATGGCAGTGCCCATGACCATGCCCATAGTGGCACCACCGAACAGTGCAAGATGGCTTTATGCATGGGAAATCATGTCTCACTAACTTAATTGAATTTTTTAAAGAAGCAGTAAAGAGGATTGATGAAGACAGAACAATGGACATGATCTATATGGACATCAGTAAGAAGTTTGACAAGGTTCTGTAAAGTAGACTGGTTAGCAAAGTTAGATCATGTGGAATATAGGGAGAACTAGCCAAATGGATACAGAACTGGCTCGAAGGTAGGTGAATAGAAGGTGGTTGTTCCTTTCAGACTGGAGGCCTGTGACCAGCGTTGGGCCACAAGGATCGGTGCTGGATCCACTGCTTTTTGTCATTTATATAAATTACTTGGATGTGAACACAGTAGGTATGATTAGGAAGTTTGCGGAAGACACCAAAATTGGTGGTGTAGTGTACAACCAAGAAGGTTATCTCAGAGTACAACGGGATCTTGATCAGATGGGCCGGAGAGCTGAGGAGTGGCAGATGGAGTTTAATTCAGATAAACATGGGGCGCCGTGTTTTGGAAAGGCAAATCAGGGCAGGAGTTATACACTTAACGGTAAGGTCCTGGGGAATGTTGCTGAACAAAGAGACCTTGGAGTGTGGGTTCATAGTTCCTTGAAAGTGGAGTCGCTGGTAGATAGGCTGGTGAAGACCATGTTTGGTATGCTTGCCTTTATAGCTAAATGCATTGAATATAGGAGTTGGTTGGTCATGTTGTAGCTGTACAGGACATTGGTTAGGACACTTTTGGAACACTGCATTCAATTCTGGTCTCCCTGCTATCGGAAAGATGTTGTGAAACTTGAAAGGGCTCAGAAAAGATTTACAATGATGTTGCCAGGATTGGAGGGTTTCAGCCAAAGGGAGACTCTGAATAGGCTGGAGCTGTTTCCCTTGAGTGTCGGAGGCTGAGGGATGACCTTATAGAAGTTGATAAAATCATGAGGGAAATGGATAGGGTGAATAGCCAAGGTCTTTTTTGCCAGG
The DNA here is from genome assembly GCF_021869965.1 of Rhincodon typus. Lineage (NCBI taxonomy): Eukaryota > Metazoa > Chordata > Chondrichthyes > Orectolobiformes > Rhincodontidae > Rhincodon > Rhincodon typus. The sequence continues at coordinate 64,812,613 of NC_063339.1, forward strand.
GTAGCATAGAATATAGAACATAGCGCATAGAACATTACAGCGCAGTACAGGCCCTTCGGCCCTCGATGTTGCGCTGACCTGTGAAACCAATCTGAAGCCCATCTAACCTACACTATTCCATTATCATCCATATGTTTATCCAATGATCATTTAAATGCCCTTAAAGTTGGCGTGTCTACTACTGTTGCAGGCAGGGCATTCCACGCCCTTACTACTCTCTGAGTAAAGAACCTACTTCTGACGTCTGTCCTATATCTATCACCCCTCAATTTAAAGCTATGCCCCCTCGTGCTAGCCATCACCATCCGAGGAAAAAGGCTCTCGCTGTCCACCCTATCTAATCCTCTGATCATCTTGTATGTCTCTATTAAGTCACCTCTTAACCTTCTTCTCTCTAACGAAAACAGCCTCAAGTCCCTCAGCCTTTCCTCATAAGACCTTCCCTCCATACCAGGCAACATCCTGGTAAATCTCCTCTGCACCCTTTCCAATGCTTCCACATCCTTCCTATAATGCGGTGACCAGAACTGTACACAATTCTCCAAGTGCGGCCGCACCAGAGTTTTGTACAGCTGCAACATGACCTCATGGCTCCGAAACTCAATCCTCTACCAATAAAACCTAACACACCATACGCCTTTTTAACAACCCTATCAACCTGGGTGGCAACTTTCAATGATTTATGCACATGGACGCTGAGATCTCTCTGCTCATCCACACTACCAAGAATCTTACCATTAGCCCAGTACTCTGTATTCCTGTTACTCCTTCTAAAGTGAATCACCTCACACTTTTCCGCATTAATCTCCATTTGCCACCTCTCAGCCCAGCTCTGCAGCTTATCTGTGTCCCTCCTGCAACATCCTTCCGCACTATCCACAACTCCACCGACTTTGGTGTCATCCGCAAATTTACTAACCCATCCTTCTACGCCCTCATCCAGGTCATTTATAAAAATGACAAACAGCAGTGGCCCCAAAACAGATCCTGGAGGTACACTACTAGTAACTGAACTCCAGGATGAACATTTCCCATCAACCACCACCCTCTGTCTTCTTACAGCTAGCCAATTTCTGATCCAAACCGCTAAATCACCCTCAATCCCATGCCTCCGTATTTTCTGCAATAGCCTACCGTGGGGAACCTTATCAAATGCTTTACTGAAATCCATATACACCACATCAACCGCTTTACCCTCATCCACCTGTTTGGTCACCTTCTCAAAGAACTCAATAAGGTTTGTGAGGCACGACCTACCCTTCACAAAACCGTGTTGACTATCCCTAATTAAATTATTCCTTTCTAGATGATTATAAATCCTATCTCTTATAATCCTTTCCAACACTTTACCCACAACCGAAGTAAGGCTCACTGGTCTATAATTACCAGGGTTGTCTCTACTCCCCTTCTTGATCAAGGGACCACATTTGCTATCCTCCAGTCTTCTGGCACTATTCCTGTAGACAATGACGACATAAAGATCAAAGCCAAAGGCTCTGCAATCTCCTCCCTAGCTTCCCAGAGAATCCTAGGATAAATCCCATCCGGCCCAGGGGACTTATCTATTTTCACACTTTCCAGAATTGCGAACACCTCCTCCTTATGAACCTCAATCCCGTCTAGTCTAATAGCCTGTATCTCAGTATTCTCCTTGACAACATTGTCTTTTTCCTGTGTGAATTATGACGAAAAATATTCATTTAGCGCCTCTCCTATCTCTTCGGACTCCACGCACAACTTCCCACTACTGTCCTTGACCGGCCCTAATCTTACTCTAGTCATTCTTTTATTCCTGACATACCTATAGAAAGCTTTAGGGTTTTCCTTGATCCTACCTGCTAAAGACTTCTCATGTTCCCTCCTGGCTCTTCTTAGCTCTCTCTTTAGGTCCTTCCTGGCTAACTTGTAACTCTCAAGCGCCCTAACTGAGCCTTCACGCCTCATCTCTACATAAGCCTCCTTCTTCCTCTTGACAAGAGATTCAACTTCTTTAGTAAACCATGGTTCCCTCGCTCGACCACTTCCTCCCTGCCTGACAAGTACATACTTCTCAAGGACACGCAGTAACTGTTCCTTGAACAAGCTGCACATTTCAATTGTGCTCAGCCCCTGCAGTTTCTTTCTCCATCCTATGCATTCTAAATCTTGCCTAATCGCTTCATAATTGCCGTTCCCCCAGCTATAACTCTTGCCCTGCAGTATATACCTATCCCTTTCCATCGCTAAAGTAAACTTAACTGAATTGTGGTCACTATCACCAAAGTGCTCACCTACCTCCAAATCTAACACCTGGCCTGGTTCATTACCCAAAACCAAATCCAATGTGGCCTCGCCTTGTCCCACCTGGGATCACACCAACTGGTTCACACTGATGAGAGACCTTACAAATGTTTGCACTGTGAGAAGACGTTTAAACGCAGATATGACATGCAGACACACCAACGCAGTCACACTGAGGAGAGGCCTTTCCCCAGTTCTGTGTGTCGAAAGTAGTTTGGCTGTTCACAAAAATTGAAAACATCAGTGAATACACAGTGGTGAGAAGTTGTTACCTGCTCCCTCTGTAGGAAAGGATTTACTGAATCGTCCCACCAGCTGGGACACCAATGACTTCACAAATGACAGCAGGTTCTTACTAAAACTTTGATCCATCCATGGTCCAAAACTAGAGGTTTAAGTTGAGACGGACTTAAAGGACATCTTTTTCATGCAGAGGTGGTTGGTGTGCAAAATGAACTGCTGGACGAAGTGGTGGAGACTTGTACAATTACAACATTTAAAAGGATCTGGATAGGTATATGAATAGGAAGAGTTTAGAGGGATATGGGCCAAATGCTGGCAAGTGGGACTAGATTAATTTAGGATATCTGGTCATCATGGACGAGTTGGACCGACAGGTCTGTTTCCATGCTGTGCAGCTCTATGACTCTCTATTCTCAGTAATACTGCATTAAGGTGCCAGTTTTGCACTCCCTCGCTTGTTGAGCATGTAAAATGCACTGGTCGTTTTCTTGCTGTCTTCCTGCCCAAGCCCAACCTGTCTGAACCTTTACAGACTGGGAATATATTTGGTGGCTTGCTCAATCTAGAGTCTATTCATGCCCTTAAGTGCCCACATAAGGGCCCAATCTCAGTGCTGCTATAGTTTACCCAGAGTGGGGAGAGGCCCATGCCACGTGGTAAGCTCAGTAGCTTTAGCTGTGCAGCCTGCTGTCAGGCAAGGGGATGGGGTCTGCCTTGGGGGTTCCATGAGTCCGTCAGAGGCTTTCTATCACTAAGCCATGCCACCCACTGCTTTTTACCCTTATCTTTTACCTCATGGATCTGCCCCGTTTCCCCCTGCACAGGCCCCGAAGCCTAAGATGTATCTGGAATTCTTATCGTCGTGTGCCTGCTCATAGTTCCAGAAATGGGCTCTTTCCTGTGCTGTATTATTCTATTATTCTAAATGGGTCTATCTGGTTTACCTGGTCTCCAGAGATTCCTGCCAACGTGATTGTCTGGCAGGGCTTTCCTTGGTGATAGGAGTGGAAACCGTGCTTAGAAGCAACTAACACTGCTCCCTGCATTGACTTGCTGCAGGTTAGACTTGGGGATTGGATGTGGAACTCCTCCCAGCTCTTTAGCTGATGGGAAGTTGAGGGGGAAAGCTGAGGATACTGAGCCCTGTGGAATCCATGCCATGGGTCAGCCTAGATTATGTGCTTAGGTCTCTGCGGTAAAGCTTGATCTGATTGATCTCTTGCAGCTGTTTCTTCACTACATTTGTCAGTGTTTCTAACGTTCTTTTATTTTGCAACATAAGCAGTTTTTTTTTGTCTGTTTTGATCTACCTCATCTTAAGCTTACCTTCCATCTTTAGCATGCCAAAGCAGGCATTTGCTGTTACTCTCGACACATTCTCACCCCATTTTTCTGCTTCGTTTGCATTCTTTGAATATTTGTCTTCGTCTCCAAGCCAGAATTTTCTAGTACGCCTCCACCTCAGACTTTATTTTTGATCTGATAGTTTCATTTATTGTGGAATTCAGGACTTAGCAGCAACCACTTTACACCTGGTTGAACACTGACTTCTGCATCGGTGTGGATTTGCCACTTAATCAGTCATCCTGATTATCACTGAGAGAAGCTGCCAATGTTGTCATAATTTAATGAGAAACGTAAAGTATTCTGAAATTTATTGTATGAACTGCTGTATGTCATGAATAGATAATTTAATTATCTTGAGACAGGTTTTACAATAGACGCCTGGAAATAATATGGACCGCAGTATGAGAAACAGCTGGGCTTTGTTTGAAGGTCTGAGAGCAAAGTTTCAAGCAGTAGGGTAATTTTCTTTCCATTTGTTATGAAAATGTGTGAAATAGTATCATTTCATGTATGGTTCTGACAAATGCTGTATGGCTTTCTTTTTAACAATTCATGCAGCACTTGATATAGAAAAGCCGAGAGCTACATTTTGATCTGACTGCTGAGGAATTCCAATGTTGGGAAGTCTGAGACATATTGCCAACTTAATTTTCTTTGGCTTTTATTTGCCACGACTTTGACACTGCCAGTTAATGTGTTTCTGCCATTGGACTTTCCTGCAGTTTTTTGTGGAAAAGTTCCCAAAACAGACATGGGCATGGGCAGTATGACAAATGGCCAACCCATTGTCATTCCTTCTGATGCAGGCAGCACACAAACTTGACACACAAATAGACATAGCTGGAGAAACTCAGCAGATATGGTAGCATCTATGGAGAGAAAACAGAATCATTGTTTCAGATCCACTGATCTTTCTTCAGAATTGATTGTAGCTGGGAGAAGATTGCTTCATATGCTTAAGATGGAGTTGGAGGGGTTGGGGAGGTGGTGGTGGTGGAGGAGTAAAGAAGTGAACGATAAGTGGAGATGGAAACCAGAGAGAGAGAACAGAAGTTGGCCAGCTAGAGGAATGAGATAATAGCTGGGCATAAAGACAAACTGCTAATGGGGGCCATCGGTGGATTGGCTGTAATGAAAGCAGTCTATGTGATGACAAGGTCTGAGGTGTGGGGAAGGACGTGGGAGAAGGTGCTCAGACCCCAAAAGTTATTGAACTCAATATTGCATCCTGAAGGCTGCAGAGTTCCCAAGTGGAAAAATCAGATGCTGTTCTTCCAGCTTGTGCTGAGCTCTGCTGGCGCACTGTGCAAGCCTGACCCAGAGATACTGGCCAGGGAACTTGGTGGTGAGTTGAAGTGACAGGCAAGAGGAAACTCAGGGTCATTTTTGTGGACAGAACATAGGTGTTGCACCAAGCAGTCACCCAGCCTGTGTTTCGTCTCCCCAGACTTGATGATGGCCTACTCATTTATGTTTGCAGCATGTTACTAACGATTAGCATACTAATGTTTGGCTGCATAATGAATGCAAAATTATGCCTCATTCTACAATTTATTTTGATTCCTAAGCTGTACATGGTGTAAATATGTGCCTCATGCTTTTGGCCTCCACCCCTCTCAACAATATTAACCTTGTGACTTTTCCCATTTGAATATTCATTTGCCAACTAACTGGGTAGCTGCACAGGATGGTGAAGTTCAAAAGTAAGAAGGGACTGATGATGGAACCTACCTCAGACTCTCAGCTACCAGCTGGCTGTGTCTGTGTATTTTGGAGGGTAGTTTAGAGGCGTGATCTGATGGTAGTAGCTCATCGGGTATGAGTGGCCTGTAGCCAGGACAGGTGGAAGGAGCATCTTGAGTACCAGCTTGATCAAGGATCAGGTCAGTCACAAGTTTTGCAGCAGAGAGCTCAAGTGAAGACTTTGATGGGGGTGCCATATCAGGAAGTTTTGTCTGGTACGCCCACACAAATGCTTGCCACTTTGTCAGAAAGCTTTTGGTCACTGAATAGAAGCATGGAAGAGTCTTGCACGAGTATGACACAAGTGTATCATCGTGGCACTGGCGGCCGATTCCATAAGAAGACTTGTGGGCCCTACCATACAGCAAAGTCTCATGGCCACCTCTCACTTTACGCTGCAGCACAAACAGAAACCAGACAAGGTCTGAGTTCCACAGTGCAAACTTGGACTGGAATCGCACTCAGACTGTTTTTATCCTCGCTCAGGATATCAGGAATTTGCATCTGTCCTCCTCACATTACTAAGATTGCTGACATGCCACTTCATGGTGATGCAAGCACAAAGCTGCTGTCCTGTCTCAGGTCTAACCAATGCAGTTCTACCAGAACCCTTGCTCCTGTCAGCCAGTACAGACTGCTGCAATCCACGCTTGAGGCTCTGCAGTCTGAAACCAAGCCTTACATGCTTGGTAGTGCTTAAGATTACCCTACCAGGCTGTCTGCAGTTTCCCCCATTTAAACCCAGCAGGTTTCTTCCAACCATGTGCAGCCTCTGAGAGGTTTATGACTTGTGCTAGTGATCATAAGCAAAACACACAGTGAACAGAAGTGAAGGGAATGTTTGTATGGAATATTAGATGGTTTGCTTGTTAAACTTGGTCTGAAATCACATGATTCCAGGTTATAGTCCAACAGGTTTATTTGTAAACGCAAGCTTTTGGACCGTAGCCCCTTCGTCAGGTGAAGTGAGAAAGAAGCACACAGGATTTCTAAATAAAAGATCAACATATCACACAACTGATGAGGATGTATTATACAAACCTAAGATGCTGTTCAACTTTTAATCAGTTAGAAGGTTTTAATACATATTATCATGTAATATGTGTTATACATGTTAATCAATTAAAACCTTCTAACTGATTAAAAATTTAACAGCATCTTAGGTTTGTTTAATACATCCTCATCAGTTATGTGACCCTTTGATCTTTTACTTACAAGCTCTGTGTTCTCTGTACTTCTTTCTCACTTCAGCTGACAAAGGGGCTACGCTCCAAAAGCTTGTGTTTTCAAATAGACCTGTTGGACTGTAACCTGGTGCCTTGTGATTTCTGACCTTGTCCACCCCAGTCCAACACTGGCACCTCCACACCTTGGTATGAAATATTGGTTTACTATTGGCTTATATGCCATATGGTCAAGAAGGCAGAAGTGATGATCAGTTAAGATGTGAAACTGCTGTTGAAGACGATGTTAGTTACTGCCTCCTCTTTCACTGCTCACTGCATACATGCATATACGGGCACTGTGCTTGTGACGGCAAGATGATACGGAATGCAGCAGACCATGACAAATAATGAAAGGTACGTTGGTGAATTCTGTAGCAGTTCAGGCAGCTCCGTTTCATTTTGTGTGAAAGCTAGATTGTCAAAATGAAGCTGCCCTATTCGGGTCTGCTTGCAAACAGTGGCAGATTTCAGTGAACATGACCTAAGAGTGGGAATGTTGCACCCATTGTTCCTTGCTGAGGTTCAAGTAGGAGATTGATCCCTCAGGTCTTTGGGTGGATATCATTCTCCCCACCTTCTCCCTCTTTGAGCAGGTCTGTTGCCATATTGGAAAGCAGAAGGACAGAGTAGGATCCAGGCCTTCAGCGTATGCCACAGCATTCCCTGTAGACTTTACCAACCTCAAATGAGAGTATAATTCTCTAACACTTAAGTTAAGTCAGCAGCAGCCACAGGAATAAACAGCAGATAAACCCTGGAGTCATTGACAATCTCTTTGAATAGCACTGCTAAATACATGTTCAGCTCTGAGAAGTTAAACAGAGAGCATTAGCCGGTCTGTTGAAAGGCTGTTTTTGCACAATGGTAACATCATACCTCTGAACCAGAGGCCTGGATTCAAATCCCACCTGAGTTGAGAGATTCCAGAGCTGTGTACTAACATCTGTCAGAACAGGTTCATTTGAAAATATCTAGCCAGTGCATTGCAGTTGAAAATGGAAGCACTACAATCAAATCAGCATTTTTGATATTTTTAAATCAACCTGTTCAGACGTGCTATGACATACTCATGGAGTGGTGGGACTTGAACTCAGGCGTTCTGGCCCAAAGGAGGGGACTGTGCTGCAAGACCACATAAAAATTTCTTCAAAGTGTGAGTTCTGGGATTTGAATCTATGGTGATTTCTATTATGGACAATTCTTCAACCACTATGCCAGTAGAGCTTCATACGCTGACTACCTCATGATCTCTCTGCTCAGCATACTTCCAGCACATGCTGTCAACCTCCAGGTCAAAATGGTGTCTGGAATAACTCACATCAGCAGTGTACTTGCGTATACACAGCAAGGACATCATTTCACACACAAAATTGGACATGTTGCACTGAGAAATGGACTGAATTTGGTGGCCATTATCTGTTACCTATTTGTTTCCCTGCTGGATTTGCAGATTTCTGGCCTTTCTTTGAAAACTTGCAGAGAGTACTTGCTGCACCATTTTATATTTTCGTCCCCAGTGTGCCTGTTGTCTCAACTGTATCAACCAGTGAGTTGGCAGGATGTACCTCTGTGGACAACAAATAAAGCCTATTTACTGTGCAAAGATTATTTAAAAAGGACAGTTGAGCAAGCAGTCCACAGAGTCTATTTTAAAAAAGAACCTCTACAAGCTCCAGCAAGCACACATTGTGACTGACAGTACAGTAATTTCCCCTGATAACAACAGTGCAATTTCTCCAGCAAAGGGCAGTAAGGGTAGTTTTGTGTGTAAAGTATTCCCACTCATTGCAACAGTGTGATCTTCCTGGTATTATTGGCAGTGGAATTACTGAGTTCTGTCCATTCTGCTCCTTTCCAAGCCACAAGCCACCCTGATGTGAAAACGTATCATTGTTTCTTCACTGTTGCTCGATCTAAATCCTGGAACTTCCTTCCCGACAACAATATGGTGTATCTGCCTGTCATGGGCTGCAGTGGTTGGAAAAGACTGATCACCACTACCTTTTTCATGGCAGTTCAAAAGGAGCAATAAATGCTAGCCTAACCAGAGATGTCCACATCCTGTGAATGTTAAAAGAACATAAATACTAGCTTAATTATACGCAGCCATGTATTATGTTTCCCCAATGCAAAGAGAGGCTAATTCCTATAATTTTATTGTATACTGCAATACCACATGCCACAGCTTTGCCTGGAAACTAATGCTCCAGGCTTGTTTGATTGCACAAAGACCAAAATGCTGACAGGGCGCTTTTCTTGGCATTGCATCCCATGTTGAGTAATGAAATTCATTATGTGACACTGATTGACTTTACAGCCAGAGGGAAAATTGAAATTTCTTCAAGATTCTGTTGTGGGCGTTACCTGATGGCAGTCTACTAATTTAAGCTGTGCATCAGTCATTTATGGAAATTTTTCTGATTTGAGCTGATGCACCATTATGTAATAGGCATCAAAATGTACATCTGTTCATCTCCTCTTAGTTTGTACCTTTTTCAATCAAATGTGTTTTCTTCTATAATTTCAGCTCAAAACATTATTTTTCAGATGGGAGCATGTTCCACATGAACAGACAAGCTTTTTCAAAAAAAACATATTTTGATGCCTTTAAACCTTCTACATTTTTATTTTAAGTTTGTTTTTAATTTTCACTTAGTGCACATAAGCTTCTGACCAAGTTTGCGAAAATATATTGTACATTTTCAAGCATCAGAAATGTTAGCTTTGAAACACTGGTTTCACTGCTTTGGATTCCAGATGTGTCAATGGATGTGTATAGTTTTTGTTTCAATCGAAAGCAATTTGTGGAATGATTGAGGCTTTACAGAAACAATGATGTGTGATCAACTGATTCGTTTGTCATGATTTTACCTATACCTTATCTGTATTGAATTAATTCATCTGAGAGAGAGAGGAGCAGAGCTAAAATTTCCAGTCTAGCATTACTACTTCAAAAACTCCTCTGTAACATTGGATAGTTCTAATTAATTTGCATTCTGAAGAAAGGTCACTGGACCCAAAAGATAACTCTCTGCTTTCTCTCCACAGATGCTGCCAGACCTGCTGAGTTTTTCCAACAATTTCTGTTTTTGCTTTTGGTTCTAATTAATCTTTGCTGCGTTTGAATATTGGGTTTAATGTTATGGAATAAAGTTCAGTTTTGTTCAGTTTCAAAGGTAGCAAGTTAACCAACGTAACCTAAATCAAGCATTGTACTGTTACAGGTTAGGACTTGGATCTTGATTTGAGAGATACTGAGCCAGCGGATTGAATTTATAGCACCGTCACTCTGGGTTGTGAAAGTAGACCCCAAAACACATGCTGATATGAGAATGCAATGCCTTTTAATTTTTCATTGCTCATAAAAAGCAATGTTATCTTCAATGAAAAAATAGTGAAGTTGGACTGGCTGGAATTTCAAGATGTGGTCCTGTACTTCTTGTCAGTGTTCAAAACACTGAAACATGATGCTTCTCAAAATAAGTACTTAGGCTATTAGCCATTCTTCTGTATTGCATGTTAAGCGCAAAACACTTGGGTTTAAAAAGAGTTGTGTGCACATTACCTTTAGATATATTTTATGCCACCAGAATGGAGGAGAATCATCAAAATCCAAGGGCCTCAAGTTTTGAATCTGATTCTCTGTTTAAAATCAGTGCCTCCCTCCATCATAAGGTCAGATGTGGGAATATTCACTGATGTTTGTACGATGTACATGCTGCGTCACCTCAGATACTGAAGCAGCTCATGGTCATTTGCAACACGATCTGGTCATCATCCAGTCTTGGGCTGACAAGTGGCAAGTAGCATTGGCGCCAAGTAAGTGTCAGGTAATGACCATCTCCAACAATAATCCAGCCTTAATCCCTAGATGTTCAATGGCATCACTATCACTCATTCCCGCATTATCATCGTCCTGAGGCTTATTATCATTGATGAGAAACTGAGCTGACCAGGTTTATTTGCTGCTATACTAGAATCTTATTCATGTCAACATTTCAAGAATTGCTTGTGTGTGGTCTTTTTTAAAATCTCTGACCCTAATGTGCCTCAGTATTAAAATTGATAACGCTCTTGGGTACCGCAGTGGTTTGATGCAATATTATTGAAGGTTGTGTTGTTTCATTTAAGTCGAGTTCAGAAATATTGAGTGGAAGAATAATAGTGCCTGCGTGTAAGGAAATATTAACCTCAAGCAAGAGCGTCGGAAGGGTTTGGTGGATGTTGAAGATGTTGTGAGCTCTGGTGAAAGCTGGTCAGATGAGGAAGATTTCATTATACTGTTGATTGCATGCATGCAATGTTTTGATTAAATGTTTTCCTACAAAATAACTAAATTAAAATTAAAATAGCTACTTTCACAGGCCTCAATTGTCTTCAGCCAACTGGTGAATCATCCGGCTGAGCCGGTACGTGGTGAAGTGCGCAAAGAGCCGCGCAGCCAGGAGCAGAATGGCAGCCTTTGCCCATTTAAATGGACAGACCTCGACAACATGCCACTTGTCAACCAAAAGGTTTAAGAGGTGTCTGATTGCTTGTTAAATTTGGGAATAAGGCCATAGCTGAGGAGAGAAGTATGATCCAAGCACAGCTACGCTTCATGGTTTCCTTATGAAATCAGTACAGCCTGGGCTGGTGGCGAATGGCAGGGCCTCGTGCCTCTGATAAATCAGGTCCCGAGGTCTGGTAACTTCATTGTAGCCAAACGTACATTCTGAATAGAATCATGCGAGCCTGGGTCATGCTTCCATCCCAGGAAAATTTCCTGTCTAACTGTCGGGCTAACTCTCAGAATGGTTCCACCAGCACAGGATTCCAAAGCACAGAAGGCACTTGTCTTTCAAAGGAATGCAACAGATGTCAGATGTGAGATTCTTTCTTATGTGTAATTTGAAGCATTGCGGTATTATTAATCTGCAATGTTCACAAATTTATCATCAAGGCACTGAGACACTGAAATAAATCCTGGGAGCTTGTCCTGCATTGTTTTCAGGATTTGTCTCATCAAGTTCCTTCATAATTTTAGAGTTCGACTCGGCCACATCTCAGTTGTTTTTCCAAAGAGCCCCAGACTTTTCCGCTGATAATTATGTTCTGTTCTGTTATCACTGTTATAAATCTTTTTCGCACTTTCTGCCATGCTGCTTTCTCATTGTTGTTATAGGATAGAAACTACTCAGTTTCGCTTTCATTAATCAGATCACACCCAGAGTATGTCATAGAATCCTGACAGTGCAGGAAGAGGCCATTCGGCCCATCGAGTTTACACCAACCCTTCAAGAGCACATATTCATTTTGTAAGTTTGTTAACAGCATTCTCAAAATTAATTGTGCAGTCCAAATTGGTGTCATCTGTAAATATTGATATAATATTTCAGATTTCTGAGTTTTCTGTAAATGGTGAACAAGTTATTCCATGATTGCTCCTTGTGGAGCACCATTTACCACTTGCAGCCACTGTGAAGAACTGCTTTTAATCCCTGCTCCATCTTCTGTTTAAAACCAGTTTGCTTTCCATTCTGTTCCTTGTCCCTGGACTCCACATGCTGTAATCTTAGTCATGAGCTTATTGGAGTACTTGATTGAAAGTCCTTTGGCTATCCATGTATATTGCATCCACTCAGTTCCCTTATTTACTTTTCCTGTTACTTTTTTCAAGAATTCAGTAAAGTTTGTCAAGCATGGCTTTCCATTTTGAAGTCCATGCTCCATTCCATTTATTACATGTTGGATTCTGGGTCTGTACTTCATGAACTTTAGAGGATGAAGGGGTTCTCATTGAAACTTAGAGTATACTGAATAGAGTGGACATGGAGAAGATGTTTCCACCAGTAAGAGAGACTAGGACTCAAAGGCACTGAGTGAATGGACAGCCTTTAGGACTGAGATTCTGAGGGATTTCTTCAGCCAAGGTGGTTAATCTATGGAACTAAATCTCTCCAGTTCAGGCAACATCCTGGTAAATCTCCTCTCCACCTTCTCCAGTGCAATCATTTCCTTCCTATAATGTGGATTTCTGAACTATACACAATACTCTAAAGCTTTGGCCTGTCCAACTTTTTATCCAATTCTAGCATAACCTTGCTCCTCCAAAATTCTGTGCCTCAGCTCAGAAAGGCAAGTATCCCATATGCCTTCTTAACCACTTTGTCTACTTGTCCCAGTATCTTGAAGAACCAGAAGACATACACATTAAAGTCTGTCACATCATCAGTGCTTCCCAGGATCCAGCCGTTCAGCATATATTCTCTTGCTTTGTTTGTCCTGCCCAAGTGCATCACCTCGCAATTACCTGGATTAAATTTCATTTGCCACTGATTCGGCCCATCTGACTATATCACCTACATCCTTCTGTTATCCTAAGGCTATCCTCCTCATTATTTACCACCTCACCAATTTTTGTATCATCGGTGAACTTACTGATCAACCCTCCTACCTCCAAGCCTAAATCATTTAGATATTTAACAAACTGCAAGACCCCCAACACTGATGCCTGTGGAACCCCATTGGATACTGGCTTCCAGTCACAAAAACACCCCTTGACCATCAGCTGCTGCTTCCTGACACTCAGCCCATTCTGGATCCAATTTGCCAAATCTCCCTGGATCTCATGAGCTTTTAACCTTGCTATCATTCTCCCATTTGGGACCTTATCAAAAGCCTTGCTGTAGTCCAAGTAGACTGCGTCAAATGCATTGTTCTTATCTACACGTCTGGTCATCTCTGAAAAATTTACCCGTTGGCCAGACATGAGACAAAACCATGCTGACTGTTCTTGATTAATTCCTGCTTCTCCAAATGCAGATTAATTCTGTCCCTTGGAATTGCTTCCAATAGTTTCCCCATTAGAGGAAAGACTGACTGACCTGTAGTTTCCTAGTTTATCCCTTATTCCTCTCCTGAATAATGGTGGTGCATTGGCTATCTACCAGTGCTCTGACACCCCTCCTGTGGCCAGATAGGCATTGCAAAGTATTGCCAGTGACCCTGCTATTTGCTCCTTTATCCTCTCACACAAGCCTCAGTTACATTTCATCTAGCCTTTGAAATTTATTTACTTTTAAGCCTGCCAGACCATTCAGATCCTCTTCTCTGTTCGTGCTAATACTTCACTCTGATTTCCATACTCAGATTATCCTTTTCACAAGTGAACACTGACACAAAGTATTCATTTAGAGTCTGATCAACGTGCTCTGGCTCCATGCACAAATTTCCTCTGTAGTTCTTAATGGGCTCTGTGCTTTTCCTAATTATCCTTTTATTCTTAATGTACTTATTGTATAAGTTAGGATTTTCCTTTATTTTATCTGCCATTATTCTTTCATGCCTCCTTTTTGCTCTCCTAATTTTATTTTCAAGTCAAAATAGTGCGATTGGATATTCTGCATCCTCCCAAAAAGGCAGATAGGTGCTTCACTTTATCACTTTATCTGCAACCTTGTACTCTGATTGTGCAGCATATTCGCTTAATCCTAGACAAGACTTGAAACCAGAACCTTGCGACAGAGAGGAGAGTGCTACTAACTGAGCTGTGGCTGACATAAATGAGAGGAAGTTCCTCCTTATTGTCTTTACAGTTCTTCTACTCATTAAATCAATAAGCCTTGATTACCAAAGGTGTTAATTCCTCCCTACTTCCTCAATTATGGGGCTCTATTAAGCCCTGTCACTTTTTCATACCTCTATTAGGTATCCCCTCAACATTCTGTGATCTTAAAAGGAATAGCCCAGCTTTTTCTGTTTTTCTCCATAGCAGATGTTCTACATTCCTCGAATCATCCTGATTTCTCTCCAAGATCTTAACATTCGTACCTAGGATGTGGTGCCTATTTACCAAGCCAAGTTTCTCATGTTTTCTTAGCTGTATTATCAACTGTTCCTGCACTCCCCTCGCTCACTCTACCATGGCCTCTGCTCACAAGTACTCACCATTTTCATTACATTGCCTGTCTGTGCTGTTTCTCTGAAAGTTCATCACATTATACTTCTCCATATTTTCTGCCATGAGTCTGACACTTCACCAGGCTGTCTGAATCTTCCTGAAATCTACTACTGTTGTGTTCACTGTTGACTACATTAACAACTTTTGCACCATCTGTAACCTATGAAATTGTACTGTTAGGCTCAAGTACAGTTTATTTATATATGGCAAGAAAGGAAATGGTTCTGAACCTCTTGGGACTCACTGTATACTTCTCTCCAATCAGAAAACTGTCTGACCCCCATCCCATAGCCAATTTCATATCCAAATTGCCAATTTTCCTTTAAAGCCTTCTGCTTCTTTTCTGACTAAATCTGTTAGAAGTACTTTATCAAATGCCCTTTGAAAATCCTATAAACATGTTCCGACGCACTACCTTCATCATTAATTAACTCAATCAGGTTAGACGAATATGATTTGTCTCTGACAATTGTTATTGTCTGTATAACCTTATTAACCCAGGGTTCTCCACTTGAGCACTCATTTTGTCCTTTATAAATGTTCTCTAGTGCACCCCGAACCCCAGCTGATGTTTGACTGATTGGTTGTAGTTACCTGGTTTGTCCTCCTTTTTGACATGAGAAGTGAGATAAACTGTCTGAGCTTATTCTTATGAAACAAGATTTTTATTTCCCAGGGCAATGAGCTCAGTTGATTATTGGGGAAAATTTTAGGTTTAAATGCATGGAACTGGCAACATGCAAGCAATACATGACTAATGCAAGTGAACACACAGGTTATAATTGAGAGGCAGAATGTTAACCTCATTAATAGGCAGGTATGGTTAACTTTCAGTCAGCTAATCTATTCAGTGTGAGTCAAAACCAACATGTATTTGCAGTAAAATATGATTAAATAAACGTGCTTGCATTTATTGGAAACCAGAATTTAGCAATTTGGATCTGTTTATTTTACTCCTCACTTTCGTAATCCTGAACTTTGGTAAGTGACTTATTGTAAGAAAGAAACATTGGCCATGCAATGAGTTCAAGATATGTAATCCTGTATAAACAGAGAAAATGTAAATTTAGTGTCGATCAAGAGAGAGGAGGGAAAGTTCGACAGTTAGTTAATATTTGCTCAACAACTTTGGCTTACTGCTGAACTCAAAATAAGTGATGATTTCTACATTCCATACCTTTTTGAAATGTTTTAATCCTGGAGATCCCATGTCTAATTTTGGTAGTTTTTAATCTGTAGCTTGCATAAAACTGCTGAATGCAAAAAAAAATCAATTTATCATGATCCATCCTTTTTATTTCTTTCTTAATTTTCAGGTACTAATTGCTTGTTTTGCTTTTACATTTTACACGTCATATCAGCCGTCATTTTGGGTTTAAAAAGGCAACATGTATGTAAGGAAAAATCCTTACATAACCAACCCAAATATCTATCTAAAAATACTCCAGCATTGTGAATTTCTTAAAGACAATGAGTCCTTTGGTGATTCCTCATATACATCCCCCTTGGGCATCCCCCTTTTCTGTGCAAGATAATTGCAAAATGGGGAAAACATTTGTCTACAAATTACATTTCACCCTTTCTCATCACTTGGGTTAAGGTTAGGTTCTTAATTCTTAAATTAAAATGTAAAGGTTTATGAATTTATTTAAACATTAATGAGAAGCAAGTGTCTCTATTTTGAAGATGGTTTCACCAACAAGTTAAGTTTTTTTTCTTCAAGTTGGAAATCATTTCCCATTTAAATTGTGCAAAGAAGTAATAGGTTTGTTATATGGAAATAGAGTTGACTTATCTTTTTGATGATATTTACCATTTTAACGTGCTGACAACATAATAGAATTCTATGAAATGGATGACAACCTAATTGTTCAAGTTGTTCCTTGAAGTTTTTCGTAATTAGTATGTTTTCACATTGCTTTCTATCACTGAAACTATTTTGCTCTTAGATGTCTCATGGATTATGCAACTGGAGAAATCGATGAACTAAGAATAAAAAAAACTACCACTTCTCCATTTATGTCTTATCACATGATTGCATTTGATTCAGTGACATTTTAGATATTAGCCTTGGGCTGTAATGAAAAGAAGTTATTATGTATGTTTTATTAATTACTCTCAAATGTAATTCAGTTGTCAAATGGCAAGATTAAAAATAGAAGCAGCTACTTGATATTTTAGGAATTCTGAAAGTGTTTATTTTAATCTGCTGAGGATTTATTCCTTATAAAATGTTGGCTGTCCAAAAAACTATTGAAACCAAGACCTGAATTGACAATGTATTGAAGGATAGTGGCGTTCTACATTTGGCTTGCATAATAACATAATAGAACATAAGATTTCCTTTTCTAAAACTAAATGATATAGTTTGAAGAAAATTAGATCATGTATTTCGGAGTAGAAGTATCCATGTCCAGTTCATGGGCCAAATTGATTTTACAGTGATTTAAAGAAATATGCAATTCAGACTGTCAGTTTGGATAAAATGTAATTTGTATTTTCCTCACGCGTGCCTCGGCAGACTCAGACTTATGATCATGTCAGCTCTGTCTTTGAGTGGGTGGGAAGCAACAGCTTTGCTAACAATGCTGGAAACATTTTATTTCCAGTTTGTAAGACTATGACTTTGTAAGAATATTCTTGAGATAGTGGGAAGCAATTCCAGCATTCTGAATAACGTAATGATGAATGGAGGACAACGGTGAAAATACATGAGGGCAACAGGTAAAATCACACTCGAAAATGGCAAATTGGTCAGAGAAAAATTAATAGTGGATAAGACTGGTGACGGGGTGAAGGGAGTGAGTCTGCTGGATGATGAGGGGATGGGGTGAGCCTTCCTGTGATGGGTGAGCAAGTCTGCCAGGAGGGGCTGGCCAGGAGGAGGAGAAGGTCTACTAAGTGAGGTTTGGGGGAACGGGTCAGCCAGGTTTCGGAGGAGGGGTAGTGGAGTGTAAATAGACAGAAGTCATTGTTCATATTGGCACAAATGACTTGGTAGGAAGAGTGACAAGGTCCTGCAACGACAGTGCAGTGAGTTAGGTAGTATGCTAAAAAGCAGGACCTGTAGGGTAGTAATCTTAGGATTATTCCCTATGCCAAGTGCTACTGAGGCTAGGAACAGAGACAGGGTACAATTGAATATGTGGCTAGAGAGCTGGTGTGGGGTGGGGAGGGAGGGGTGGCTTCAGATATGTAGATCATTGGGATGTCTTTCAGGGAAGGTGGGACCTGTGCAAGAAGCACGGATTGCACCTAAACTGGAGAGGCACCAATATCCTGGCAGGAAGGTTTGATAGTGTCACTCGGGACAGTTTAAAGAGTGTGGCAGGTAGGTGGGAACCAGAGAGCAGGTCAATAAGTACAGAGCTTGTCTCTAAGGCAAATAAAGCTAAGAGTAAGAGCAGTCAGGGAGAGGTTGATGAGATGAGCTGAACAGAACTGGAGGCTTGGACAGTACTTTCTTCAATGCAAGAAGTATAACAGGTAAGATGGACTGAACTTAGAGCATGAATTAATACATGCAGTTATGATGTTGTTGCTATCACAGAGGCATGGTTGAAAGAGGGACTGAACAGGATTGGCAGGTTAACTTTCTGGATATCGATGTTTTAGACGATTCAGACGCGGAAGCAAAAGAGGTAGGGTAGTTGCATGACTGGTTAGGGAGCACATCACAGCTGTGTTGAGGGAGAACACTGTGGAGGGTTCTTGCAGCAAGGCATAATCGGTAGAGCTCAGGAATAGGACGGGTGCGGTCACAATGCTGGGATTGTACTGCAGACCTCCCAGTTGTTAGCAGGAAATAGAGGAAGAGATATATTGTCAGATCCTGGAAAGATGTGAAAATTACAGGGTTGTTGTGAGGGGTGCTTTTTAACATCACCCTGCACCACACTACGTGCACACACACACACACACACACACACACACACACACACATCAAGAGTGGACCTTGGAGGAAGGCCAACTATAACTGAATTAAGAAAGCATTGGAGAATGTGGATTGGAAATGACTGTTTGGGGGTAAATCTGTTATGTGGGAGTCCTTTAAGCACCAGTTGATTCGAGTGTACGACAGGCATGTTCCTCTGAAAATGAAGGACAGTAATGGCAAGGATTCAGGAACCTTGAATGACAGGGAAAATTATCAGCTTAGTCTAAAAAGAAGTGTACCTAAGATCTAAGCAACTAAAAACAGAAAAAGTCCTTGAAAAATATAGAGACAGTAGGAAGGAGCTTATACAGGGATTTAGGAGGCCTGAAAGGAACTATGAAGTGATCTTGGCCAGCAGGGATAAGGAGGATCCCAAGCATTTTATACATATGTGAGGAGCAAGAGGGTAGCTAGAGAAAGAGTAAGCCCACTCCAGGATAAAGGAGAGAGGTTATGTGTAGAGCCAGAAGAAATGGTTGTGATCCTTAATGAGTACTTTACTTTGGTATTCAGCAAAGAGAGGGATGTTGAGGTTACGGCAAGGTGTGTGAATACTCTCGGGCAGATAAACATAATGAAGGAGGAAGTGTTGGGTGTCTCGAAATATATTAAGCTCGGCAGGCCCTGGGGATCTATCCCAGGGTACTATGGGAAGAATTGGGACGAAATAGCTGGGGCCTTACCAGATAGCTTTGCATCCACTTTGTCCTCAAGCGAGATTCTGGATGACTGGAAAATGGCCAATATTGTTCCTTTTGTTTAAGAAGGGAAACTGAGATAATCCAGGTAATTACAGGCTGGTGAGTCTGACATAAGTGGTGGGGAAGCTGTTCACGAAGATGCTGAGAAACAGGACTTATTCACATTTGGAAGCAAATGAACTTGTTAGTGATAGGCAGCATGGGTTTTTGTGGGGAAGGTCATGTCTCACCAATTTGATTGAGTTTTTTGAAGAGGTGACAAGAATGATTGATGAGGGAAGGGCAGTGGATATTGTCTACATGGAATTTAGTAAAGCATTTGATAAATTACCTCATGGCAGGCTGGCACAGAAGGTAGAGTCTCATGGGATCCGGGGTGAGCTGGCTCGATGGATACAAAACTGGCTTGGTCATCAGAAGACCGAGAGTAGTTGATGCTTTTTGGAATGGAGATCAGTAACTAGTGGTGTTCTACAGGGATCAGTGCTGGGGCCTTTGTTGTTTGTGATATATATAAATGATGTGGAGGAAAATGTAGTTGTTTATGATTAGTAAGTTTGTGGATGACACCAAAATTGGCAGAGTTGCAGAGAGTGAGGAGGTTTGTCAAAAGATATAGTGGGATATAGTTAGATGAAATATTTGGGCAGAGAAATGGCAGATGGAGGTTAATCCAGACAAATGCGAGGTGATGCATTTTGGAAAATCAAATTCAGGTGTGAATTATACAATAACTGGCAGAACCCTTAGGAACATTGACATATAGAGGGATCTGGGCATACAGATCAGGTCCACTGATCCCTGAAAGTGGCAACACAGGTGGATAAGGTAGTCAAGAAGGCATATCTTCGTTGGCCGGGGCATTGAATATAAAAGTTGGCAAGTTATATTACAGCGGTACAAGACTTTGGCTACGCCACATTTGGAATAATGTGTGCAGTTCTGCTCACCAGACTACCAGAATGATGTGGATGTTTTCATGAGCGTGCAGAGATTTCCCATGATGTTGCCTGGTCTGAAGGGTTTTACTTATGAGATGAGTTTGAATAAACTCCAATTGTTTTCACTGGAAAGATGGAGGCTGAAGATCGATCTGATAGAGGTCAACAAAATTATGAGAGGCATCGGTAGGGTGGATGGTTTTTTTTTCCCCCAGGGTGGAAAGGTCGGTACAAGAGGGCACAGGTTCAAGGTGAGAGGGTAAATGTTTAGGGAAGGGGTGCAGGGAAAATATTTCATGCAGAGGTTGGTGGGTGCTTAGAATGCACTGCCAGTGGAGGTGGTGAAAAGAGGCACATTATGTTTCAGTCATATCTTGATAGGCACATGAATGGGAGGCGAACATGGGGAAAGAAACCAAGCATGGTCAATAAGTAGTGGGTCTAAATAAGGATTAGGAATTGGCACAGGCTTGATGAGCCGAAGGGCCTGTTCCTGTGTTGTATTCTATCTCGTTGATGCTTAAAGGAAGAAAGAGAGAGTCAATCAAGGGGAACCTGTCAATAAAAGCATACCTTACTAATTGGGAGCCAGGAAAACTTGAAGTCACTAGTAAAATATTCCTTGCACATAAATCTGCTTTTTTTTTAGGCAGCATGTTAGTTATTGAAAAATGAACTTTATCTTTAATGGATGATTGATATTTATTGAGAATGTTGATAAATTCTTCTAATTCTGCTTCCCAAAGTCCAGATGTCTTCAAAACAAAAACAGAAGACAATGTTAGCTGTGATTACATCGTACCTATTGAAGGAATTAATGAGAATTAAACAAAGTAGTCCCGACAATCAAAGCAGCCCTCACTGAGAGCTCTCAAAGTATTTTCACCCTGAGTGGAAGATTAATCAAAACTCAGATTACCTGCAGTAAATTGCTGATTGATGATGCATTAGTCTGTTCCTTGACATTTTCTTCGTTCATTACTTTTTCAATCTTTAATGAATGGGATTGCGACAGACAAAACTGTGCTTCATAAAATTCAGATGGGATTGGTTATTTAATAACTAATTCCAATATTATGAGGTAATGCTGAGATAATGGCTGGGATATCATTGTATCGATAGATATGTTAACTTTTGTTGCTTTAATGGTTTGAAACTAACAGCAGATTCTGGCATCCACAAGTGTACAGTTAAATGTAGAAATCCTGAAGTTGCTGCAAATGAGATTATCTTCTGTTCTGCTGTGTGCAGTGTTGCAATCCTCAGAGAGTAATGTTTAAAAATCACTAAATTGACAAGAACTTTCTATTTTCTAATGAACCTGTTCAGAGATGCTAACACAAACCTCTGGAGCAGGTGGGACTTGAACATTGGCCTGCTGGTCCTGAGGTAGGGACACTAACACGTGCCACAAGAGCCCTACAACTCCACCTTTTGTCGTAATATCACAGTCAAAACTTGTATGGCACGGTGGCTCAGTGGTTAGCACTGCTGCCTCACAGCGCCAGGGACCCGGGTTTGATTCCAGCCTTGGGTGACTGTCTGTGTGGAGTTTGTACATTCTCCCTGTGCCTGCGTGGGTTTCCTCCCATAGTCCAAAAATGTGCAGGGTAGGTGGATTGGTCATGCTAAATTGCCTATAGTGCCCGGGGTTGTTTAGGTTAGGTGAGTTAGACATGGGAAATTAGGGGAATGGGCCTGGGTGGGATGCTCTTCAGAGGGACAGTGTGGACTTGATGGGCTGAATGGCCTGTTTCCACACTGTAGGGATTCTATGATCTTCTATGAAAACTCGTTAAACATTACTGTTAGTTCATTAAGTTGTATCTAGCATATATTAGTGCACTAATTTATACCTCTGAAAAACTTCTTTGGCCCTGGAAAGTGGTAATGTCATTTTTTTGATATAAAAAGACTTATTGTTATTTCTTTTGTCATTTTCTTTGATGTTTTAACTTATAATGAATATGTCTCGATCTGTGTTTTGTTCTCTGTAAATGAAAAGTGAGTACTCCTTGCATTTTAATTCCTCATTTACTGTCCGTAAGAATTCATCAATGTGATTGATTGCCTACCCTGCTTGATGCCAGAAGCAAATCTACATTTGGATCAGTGAAGTCCACCGCACAGAGATTGCTAGATTTTCATGAGCAGCTTTCTTTGAGATCAGCAGCAAGCACAATAACTTCGCTGCTGAACAAAAGTGCATCCCATGACCTGACATGAGTATTTTTGCCAGCATTAGTAATTCTAGCTAAGGAGAGACTGTTTGCTTCATCTTTCTACTGTAAATCATTATTTTGTTCATCTATTCTTCTAGCCATTGATGCAACGGTTAAATTAATTTCTTTATATATATACACATACATATTTACTGTGTATTTTCTTGCACTTTATCAGTACATAAGATTACAAGATTTCACTATGCAGTAGGCATTCAAAGACTAAGATTAATAACTGTGTGTGGAACTATTTGGTAATGAATTTTGCTTTGGCCTCCCTGAAATAGTTTCAAAGTTTTATATTAGGGAGCAATTGTTTTGACGTAGATTAGCCTAGCAAAAGGAAGAGAAACAAAGTACAAACCTTAGAGAATATTTACTCCCTTCCCTAATCAAAATGACTAATGGGGAGCTAGGGCATGCAATAATATGAAGTTGTGGCGGATTTTAACCCCTAAGGTCAGGAAAGTAAGTATTTTTAAATTCTCAACCCGACCCCAATCTACCTCCAGCCTGCCTAGTTTCAATTTTGATAAAGACCGTCCAGAGACAAGGTGACCAGTTCTCTCATAACCATTTGACCACTTAAAGTAATTCAAGGAGGCAGAGTGCCTCTATTTTAACTCATGCAGGGATGAATTCCTGGAGGCAAGAAGAGCTGGGTCCAGGAGGCAGGTGCATTTATTGCCCTGCTTGTGAGCTAGGAAAAGGCGACTACCTATTTCGCCCACAAACTTTAACTCAATGTGATTAGTCAACATCATTTATCATCCAATATTTGCCCCCATCCCCAACCATAACGTCAGACTTAACTGGAATTGCTGTTACCCATCCTGACAGGCAGAGACAGTCTCTGCATCTGGCCAGCTGCCCAGCACAAAGTTATGATTTTTAAAATTATGTCCTTTTGCTAAATCTGCCTGAACTTACAGGGTGCCTCCAGACTTCCCATCCAGAAGACCTCTCTTCACCATCTTTCTAGCTCTGGAATAAATATTAAGGCTATGGTTTTCGCAAGATTGAGCTGAAGTCTAACAATTTAAATTTGTCTTCCAACTGAGCAAGTAAGGTGACCACTTTGCAATAGTTTCTGAGCATTATCCAAGTTTGAACAAAAACTGAGGATTCCCAGCTACCTAACCCCAAACGTCATCACCAATCCCTCCATATGCCTTCATGTGCTGATAGTAATTGCATTACACTTCTTTTGTTGATGATAATCCATGCATATTTTGGTCATGTAATCGCTATTCATGAATTTAATTAAATGGAGAAAGACCACAGAAAGCTATGGAGTAGGAGATATTGGCATCTCTGCCTAAGAATCACAAAAAGCTAGCATCCAAGTTCAACAGGTGATAGGGAAGGCAAATGGAATGTTAGCCTTTTATTTAAAAAGGAATAAAAGTAGGGAGGTTTGGTTAAATCTGTAAAAGAGACTAGTCAGACTACACCTGCAAATGCTGTAAACATTTTTGGGCCCCTTATCTCAGGAAAGATGTGCTGGCATTGGAGGCAGTCGAGAGAAAGTTCTAAGCTGATCCCAGGTATGGAGGGATTGGTTTATGAGGAGAGGTTGAGTCGATTAGGCCTGCATTCATTAACATACAGAAGAATGAGAGGCAAGTTTTTGGAAAAATACAGGATTCTTGGGGGACTTAACAGGGTAACTGTGGAAAGGTTGTTTCCCTTATGGGAGAGTCTAGGACTAGAGGCAATAATCTCAAAATAAGGGTTTACACATTTAAGGGTGACACATCAGCAATTTCTTCTCTCAGAGGGTAGGGAATTTGTGGAATTTTTATATTGCAGAGAGTTGTCAAGGCTGAGTCATTAGCTATAGTCAAGGATATAATCAGTAAGGAAATCAAGGGTTACGGGAAAAGGCAGGAAAATGTGGAGCTGACAGTTGTCGGATCAGCCATGATCTTATTGAATAAGTTTGACTTGATATTTATCGTATGGGTTGACCATAGGGTTGTGATAGCTGAGTCTAATTTAATTCTTAATCACTCCCTACTCATTTCCAGTTAACCCTGCCCAGGGTCATTGGTCAAGATGTGCTCCTTCTTGATTTTCTATGACTTGGTAATCTTTTGGGAAATAATTGTCTTATTAATGGGCTTGTTTGTTTTCTGAAAAGTTGATTCATAAAATCTGATGGTCCGAAGGAAGACTGCATGGTACACACATTAAAAGCTATAATATCTTTCTCCCAGGGCAGAAACGACTATTACGAGGGGGCATAATTTTAAGGCGATTGGAGGAAGGTATAGGGGAGATGTCAAAGGTAGGTTCTTCACACAGAGTGGTGGGCGTGTGGAATGCACTGCCGGCAGTGGTAGTGGAGTCAGATACTTTAGAGACTTTTAATCGACTCTTGGATAGGCACATGGAGGATAGTAAAGTGTAGGGTATGCAGGGTAGATAGATCTTAGTAGGATAATAGGTCGGCACAACATCATGGGCCGAAGGGCCTGTACTGTTCTATGTTCTATGTTCTATCACATCTGGTTGGGAGCGATATGAAAAACTGCTATAAATTTTTAGTTTTGCATCCTAAATGTTTTGTCTTAACAAAGACAGGCACTGAGATAGTCGACTATTTCATGGAGCATTTTTTGCTACAAAGTAATTTAGGGAAATTAATGAAGTAAGGATGAACAATATGGAGACGTAGGGTAGGTCAAAGTTTTGGATTTTAAATGATTACTTCAGTAGGTTAGTAGAAATTATGCAACACACTCCACGGAAGATAAAAGTGGCAGTTTTCGTGCTACTTTGGATTGTACCTGAATATCCTTGGTGTGTTTTCCTTAAGCAGAGAAACCAGACCAAGGCTGGTGTGAGCAAATGGTAACTAGCACTTTGGCAATTGTTGCTTTGAAGTTTGGCTTGAAGGAAAGTGTACCTAACAATCCATCTTGCATCGAATCTTTGGTTTGACAGATTTTAATATCAAATGTGAGCATGCAAAGAATGGAGACCAATCAATTTCTGACCAAGTTGCTGAGCTTGAGCGGTTCCCTCTGCTTCTCCTCACAAATAACACTTTCCATAAGCTAAATCATCCCAAATCTGCTATCATGTTCATGACTTCCACATGTAGTAGATTTTGAGAAACCAGTATAAACTTTCTTCAGTACCTCCCAATACCAGTTATTGGGAGGTATTGCCGCAGTTTCATTTGTGGAGTTTCAGGTCTTTTCCAGTAATTTTTGTAATGCATCCCCACGATCAATGTGATGGAAATATATAACCAAGATTCCCACTGTTAATTACGTTGGCTATGTTAAATTTGTTGTGAAAACCATCCATCTCCAGAGATTGAACCTGGCACCACATGAAATAAATCAAAACTGTATTAGTTTGAAGTGTAATTTCTTTATCCATAGAAAGCCTTTATTTGATTTGGTGGAATTTTGAGTTCAGAATACTGTTCCATCCATTTCACTCTGAACTCTGGCAATCCGTAAGTGATTAAATGATGACATTTAGGAGTTTGAGTTGAGTTGAAAGTGTATCCAAGCCTGATAATGGGAAGGAACTGAATCAATATTGACATTAATACTGAATTATACCTGATTTAAAACCTGTGTCTCTACTAATGGTGATAATTCTGCTCTCTTACGCTGTTAGCTTCTTCTAATGATTTTAAAAATAGTCAAAATACTCACAGAAAACTGAAATATTTTATTGGTATAAATCTAATCTTTATACTGAGATTTTTAAAAAAATTTTGCTTAGCACAGAACTTGTATATTGCTGGAGAGACATGTTTCTGAAGCTTTGAAACTTGCACTCATCAGACAAACCAAAGACTGCCAAATCTCAAACAATGGCAACAATATATAAGAGAAAGGGGCGATAATTAGCTGCCAAGTTGATTGAATGGTTGAACTGCTGCCATGGAAAATCAATGCTGAGCATTAGGCTTCCCGAGCTTGCTGGTAAGTCAAGAAAAGTGCAAAGCTTGAACATTTCCTTTTGTTTGCCGGCAATGTACACTTTCATAGAAATGTACATCCCCTTTCACAAGTATTAATGAGCGAGGTTAAGAGCTCGACTGATTATATTAAATTAGTTGGCAGTGTAGATATTAGCGTGTTCAGTATTGTTCAGCATGTGCTGCCAATCACCGAAGGATATGAACAGATATTTTGGTTTTGGTTTGGGTTTCACAAGTACAGGCTGGTTGAGGACAGTCTGTTGCAAACAACCAACAAACATGCTAATTGATTCGATCAGTCAGTTGCTGGTGAATATGGCTTAACACTTGGTGTCACAATGGCTTTGAAATTCACTTGTTACTGCTGATTCCTGTACTCTCCATGTTCCTGTGCTATTTTGTTGGATTGAAGAATGAATGTGATCTTCTGGATCTCCGCCAGTGATCATCCAGTGGTATTTACAATATGTGCGTTTGTGGCTTGGGATGATTTAACCTCCAATTTTCCTTCCCAATATATGTGAAGACAGCTTCTAGACAATACATAGTACCTCTCTTTCATACCAGTCAAGGTTCGGCAGCTTACTGTAGAATGAATTAGAAAAGTTAAACTTTAACTAACCTGCATGGTAAGATTTTCTGATGTGAGAGGATAATACACTGTTTGTCTTGTGAATTGTGCAGATACCTTTAAACTAAATCTGGTCCTGGGGTTAATAATTTTCTTTTGTATTTAATCTATTTTTCTAATCATCCTGTTCAGAGATGTTAGTACACACCTCTGGAGCAGGTTGGCTTTAACCCGGGCCTTCTAGTTCAGAGTTAGGGCCGTTAATTGGACTGGCAATAGTTTACACTTGCTTCATGTAGGTTTGAAATATTCCAGAGATTATGAAGAATCAAACATAAGACTTGTTTGACCAAAATGGAGCAGGAAATTTGAATAGTGTTAGGCCCTCAAGATCAAGATTTGATTTCTGTCTAACAGCTTAAGAGTGCACCTGGACTTTTGCAGCCAATCCGAATTGTGGAGTTAAGGAGGGACAGTTAGACCATTTGTATACTCTTGCATTGTCACGAGCATGATTTACCTTAAAATAATGAGGCTAATGGAACCTTTAAATGCAGAAATGCTGAAGGTGGTATCCAAGTTTCACCAGTATACTATTAACTCAGCAAAGTGGCATTTTCCATCCTCATCACCATGAAATATCATAACAGCACCAACTTAATGATAATGATTGACAGGTAAAGACATTTTGGTTCAATCAGTCTGTCTGTTGCAATTGTCATACCTTGTAAGTCACAATATATGCACACTCCAACCCTCCCAAAACCATTTGATGATCTGGGTAAGGTGAAAAAGATCTGAGAAATTCCTCTCTAACCCATCTGGCATCAAAACCGATCCAAGGATTGCTCTGACCCTGAATCTCCTGAAGCCTTTATGCATGGAATAGACTGGATTTACTGGATTTTTGGCATAAATTTGAACTAAACTTGCCACAAGTTACATATTATCCATAGGGAACCTTCTTGGATGTGCAAGATCAAGTGCCAAACAAAAAGATGCTTTTCTATCTGATTGGAGCGATCACTGATTTAGCAACTTGCATGTGATGGGGATGATATCATTCAAGTTGAGATAAATTCTGCACTTTGGCTCACTGAAGTTCTTAGTGTTTGTTCGAAGTTAACCACCGAGAAATTATTTTCTTCAGTTTAGATTTTCTATTTCTTCCATGTAGCAATGCTTTCTCTAGCATGTCCTATGATGCAACTAAAACTGCTTGCTGTGTTTCTGCCAAGTAGTGTTTATATAATTCTAGTGTCAGATCCCAGTATGACTCTGGAGCACAGCCACATAAGAATCCCTCAGGCAGCTTATGTCAAACCGTTTGGGATTGACGCAGCATGGAGTATAACAACAGTGTTGGATTAAGCTCAAGTCAACAAGCGATCAAAGGATCCATTGTTTCTTATGGACACTTGACAAACCTAAGCACATGTTAAAGAATGTTTGTCGCTGAGGATGTTCATGCTGCATTCTCAAATATTCGGCAGTTACTTGCTGTATAGCACAGCTTGACCATGAGTGTGTGGTTTGTATCCGTGCAATACATACCTTGAATCAAGTTATGTCGATCTATGTGCAACAGAACTGAAGTATGACCACAGTGAGGCTTATTGTACCAAAACAAACCTCTCAGTAAATTTTGTTTTCAGTTTGCCTGCATTTCCTTTTGGCATTTGTTTTTGATGGAATGCTACTTAAGATTTTTAATTTGCACACCATAAAAATCGTTTCGTTAACTTTTCAATTAAATTCCTGCATCATACTTAGTTTTGTCATAATTAGGAAGAAGAATTTGAATTCCTGTCTTCTGTGTTTATTATGAAAGTTCATAGAATCATACAGTGTTGAGGTAGGCCACTCCACCCGTCTTGTTGGAGCTTCGTTTTTGAAGGAACTGTCTCGTTAGTGCTCCTTTGCTGCTCTTGCCCTGCAGCCTGGTCAATATCTTTCTTTGATTTTCAACCTTGTAGTGAACAATGTGCTATTGGTCAGAAAGATGTTAAGACATGTTGTCACATAGAGAGTTAACATTCTGTAATACACGTTTAAGTATCTCATTACTTGCTGCTTAAGTAAACTTGTATTCCTTAGCAAATACAAGAAAGGTACACTGACAACATTGCTTTTCAACTGGAATTTTAAACGTGACTATTTATGATGATGGCATATCTCCCATACCGACTTTCCTGTCTTCCACATTTTATTAAATAAAAGTACAGAAGCAGCTATTCAAACTCAGAAGTTGTTTTTTCTCAACCTTAAAAAAAAGTCCAAAATTATTATTTGACACTTCCATTAATTTGCTTGTCTAAAGATCACCGTACTGCGACAACTATACTATCTTCATACATTCACTTTTTTCTCAGGGAATTGATTCTGTCAACATTTGCAATGGCGTATAGACACAACGCTTATAAACTGGAAAAAAATTGCTGGAAACAATCACCTCTAAATCTGATGTTTTTGGCAATTGTTAATTCTGCACTTGGAAATTTGCCATTTGCTATAAAACAAAGTGTTTTGGTTTGTTGTTTATGACTTTTCCTCATTACATCAAATGGTATTAAAGTTGTTAGTATGCTCACAGGGTGAACATCTTAACTTAATCTGGAAATAACTTCTTGGAGAATATCATGCAGTCTGTAAGAGATTGTTGAGTATCAGAATGTGAAAGCTTGTACAGAAACCAAAGGTAAACTTGTGGGCTAATGCTTTTTGTATATTTTGCCAGTTGTTGGAAATAAATCTCTTGTGTCTCCAATCATAACCTGGACATGAACATGTTTAAAAGCAGCACTTTTGGAAATAGACAATACAAAGAAACAATGCAATAACAAGGTGTAGAGCTGGATGAGCACAGCAGGCCAGGCAGCATCAGAGGAGCAGGAAAGCTGACCTTTCAGGTCTGGACCCTTCTTCAGAAATGGGTCCAGACCCGAAACGTCAGCTTTCCTGTTCCTTTGATGCTGCCTGGCCTGCTGTGTTCATCCAGCTCTACACTTTGCTATTTCAGACTCCAGCATCAGCAGTTCGTACTATCACAAAGAAACAATGCATTTATTTCAAGTATTTTTTGACATTGATCTTTTTGAGGTTGTGTCTTATACAAATATGTGCTGATTTGAGATTTCATGGTTGTACTTGCCCCAAAAAACTTCTTACATTTCCATTAAGATCCTGTACATAACTGCCATTGGATTATTTGGTTTTGTTTTCAGCTCTTGACCTCCTCCAGGGGGCTAACCATTTTTGAATGAATGCTTACTTCCTTTTCCCGGTTTTCTCTCCCCCACCCCAACCCTTCCCTCCTTTTACCTTCAATTTTGGAGTGTTTCAGTTGGTGCCACTCTCATATTGAGATAGAATGTTCCAGCTCAGCACTCGCTCTAGAACGTCTCAAAAATCAAGCCTTACACTGCACTGTAGTGCTGAGGAAGTGCTGCACAGTCGAAGGTGGTAACTTTCGAATGAAATATTAAACAAAGACCTTCTGAGAGATAAAATATCCAGTGACACTATTTCAAAGAACAGTAACGGAGTTCTCCCTGTTGTCCTGGACAATATTTGTTCCTGAATGAACATCACAAAAACAGATTGCCTGGTCATGATGACACTTCTGATTCTGGAAACTTGCTGTATGATATGGCTGCTGTGTTTTCATACATTACAACAGTGATTAAACTTAAAAAGTATTTAATTGGCTCTAAGGGGTCTTGGAATGTCCAGTGGTCATGAAAATGCAAGACTTTTTTTCTGTCCTTCCTGTTGCCTACTCCTGGCCTCTTAGAAAGTCCTAAACAAGTTCAGGTGAATAACCTAATTCCTCCCGCTCCCAATTCCACTTAAAGTCACACATTCATACAGCGCAGAAACAGAACCTTTGGCGCAACTCTTCCATGCTGACTAAATTTTTCTAAACTGAGCTAGTCCCATTTCTCTGTGTTTGGCCCATATCCCTCTAAACCTTTCATATCCATGTACCTGTCCAGATGTCTTTTAAATGTTGTAATTGTACCCACCTCGACTACTTCCTCTGGCAGCCTGTTCCATATACACACCACCCTTTCTCCTCTCACCGTAGACCAATGTCCTCTAGTTTTGGACTCCCCTCCTCTTGGGAAAACACCTTGGCTATTCACTTTATCTATGCCCCTCATGATTTTATAAACCTCTACACAGTCACCCCTCAGCCTCCTGCACTCCAGGGGCAAAAGCACCCAGCATCTCCTTATAACTTGAACCTTCCAGTCTGGGTGACATCTTTATAAATCTTGTTTGCACTCTTTCCAGTTTAATAACATCCTTCTTGTAGCAGGGTGACCAGAATTGTATGCACTACTCCAAATGTGGGCTCAGCAATGTCTTCATACAGCCATAACACGCCGTCCCAACTCTCGTACTGAATGCTCTGACTGATGAAGACAGTGTGCCAAATGCCTTTTACCTGTGACCCCACTTTCAAGGGACTATGTACCTGCACCCTTAGATCTCTCTGTTTGACAATACTCCCCAGGCCCCCAACATTAACTGTGTTAATCCTGCCCTGGTTGTCTTACCAAAATGCAGCACCTTGCATTTTTCTGCATTAAATTCCATCTGCCATTCCCTGGCCGACTGCAAGAGTGAAAACTGTGGGAGTTGAACGAAGTGTGGGAGTTTAAAAGGATAAAGCATAATCTTTTGCCTTCTTAAAATTTAAAACTGTGTGTAAAGGAAGACATTTAAGAGTTTTTATTTCTTTCAGGCCTAAGGAAGTTTAAACAAGTTCTCCTAGTGCGGCAGCTAATTATGTAAACTGATTAAATCTGGTTCTTGAAGTAGGGCAGCCCTTAACAGTATAAAAGCAGGTCTAAAGTGTTCCCAGCCTAGAGTGCAAGCAACAAGAGAGTGAAAATGCTGGGAGTTGAGCTAAGTGTGGGAGTTTAGGCAAGTTGGAGAGCGTTGCATTTCTGTGTCTTGTTCCAGCCATTTTTGCAAGGGGCTACTTCGTGGTCGAGCTGCTGCTGGTTAGATTTAAGAGCAGGCCTAGATGAATAACTAGACTTTGTTGAGGAGCGCTTTTTTTCCCCTAAGTCCGCTGATTGTCAAAGGTGCAGAGATGCCAGTCAGTGGAGTAGTATGCTCCTCCTGTCAGATGTGGGAGATGAAGGAGCAGTCGAGTGTGCTTGGCAACTATGTCTGCAGGAAGTGTGTCTGGCTGCAGATCCTCAGACTGCATGGATCGGTTGGAGTGCCAGTTGGAAGCACTGAGGAGTACACAAGAGGCAAACAGTGTGATAGATAGTAGCTTCAGGGAAGTGGTCATACTGCAGGTACAGTCAGCTAGATGGGTGACTGCCAGGAGAGGTAGCCAGGTAGCACAGGAGTCTCCTGTGGCTTCCCTCTCTAAAACAAGGATACTATTTTGGAGTTAATGTTTCGGGTCCTTAACTCTGATTTCTCTCCACATATGCTGCCAGACCTGCTAAGCTTTTCCAGCAATTTCTGCTTTTGTTTCTGATTTACAGCATCCTCAGTTCTTTAGGTTTTTATATACCATTTTGGGTACGGTTGGGGTGATAGCCTCTCAGAAAAATAGCAGTAGTAGTCAGGTCTTTGGCACCACAAGTTGTTCTGCTATAAAGCAGGGTATTGGCAAAGTCCAGTCAAGCAATTGTGATAGAGGACTGTATAGTCAGGGGCACAGACAGGCATGTCTGCAGCTGCGAGCAAAACTCCAGGTTGGTGCCAGGGTCATGGACGTCTTTGAGCGGTTGCAGCAAATTCTCAAAGGGGTGTGTGAGCACCAACAGGACTTCCTGGGTAGTAATCTCTGGCTTATTCCCAGTGCCACATGCTAGTGAGAGTAGGAATAGGAGGATAGGGCAGATAAATACGTGACTGAGGAGCTGGTGCAGAGGGCAGGGATTCAAGATTTTTAGATCATTGGGATCTCTTCTGGGGCAGAAGTGACCTGTACGAGAGGGATGAGTTGTATCTGAACTGGAGGTGAACCAATATCCTGGCGGGGAGATTTGCCAGAGCTACTCGGGAGGGTTTAAACATGTCTGGCAGGGGGATGGGACTCTAAGCAGTAGTGAGACAAGAGAAGAGTTTGAGGCTGATACAGAGGTTGAAGAGAGCAAGTTAATTAGACAAGGCAGGTGAGAGAATGACAGGGAGTGAGGAAAGACTGGTGAATTAAACTGCTTTTATTTCAATGCAAGAGGACTGACAGATAAGGCATGTAAACTTAGGGCATAGGAACATGGGACTGGGATATCATAGCTATTACAGAAACATGGCTGAGGGAGGGACAACACTGGCAGCTCAATGTTCTGGGGTACAGATATCATGGGAAGGCTGGAAGGGGAGGCAAGAGAAGAGAGGGAGTCAGCTTTCCTGCTCCTCTGATGCTGCTTGGCCTGCTGTGTTCATCCAGCTCTACACCTTGTTATCTTAGAAGAGAGGGAGTAGTAGTTTTTGATGAGGGAAAACATCACAGCACTATGTAGAGAGAATATTCGTGAGGGATGTCCACTGAAGGTATTTGGATGGAACTGAAAAATAAGAAGGAGGTGATCACTTTAGGCTCTCCAATAGTCAGTGGGAAATTGAGGAGCATATATGTAGAGAGATCGCAGACAGCTTTAAGTGTGATAGGGGATTTTAACTTTCCAAACATTGACTGGGACTGCCATTGTGTTAAAGGCTTAGATGGAGAGGAATTTAAGTGTGTTCAAGAGGATTTTGTTTATCATCATGTAGATGTACCTAGTAGAGAAGGAGCAAAACTCAATCTTATCTTGGGAAATAAAGTGACTGGGGTATTAATGGGGGAGCACTTTGGGACTTTATTTTAAAATAGTTATGGAAAAGGATAAGCCTTGTCTGAAAGCTAAAGTTCTGAATTGGAGCAAGGCCAATTTTGATGGTTTTGGACAGGAACTTTGAAAAGTTGCTTGGGGGACGCTGTTCACAGGTAAATGGGCTGTTGGCAAGCAGGAGCCTCTCAAAAGTGAGATAATGAGAATTCAGAGATTGTATGTTCCTGCTAGTGTAAAGGGCAAGGCAGGTAGCAGTTGGGAACACTGGATGATTGGAGATATTGTGGCTCTGGTCAAGACAAAGAAGGAGGCATGTTTCAGGTATAGATAACAGGGATCGACTGAATCCCTAGACGAGTATAAAACCAGTAGAAGTATACTTAAGAGGAAAATCAGGAGGGCAAAATGGGGACTTGAGATAGTTTTAGCAGATAAGGTTAAGGAGAGTCCAAAGAGATTCTACAAGTACATTAAGGGCAAAAGAGTAACTAGGGAGAGGATAGGGCTCCTTAAAGATCAACGTGGCTGTCTATGTGTGGAACCACAGGAGATGTTTGAGATGCTAAACAAATATTTCATGTCAGTATTAACTGTGGAGAAGGACATGAAAGCTAGGGAACTCGGAGAAATAAATAGTGATGTTTTGAATGATGTCATGATACAGAAGAGGAGGTGCTGGAGGTCTTAAAACCCTTAAAGGTAGATAAATCCCCAGGACCTATCAGGTGTATCCCAGCACACTTTGGGAAGCTCGGGACGAAATTGCATGGTCCTTGTACCTTAAGTTTCACAATACCTATGCCCCTCATGATTTTATAAGTCTCTGTAAGATTGCCCCTCAACCTCCTATACTCCAGTGAAAAAAAAGTCCCAGCTTATTCAGCCTCTCCTTATAACTCAAACCTTCCATCTGTTACTCCTCTGTCCATTAGCCCAATTGATGAAATCACTTTGTAATCTGAGGTAACCTTCCTTCATTTTCTGAAGAAGGGTCCAGACCCGAAACGTCAGCTTTCCTGTTCCTCTGATGCTGCTTGGTCTGCTGTGTTCATCCAGCTCTACACCTTGTTATCTCAGATTCTCCAGCATCAGCAGTTCCTACTATCTGTGAATGGTAGAGGGTTGTTCGGATTGGAGGCTAGCAGTATGCCGCTGGGACCACTGTTGTTTGTCGTATATGTAAACAGTTCGGATGAGGGAATAGGAGGCATGATTAGCAAGCCTGTGAATGACACCAAAATTGGTGGCATAGCAGACAGTGAAGAATGTTATCCAAGAGTACAACGTTGCTTAGCCATAGCCTTTTTTCTCTATTGCCCTCCCCTCATCAAAAGTAGGCTTGTTATTTTGTTCGAGGCCATGCCCTGATTCTCTCTCATTCCTGATTCTTTCAGGTGCAGCTGTGGAGTTGTAGAACGGATTTAATTTTTTAAAAAGCTGCACAGGCTTTCTGTTTTTTATACTGTTGACGATGCATGAATTGATTGTTTTAAAATGCATATCTGTCCCAGAGGAAACGATAGTGCAGTATTTTTAAAGTCCTGTAGAGATGTTATAATGACAAAATTTGAGTTTCCGAAAGGGAAGTGGACAAATATCTTTATTGTCTGCAGCATTTTCAAATATAATTTCGTACCAGTGGTGGAGGATTTGCTGCAGTCTAAAACTCTGTGCGAGCAGCAATCAAGCTGAACAAGTTCAGTGACGGACTGTGAATTATAAGTGCATTTCATCGAGGCAAATGCCGCTTGGAGGACATCTTGAAAGGAGAAAATAAAACATTTGGCTAATTGGTTATGTGTATTCATCTGGCATTGTATGAATTATTCATAGACTACAGACATCAGACAGCAAGCATGTGAGGAGGGGTGTTACATGATGCGTCATTGTGTTTTAATAAATCTTGTCTTGCTCCAGGGACAGTTGATGGTTGCAGTGCTGAGAGCAAGCCCTTTTATAATGGTGTATCAAGGAATGTGCTGCTAGAATAGATTCTGATCAAGTCAGTAGATAGCTAAGAGGATTCTCTTAAATCCTGGGGGAGAAGATGAGACTAAATCAAATAAATGTGTGGTGTTGCATTTTAATGTTCATCAGAAAGCACTGACTTCATTAAGTCTGCCAGTGTTTTACAATGTGTATTATCTATGTCCTACTGGAAATATACAACTAAATTGCAAATGAAGTAATTTTTTTGAGAGCATTGTGATAGCTTGTACTGTAATGCTGAAGTCTGAGCTGCTTGTAATTGTTGGGCGCACAGAGAGATAAGATTGCAGCCTTGAAATCATTTCCTCTGATCTGTTTTGTAATCTGAAAGGTTTGTGTGTTACAAGAGAGCTATTGAGCTGATAGTGGCTATTATTATAGATGTTGACTATCGCTCCATGATCTTGATGGCATTCACACATTGCTGACAATACTGTTGCAGTTGTTTATCCAGAAATAATTGAATGATATATATGGCTATCTTGAGGTGGTTGAGGTGTTAATTATATCATGGTCCGAAAATGCACTTTGGAACCAGCAATGGAGTTCATCCACTAATCACCTGTTACTTATGAAAATGTATTATTATTTGCTTGCATTGTTATACAACTTTGTATCACTAAGTTGCCTACATAGATCACTTGTCCTAAATTGTCATTTTGACACTGGCCACACATTTAGAGAACAAATTATGATCTGATTTATTTTCAATATTGTGTTAGAATTTAGCATGAAACTATTTTGCAATCATGATGTGCCAACTGCATCATTTTGTTTAAAAAACAAATATCTAAGAAAACAAAGTTTGGAAAATGTAATAGTGATGTTGAAGGATTGAAGAATTTTACAATGCTTTCATGAAGTGTATGTGCGTAAATTAAACTGATTTTGCATGTCAGCTTACAAGACTTTAATTCATCATAGTACACTGCCTTAAGCAATGCTGCTAAACATGCAGTCAGACTTGGGCATTGATGGAAGGCATATGAGGTGCACTTCAATGCAAGCACATCTTGGGAGATTACTCAATGTAGCGAGCTTATCGGATAGTTAAAAACCTCCTCAAGTATCATGAATTTGGATTCTCATTGTGTTTCATGGAACACTAGCTTAAATGTAATGCATACTGTAATGTCTGTTCCGAGATGATACTACTTTATTTACAGCAGCTGTACATTCTCTTTCTTCTCTCTCCTTTCTTTTTCCTTCTTCATAAATTTGTTTTTATTATGTTATAAGCTAGTTCTACTTAAAGAAAGGCTTTCATTGCAGTGTAGTTAAGACGGAATACAGTAAGTTGATGACTGGAGGTGTCAACATTTGCTGGTTGAAATATGAACTCCAAAAGATGAAACGTTAGTAGCATTTGAGTGTGTGAAATGTAAGTAAATTCTTTCTCAACACTTTACATTCTCTTAATTCATTTGCCTTCTGAATTAGACTGCAGTAGACTGTAAGAGGAAGAAGGAGGCTTATGTAGAGATGAGGCGTGAAGGCTCAGTTAGGGTGCTTGAGAGTTACAAGTTAGCCAGGAAGGACCTAAAGGGAGAGCTAAGAAGAGCCAGGAGGGGACATGAGAAGTCTTTAGCAGGTAGGATCAAGGAAAACCCTAAAGCTTTCTATAGGTATGTCAGGAATAAAAGAATGACTAGAGTAAGATTGGGGCCGGTCAAGGACAGTAGTGGGAAGTTGTGCGTGGAGTCCAAAGTGATAGGAGAGGTGCTAAATGAATATTTTTCGTCAGTATTCACACAGGAAAAAGACAATGTAGTCGAGGAGAATACTGAGATACAGTCTATTAGACGAGACGGGATTGAGGTTCATAAGGAGGAGGTGTTAGCAATTCTGGAAGGTGTGAAAATAGATAAGTCCCCTGGGCCGGATGGGATTTATCCTAGGATTCTCTGGGAAGCTAGGGAGGAGATTGCAGAGCCTTTGGCTTTGATCTTTATGTCGTCATTGTCTTCAGGAATTGTGCCAGAAGACTGGAGACTAGCAAATGTTGTCCCCTTGTTCAAGAAAGGGAGTAGAGACAACCCTGGTAATTATAGACCAGTGAGCCTTACTTCGGTTGTGGGTAAAGTGTTGGAAAGGATTATAAGAGAGAGGATTTATAATCATCTAGAAAGGAATAATTTGATTAGGGATAGTCAACGCGGTTTTGTGAAGGATAGGTCGTGCCTCACAAACCTTATTGAGTTCTTTGAGAAGGTGACCAAACAGGTGGATGAGGGTAAAGCGGTTGATGTGGTGTATATGGATTTCAGTAAAGCGTTTGATAAGGTTCCCCACGGTAGGCTATTGCAGAAAATACGGAGGCATGGGATTGAGGGTGATTTAGCGGTTTGGATCAGAAATTGGCTAGCTGTAAGAAGACAGAGGGTGGTGGTTGATGGGAAATGTTCATCCTGGAGTTCAGTTACTAGTAGTGTACCTCCAGGATCTGTTTTGGGGCCACTGCTGTTTGTCATTTTTATAAATGACCTGGATGAGGGCGTAGAAGGATGGGTTAGTAAATTTGCGGATGACACCAAAGTCGGTGGAGTTGTGGATAGTGCAGAAGGATGTTACAGGTTACAGAGGGACATAGATAAGCTGCAGAGCTGGGCTGAGAGGTGGCAAATGGAGTTTAATGCAGAAAAGTGTGAGGTGATTCACTTTGGAAGGAGTAACAGGAATACAGAGTACTGGGCTAATGGTAAGATTCTTGGTAGTGTGGGTGAGCAGAAAGATCTCGGTGTCCATGTGCATAGATCACTGAAAGTTGCCACCCAGGTTGATAGCGTTGTTAAGAAGGCGTACAGTATGTTAGGTTTTATTGGTAGAGGGATTGAGTTTCGGAGCCATGAGGTCATGTTGCAGCTGTACAAAACTCTGGTGCGGCCGCACTTGGAGTATTGCGTACCGTTCTGGTCACCGCATTATAGGAAGGATGTGGAAGCATTGGAAAGGGTGCAGAGGAGATTTACCAGGATGTTGCCTGGTATGGAGGGAAGGTCTTATGAGGAAAGGCTGAGGGTCTCGTTAGAGAGAAGAAGGTTAAGAGGTGACTTGATAGAGACATACAAGATGATCAGAGGATTAGATAGGGTGGACAGTGGGAGCCTTTTTCCTCGGATGGTGATGGCTAGCACGAGGGGACATAGCTTTAAATTGAGAGGTGATAGATATAGGACAGATGTCAGAGGTAGGTTCTTTACTCAGAGAGTAGTAAG
The DNA here is from genome assembly GCF_021869965.1 of Rhincodon typus. Lineage (NCBI taxonomy): Eukaryota > Metazoa > Chordata > Chondrichthyes > Orectolobiformes > Rhincodontidae > Rhincodon > Rhincodon typus. Next base: position 64,851,731 of record NC_063339.1, read on the forward strand.
GGCGTGGAATGCCCTGCCTGCAACAGTAGTAGACTTGCCAACTTTAAGGGCATTTAAATGGCCATTGGATAAACATATGAATGATAATGGAATAGTGTAGGTTAGATGGGCTTCAGATTGGTTTCACAGGTCAGCGCAACATCGAGGGCCGAAGGGCCTGTACTGCACTGTAATGTTCTATGTTCTATGTTCTATGTTCTAAGCAGTATCTGTACATATCACTGAGAATAAATGTCATTGCGTAGATCTTGAAAGATCCAACCATATTGTCTTTTTTGGCACTGAAATAGATTGTTTTGCTGGAAAAAGTACTCAAATTGAGGCTGGAAAGGTAGCAAATATTTTAACCATGTTGAAGAGATTGGAGAAATCTGAACACATCTGCTTTTATGATAACAACATGCATTTATATATCAACTTCAATAATAAAGATGCTTTCATTTCTAGAGTGTTGAAAAGAAAAGTTATCCTTATGAAGAAGCCTTGTGACAATGATACCACTCAACTTTTTTCGGGTTGGTTTTATGTAGGATGATGGACTAACAGATCTCCTGAAATCTTCTGTTCTGAACAAGCTTCTTTACAGATGAACAGCATTTGTTGTAACTATGATATGCCTCCTTATGTCCTTCATCCTGTTCCCAGAATATGTTCAGGGAAGATTAAGGGATCATACAAAGCCATAGATCTCATTCATAACTTTGCCTTTTAAACTTGAGAGCTCCAAAAAGTGGTTTTAGCGTCTCAAGTGTATTTGTGACAAGTTGCTGTACAGAGAAGCCCACAATTCTTCTCGTGGGTTTTCAATGACAACCAATGGTCATTTCGATGAGCAGATGCAATATATTCAGCTTTATTGAGCTTAAGACTTCACTCATGGTGCCCAAGGCTTCAACTTAAGGTCCTAAACTTTAGAATTCCTTCCCTGAACCTTTTCTACCTCTCTCTCAGGTTGAAATCTAGCTCTTGACCAAGCTTTTACAAAGGATATTTAATCCTGCAAGAGATTAATAATCTTTGTCTCGGTACCTGGAGTGAACAAACTCTGGTGAAATTTAATTTAATTTATGTAGCAAAATTTTTGGCTGAAAATGCAAAAGATATCAGAAAGAGCATATTTAATATTTCTCACTATGTATTGACAAGTTACCTTCTGAACGCAAACTGGATGTGAAGAAGCTCAAGTTTGTAAGTTTAATGAAATAACTTTTAAAAATATTGTCAACGACAGTATCTCAAACATCATATCATCTCAGCTGATTTTTGGGAGTACACATTTTTCAAAGTGGTTGCTCATTTTTTGTTGTAGATTTTCCTTGCTGCCTATTAGCTTGAGCTCTAACTAAAACTTCTGTTGATTTAAAGGCACTACCATCAGCTGTTTAGCATTCAGTAGTTGTAATGCATTTTGTACCAATTTTAGCATATAGTTTTTGTATTGAATGCTATAAATAGATATACATATAGGGGAAATTCATGGAAAGAATCTTAAGTTGGACTTTGCAAAACTTTACTGGTGGCACCCAGAACAGTTTCGTCTCACCTATTTTCAGATTGGCAAAGAGAAATGAAAGAGAGATACATATCTTTATTTTTAACCAGAACCTAGGTGATCAATAGGTGTATAGACAGAAGTGAAGGGATATTTTGGAGGAATAAAGGAATGTGGAAAACGATGAGAAATCGATGTCAAAGCAATGCAATATGAGAGTGAGAACTGCCAAAATAACCCACAGAAATACTTTGCAGCTTCACAGACCACGTGGAAGGTATGAGCATGCAATTGCTACACTGCAATTGTAATTCCCAGTTACTGTAAACATTTACAGTTGATTTGAAACAGTTATGGAATGCCCTACAATTTCAGACCAGCCTCAGTCAGAGAGATGTAAGCATGCAAATTGGCCCTTCAGTCCAATTCATCCATGCTGACCAGATAGCCTAAACAAATCTCGTCCCATTTGCCAGCATTTGGCCCATATCCTTCTAAACCCTTCTTATTCATATACCCTTCCAGATGCCTTTTAAATGTTGTAATTGTACCAGCCTCCACCACTTCCTCTGTCAGTTCATTTTGTACACCAACCACCCTCCACATGTAAAAGTTGCCCCTTAGGTCCCTTTTAAATCTTTCCCCTCTTGCTTTAGACCTATGCCCTGTAGTTTCAAATTCCCTTATCCCGGGCAAAAGACCTTGACTATTCACCATATCCATACCCCTCATGATTTTATAAACTTCTATAAGGTCATCCCTCAGCCTCCGCCACTCCAGGGACAATAGCCTCAGCGTATGTAGCTGAACCCCTCCAACCCTGACAACGTCCTTGTAAATCTTTTCTGAACCCTTTCACAAGTTTCACAATATCCTTCCTATCACAGGGAGACCAGAATGCAGTATTCCAAAAGTGGCCTAACCAATGTCCTGTACAGCCACAACATGACCTCCTAACTCCTGTACTCCATGCACTGACCAACAAAAGCAAGCATGCCAAACGCCTTCGTTCCTATCCTGTCTACCTGCAACTTCACTTTCAAGGACCTATGAGCCAGCACTCCAAGATCTCTTTGTTTGGCAACACAGCCCAGAACATTACCATTAAGTGTATAAGTCCTGGCCTGATTTGCCTTTTCAAAATGTAGCACCTCACATTAATCTAAATTAAACTTCATCTGCCACTCCATGGCCCATTGGCCCATTGGCCCATCTGATCAAGATCCCATTGTTCTCTGAGGTAACCCTGTTGGCTGTCCACCACACCACCAATTTTGGTGTCATCTGCAAACTTACTACCTGTACCTCCTATGTTCACATCAAAATCATTTAGATAAATGATAAAAACCAGTGGAGCCAGCAGTCCTGTCAGTTCAGTTCGCAGTTGCCAACAAAGAGCTAAATATGAACTTCAGATTTGGCCCAGTCCAATTTTATTCTTATCTGTTCTCATCCTGCTTTGCCCTTGACTGCCTCAACCTGCACAAAAACTTCTCCTCCATTGTTCAACTATTGGACTGTTCTTACTTGATTCTGTTCAGATTACATTTGTAACCAAAGTAATTTCAGCAATGGCATCCCTTCCCGATCACCACATTATTGACTCTGGAGCTCCAACGAGGACCTACCTGTGTCTTCTTTGGCTCTTTCGTCAGCATGCTATTTCTTGAGTGACACCAAAACATCTACTTCCATTTCTGTGATGTTCCCTCCGTCTGTCTGCTGCTAAATCTGTTAACCATGCCTTTTTCACCTCCAGACTGTTCCGTTTCCCTTTTGCCCAATGTTCTATCCTTTACCTCTAAACTTCATGCATAACCTTGTTTCCTATTTCATTTTCCTCCATGAGCTCAGTCAGCCATCATTTCTATTTCCACTGGCCTGATTTAGTTTCAGTGTCCAACCACCTCAAATTTTAAATTTGTGTCCAAATGTTTAGATCTTCACAACCTCTCTCTTCTTCTAACCTTCTCCCATCCAAAACGCTCCCAAGAGTTCTGCACTTTTCCAATTCTGGCCTCTTGGTATGCCTAACCCCTTTGAACCACAATTAGCAGTTGGACCTCGAGATCATCTAAGTTCTGTGCTCCCAAAACCGGTCCACCTTTCCAACAACCTCTTTTTAAAGGTCAATTCAGTCAAAAGTCTGTATTTTTTCAGTACTTTTATATGCCCCACGCAAGATTTGTCCCATTTCTGCCTGTGTATACTTCTGTGAAAAGCCTTGGGATATTTTGTACATTGAAGAGACTTCCTAAGCACAAAACTTTTTTTTTAAGTCCTTGATGAAGGTAGTCTGATACGGATCAATTTTCATCTTCATTTCTGTAACTTGAAGTTGCAGTTTCAAAGATGAAATACTTTGCAGTAAGGTAAATATTGTAGGAGGAATTTCTGCACTACCTAGTGACATCCTTTCCTGCTGATGTTGTCAAAAAGAACTAATGAGAATTGTTTAGCAAAAAACAGCAGTTAATGATGAATCAAGTGTTTTCTCAGTTAATGAGACTGGTGAGCCTAATGGGACCTGAGTTGGAATTCCATACTTCCTTTTGGGCTTTGTAATTCCCTTCTTTGATACAAAATAAATATGAGATAATTATTTTGTGGCCAGTTTCTTGCGCATTGTGCAAGGTAGATTCATCCACAAACTCCTAATTGATATTGCAGATGGAAGCACTTGAAGGTGGTCTGTTTTCTTAAGTAGATGCAAGTTTATTATTGGAACAAGCCTAGAACTCAGCAATTTACCGAACAAGTTTCAGCCATCCTCACATGAATGTATTTAACAGTCTATGGAAACCTGATTTTTATATACCATCTGCTTTTACCTACAAGCAATTTGGGAAATATCCTTTAAAATATATGAATATAATACATTTTTTAAAATTTATGTTATATTCACTGTCTGTTAGGAATATGATGAAGGGTGTGAAGAAGTAGGTGCAGGTAATTCTAAGGGAAGGGCCTTTCATCCATTGTCAGTTGCAATGTGTTTGTGAATTGTAGTAATGGCTGTGCTATCATTTACTCCCTTGTAGTCAGTGAACTGCGCTGTGTAGGATCCCCTTGTGCTTTTTCAGTTGACAGGTTGCATGTGGCACATTGTCAATATTGACATGAAATGCCACTGAGTTTTCAGAGAGCTAAAATGGTTTTCATTTCCTGCTGCTAGACTGATAAGAACTTGAAAACTGAGAAGCTAAATAGATTTACCCAGTTAAATGTGTAAATGCCTTTGCTGGAGTTAACATTTGGCTGTGATGCTACGCCTAAGCTAAAAACTCATTTTGAACTGCTTATCGATACTTTGGGGTATTCAAAACTTATTGGCCAGTGTAGTTTCATGTTCATCTGTTAGTAATTGCGGATCGCACAAAATAGGAATGTGCTTAGTAACAACTTGTTTGGCACGTTTGATGCAATAAAACATCACAAAGTTCACAGGGCATTATAAAACATAATATCACGCCAAGCCACATCAGGAGCTGTTAGGACAGATGATCAAAAGCTTGGTGAAGAGTTTTATGGACTAGGGAGGGTATTTTAGAGTTGGGGGCCTAGCAACAGAAGGTGTTGGCACCAATTAAAATTGAGGCTTGAATAAGAAGAGAAAAATACCTCAGGGGGTTGGGGTATTGCAGCAGATTATAGAAATAGGGAGAGGCAAGACCATGGAGGGATTTGCAAATGAGAATAAAAAGTTTAAAGTCAAGCATGGTTTTCAGGAAGTTACTCCAAGTCAGCAAGCACAGGTATGATGGATGAATGGAGTTTGGTGCGAGTTAGAATGCAGGCAGCAGAGTTTTTGATAGCTTCAAGTTTGTAGAGTGTAGAATTTAGGACGGGAGGTATGCAGTGCATTGGACTGGTCAAGTCTTGAGGTAGCGAAGGCACAGAGAAAGATTTTAGAAGATGCACTTAGGCAGTATGGTATTGAGCGGTGTTAAAAATAAAAATAAACGATCTTAGCAATGACATGAATGTAGGCTCAGACGGTTTTATTGGGACTAAGTACGGCATCAAGATTGTGAACAGTATGGTTTAGGCAGTTGCAAAGCAGAGGAATAAATTGTGGTAGGGACTGAAGACAATAGCTTCAGTCCTCTGTACTTAATTGAAGCAAATTTCTGCTTTTCTCAGAATAAATGTTGAATAAACAGAAGCCAATTTAGAGACAGTGGAGGAATCAAGAGAGATGATGGTGAGGTAAACTGGTGTCATCGGGGTAATGTAGAAGCTCATGTTTCTAGGTGATGTTGCTGAGGTGGAAATGTGTAGATGAGAAATAGAAAGGGGTTAAAGATGGACCTTTTGCGGGAAGGGGTCACCAGAGTTAAGTGTGGGCAGAGAAGTTATTTCACATGAATCTCTGGCTATAGTTGAAAGGATAAAACTAGAAGCAGGTAATTACTGTTCCACTAAGCTGGAACAGGATGGAGAGAGCTTGGAGGAGGATGATGCAAACAATTGTTAAACATGTTGCATATCTATTCAGAAAGATGGGCAGGGCAAGTTTCCTTTGTCACAGTCACATAGGATATATTTGTGATGTGGAAGGGAGGAAAATCCGATTAGAGGGATTCAAGTATGGGATTCCAGGAAAGATGGGCAAGAATTTGAGACGGAACAACTCATTTAAGAACTTGGGAGAGGATAGGATTAATGGAGACAGGTGGTTGTTTACAAAGGTGGAGGGCTTAAAGGTTGGTCTCTTTAGAGAGTTAATTCTGATTGATTTAAACGCAAAAGAGACAACTGAAGGGAGTGAACTGTTCCCTTCATTAACTAACATGGGAAAACCAGTAGGGAATTTGGGTCATGGGAAAAGGAGGTAGGTCTTATGGAGAAACTTAGAGAAGGTGTGAGGAGAGAAGTTAGAGAAAGTTGCAGGTTTAATGTTAGGCTTTCATGAAAATTTTGTTCCGTGGACTTAGATGGTGAAGTGGCAGAGCAGCTGATGAGATAGTATCAATCTAGATTATGAAATCCAGGAGCACCTTATGTGTTGGAGTTGAGAATGAAGAGAAGGAGCATTTAAGAAATACTTTGCAGTTGAAAAAAGAAATGAAGGATTACCTTTGCATCCACTTTGAACCTGGAATAGTGAGCAGATGAATGTAGGATCTTTATTGTCCACCAAGATGTGGCTGAATCTCTACTGCCACTTTAATGTTTCTGCTGTTATCATAGTAACATTTCATTAAACTTTGCAATAAACCTTGGTTGGACATCTTGATGAAGTTATCTTCATAATTCAAGCTTCAATTAATATAGTTGTGCTTTATAAGTTTATTTGATTGGAACATATCATTAGATGTTTTTCTGTAGACTATAAACCTGCACAGCAGAGTGTTTTTGCTACTTAACCATGTATGTGTTACTAGTGTAATGCTGCTTGTCAGACACATCAGTACCCTGCTATGTCTGTCAATGATCTGTTCATTAAACATGACTTGTAGCTTGATTGTTCTTGACCCCCGTTGAAAGAGGTGTTGTAGCAAATATCTTTCTGCCCAAGATTCATCTGTGCTCTGTGATAGAGCCGCTTATTTTACCTAAGCAAGATGGATGTTTTTTTTTGGTTTACTAAGCTCAACTCTACTTAGGTATAAGTTGGAATCATCGTTGCACTGCTGCTGAGGAATCCAGTATACGTCAGATCATTCAGGTGGGTTGGCAATTATTGCCCTACTGGGGACAAGCAATACTGAGAGATCTTGCGGGAAGGTCTGCAGCATGACGATAGTGAGTGGGTGTTATGATGCACTGAACAACTCAGCTTATCATTAAGGTTGCTAAGCTACAGAGATCTTCTATTGGGTTATCATTTATTGCAGTTACAATATCTCAGTAATACTGTCTACTAAATTCATCTGCCTCTCTTTACTGCCTCCCTCACCCTGTTATTGACAAAGATGCTTCCAGGTTTTGGTTCCTGCACTACAAGTTGTGGCTACCACTTGATGTGAGCCAACATAAACTTTGTAGCGAAGGGTATTTTGTTATCAGGGTTTTTCAAAGTTTCCCTTTTTTTCAAGACAGCTCCAAATATTTTTTTTCCTTCATACATTCAGGGCTGTTACTTATTGCTGTGTCTTCGTTAGATTTTAGATAGCTTCTGCTTCTTATTAGCAAAGTTCCAGTGATAAACAAATTGTCTTGGAATCTGAGCCACACTGAGGTTGTTGATTTGTTTGCCAAACTGGTAGGTTGGCTTGCAGACATTTTGTCACCATACTAGGTAACATCATCAGTGCGTGTCCAATGAAGTGGTGTTGGTCTGTCCCACTTGTTATTTATGTGGGTCCGGCCTGATGTGGTGGTTGGCCTCATTTCCGGTTCTGCTTCGTAGTGGTTGGTATATGGGGTCTATTTCCACATGTTAGTTGATGGAGTTCCGGATTGTTTACGAGGCCTCTAGGAAATCCCCTGCGTGTCTTTGGTTGGCTTGTCCTAGGTTGGTTACATCATTTCAGTGGAATTCGTGGCTTTCTTTGTCCGAGTGTATGGAATTGAGTGATAGTTGGTGCTCATGCACCCTGATAGCTAGTTTTCTCCCAGTCTGTCCGATGGAGTATTTGTGGTAGTCCTTAGATGGGATTTTATGAAGATATATGTCGTTGGTCCTATTAATTGGTGGTATGGGATCCTTTGTTCTTGTCAGTAGTTGTCGTAGTGTAGCTGTGGGCTTGTGTGCTACCACGATTCATAGTGGTCGGAGTAGTCTGGTGGTCATCTCTGATACATTCTTGATGTATGGCAGGGTGACTAGTGTATCTGGGTGTGCATCTCTTCCTGTTGTCTGTTGAGTAAGTACCAGCAGACTACGCTTTTTGGGTAGCGATTGTTTTTAAAGACATTGTGGAGGTGTTCTTCTTCGGCTTTGCACAGTTCCTGGGGCTGCAGTGTATTATGGTTCTTCTGAACAAAATTCTGATGCAGCTCCGTTTGTGGGTGTTGTGGTGGTGGCTGTCAAGTGGTTAAGTATTTGGTCCGTATGGGTAGCCTTCCTGTATATGGTGGAGCTCACCATTGGCTCTTCATTCAACCATTACCTCCAGGAATGGAAGTTGATTGTTGTTCTCCTCTTCCCTGGTGAATTTTATGCTGGTGAGGATGCTGTTGATGAGTCGGTGGGTTTCCTCCAGTTTTGTGTGCTTGATAATAACAAATGTATCATCCACATAGTAGACCCATAGTTTTGGCTGGATAGTGGGAAGAACTGTCCAGACAATTGTGGTACGCAGTTGATTACAATGAAGGCCACTCATTTGACTGGGATGATGTAACCAACCTAGGACAAGCCAACCAAAGACACACACGGGATTTCCTCGAGGCCTGGTAAAAAATCCGGAACTCCATCAACTAACATGTGGAAATCGACCCCATATACCAACCACTACGAAGCAGAACCGGAATGAGGCCAATCACCACATCAGGCCGGACCCACATACATAACAAGTGGGACAGACCAACACCACTTCGTTGGAGATGCACTGGTGATGTTACCTAGTACGGTGACAAAGTCTGCAAACCAATCTACCAGCCTGGCAAACAAGTCCACAACCTCATCCACAACCTGAGCTACAAGTCTTCTCAAAAACTCTGAACCACACTGTTGTGTAGACCAGAGGAAATTTAGATTTGAGTTGGTGAATCTGATTTGATCGGACAGTATAGATACTGTCAATAGCTGCAAAGTTTTTGGGACAAAGAAGTGAAACCATTATCTACCTGCCTGGATAAGAAGAGGATGGTCATGATGGTGATGGAATCAAACTTAATTTCTGAGCTTGCTAACAGTAATGTCAGGTGAGGCAATGAAATAGCTCCCACCCATCCAATCGTTTTTGTGCACAAATTCCCACCTTTCATCAAGGTGGTGGAATGGTTGCAAAAGAAAAAAAAAAGTTGACTTATCTGCAATAATTGACTATACTTCACAGTTGAAAGTACAAAATCTGTTTGAAATTTGTTGTGTATTCCATACTTACTGATTTTCAGCATTTATTACTGATAGGTTAACGGGTTAACCTAACAGCAACAACCATGGGATAGAAGTTACTCCTTATTGGAGGAGCAACTACTTGTAGAACCATACAGTTACACTTACCTTTATTTTAAATAACTGCTTGATGGGTAATCCAAGATTTCTTGGCATTTGTGGCCTATAGACCACCTGTTGAAAAAGCCTGATCTGTCTGATTAAGGTGCTCAACTGCAAGCAGGTGCTATCGTCTCTAGCCAGTAGGCTTCCAATTGCTGGTATGTCATGCATCTTGGCTAGCATCCACCATTGGTTGAACAGAACTTCCTCCAGTTATATATTTGCAGACTGAAACCTTCAGCATCTAGCCAAGAATCATATTCTGTCATCAGTAACTTCACGTATTTCCTTGGCCACTGTATTACAATGACCTTGACTATCCACAGCTTTGATATCCTACTTGACACTGAGTTGAGCTGCTGACCCCAGTTTTTTTCTTCATCACCAAGACTGTCTATAACATAGGATTTAGGAGCAGGGGTAGGCCATTTAGCTCTTCCAATCTGCTTTGTCATTAAATGAGATCACAACAGTTCTGGCTGTGATTTCTACTTGACTTTCCTTTCTGTCCTGGCAAATGGTATAACGAGGGTTATTTTTATTATCCAAGCTAATGTCATTATCAGGCAAGTCAGATATCAGATAGAAACTTTTTTTAGTTACTTGGGAGGTGAGCAACACTAGCTGGCCAATATTTTATTGCCCGCCCCTAGTTGCTCTTCTGAAGGTGGTGGTGACCTGCCTTCTTGAACTGCTGCAGTCCACATGCTATAGGTTGACCCACAACATTGTAGGCAGGGAATTCTGGAACCTGGCTTGATAGATCTTATTTTAATTTATTTTGGTTTCAATAAAATGATCTCTCACTGAGACAGAAGCACACAATGCTGTTTATTGACAATAGAAATGAAGATAGAATAAATTTAGCAGTCTGCTTATTATACAAATTCAAATATTTTTAAACGCAATAGGAAAAGTATGAACTGAATAATCCCAAAAAACTCCTTTATAAATTGAAAAGAAACAAAACAGCTTTTGTAAAATACCCAAACACACCCCTGGTACAGTACCCACAACACTACTTACACAATACTTGCACCAGAGACCCTGTATCTAATACCTTGGAAGATTTAACTCACTTTTTAGTCTGAGTCAAGAGGTGTCTTCCTCCCAGAGCTGCTTAAATGTGCACAGTTTTAGATAATGTCCTCGGGGTTTTATCCCAGCACTTCTGTTCTGGGACTAACATTAACTCTACCCTCTAGGGAGCCTAGTTTACTATATATCTTTCCCTTCTCAGGGGCGCCTGTCCACACAGCCACCCTATTCCAGGGATTTATCAGCACTGCTCCAGACTCAAAGTAAGAGTTAAAATGAAACATCTCACTTACTAAGCTATGGTTATATTCCTTAATCTTAAAAAAAATTTCCATAAGTCTCTAAGAAACCTTTAAGGCATCATAATTTACTTTTCTGGGCGGCAAAACAATCTAAGGATTCTCAAAAGATTACTGCCAGTGCATCAACTATCTCTGCAGTGATATCTTCTAAAATGGTAGGATCCTTCAGATCCAGGGAATGTATCAACCTTTAGCTCCATTGGTTTCCCGAGTACTTTTTCTCTAGTTATAGTTATTGTGTTTATTCCCCCCACGAGCCCCACTGGGACCTTTTGATAATTTAGTATTTTTGGAATGCTGTCAATGTCCTCTAACATGAAGACTGATGTAAAGTATTTATGCAACATCTCTGCCACTTTTGGATTATTTAACTATTCTTGTTTTCTAAGTGGCCTGTGTTCACTTTGGCCACTCTATTCCTTTTCGTATGTTTAAGGAAGCTCTTACATTTTTCATAGGACTTACTACTTTGTTCTCATTGTTCATTTTCTTCCTCTTAATGTTTTTTTGGTCATGTTCTTTTTTTTATATATAACTTTCCCAATCCTCTGATTTATGATTAATCTTTGCCACAATGTATGATTTTTCTTTCAATTTGTTACTGTCTATAGCTTTCTTGATTAACCACAGTTGGTTTATCTCCTTCCTAGAGTGTACCTTTGCCGTGAGTTGTGAACAATTTTCTTAAACATCTGCCATTGTTTCTCAGATATCTTTTCTGCTAAATCCCTTAATCTGTATACTCTAGCTGACTCTGCATTCCACTCTATGTAATTACCCTTATTTAAGTTTAGCACAGTTGTTCCCGAGTTGTCACTTTCAAATTGAATGCTAAATTCTCTACCATGTTATGGGCAATATTCCCTAGGGAATGCCTTACTCAGAGCATTTATCAAAGCTTCCTCATTACACCTTACTGTATCCAAAATAGCCTGATCCCTGCTTGGATCCACAACATGTTTTTACAGGAAACTGTTCCAGATATACTCTGTGGATTTTTCCTGATATCTACGTTTGCCAATTTGATTTTCCCAATCTACTTGAAAATTAAAGTCACTCATGATTAGTGACTGTCTTTTTTATATGCTGTCATTATGTCATGATTTATTCCCCGTCCTACAGAACAGTTACTGTTGGGGAGCTTATAGACCACTCTGACCAGTGTCTTCATCCTCAAGTTATTTCTTACCTCTGCTCATATGGTTTCTAAATCACCCAGTCCTTTCTTGCAATCATGCTTATTCCTCATTGTACTAACAACACTATCTCATGATCCTCCTCTTCCTGCCTGTCATTTGAAAAAGTCTCATACCGTTGAATATTTAGTTCCCAACTTTGCTCTCCTTGTAACCATGATGTTGTAATAGCTATGAAATCACACTTATTAACCTCTGTTAGTGGCATTAAATCTGTTCTTCAAGTACTACTTATTTTGAAATAAAATTCCATTACTTTGCCTTTTAACCACTTATTTTTCTCAGTTAACCCTCTTCACTGCTGTTTTCTAATTCTTAGCGAGTTCATGGATCTAGTGTCTACTAGACCCAAAGCAGATCTTGAACCCAGTTTAGAATGGAGAAAGTGTATATGAGATGTTTGAATGCATGGTTTGTCCCAATTTTTACATTGTTATTTCATACTGATCTTGTGAAGAAACTGAAACAGAAAGGAGACAGATTTTTATTCATCACAGTGGGGAGGTGTTGTGATAGTGGTAAATGTGGACTTTCAGATTTTAATTTCTATCATCTGATTTTTATACCTGAGACCTATAATTGACTAAAATGGTTTTAAGAAGGAACAATTCATGACCCACAATGGCTGCCATGATCACTTGACTGCAGATTGAGGCAAAACCAGGAGAACCAAGTGGAATAAATGAAACCACCTACACTATAAGTTACCATTTATCTAAAGACATCGAAACCGTGCAACTGAATGAGCATGCATATTTGTTTGATGATTTCACATGTTAGAAGATGAAACTCTTGCCTGCTAATTAATCAGTTTGAAAAGGCAATGGACCCACACTTGGAATACACAAACCTACCATATTTCAGTAACTCTATTTGAGTAGCAGAGCAGAGAGAAGGAAAAATAGTGTGAAAATCAGAACTGGAAGACTTTCTCATTCTCTCCCTTCTTTTTCCCTGAGCATCTCAAAAATTGCATCCATTGATAAAGCAAATTGGGGAAACAACTGTTCACCGAAAATTCAAAGACATCTACAAACTTCACCACTGAAGCCGCCAATCAGCAATTAAAGAACTGTGGTTTCGGGTTAAAAATTCAGCACCTCTAAAACGTTTTAATTGTGTAGCCTTGCTCTTTTCTCTGTACCAAACACACACTCCTTTTAAATTTATAACTGTGCTTGTGAGTTTGTTTGATGTTGTATTTCTAGCATTTTATTTTCAGGGTCAGTAAGTAATAAAATTCTTTGTTCCTCTCAAGAAAACTTTATAATTGCCTCCTTCCTTTGGATCTAGTTAACTATATTTTTAACTGATGTGATATAATATTAAAATTAAAATTAAAATATTAGTTGTGACTGACTGAGAGGATGTTAAAGAGGGGAGCCAAATTATCACTTCTGACCTGGCCATAGAGTTTGTTTTCCATTGCTAACTCTGTAGTGGACTAACACTCGTTTTTGTTACTCCTTTCCTGTGTAGACACTTATTATCTGTTTTATATATCTTGCTAGCCTTTCCTCAGACTCTACTTTTACCCTTTTTTGGTCATTCTTAACTTGTTCTTATAATGTGTCCAATCTTCTGACCTGCCCCTAATCATAATAGATTTGTATAACATTTCTTCCAATTTGGTACTGTCCATAACTTTCTTATTTAGCCACGAATGATGGACCCTTCTCAATGAACGTCTCTTTTTCAGTGGATAAATATTTACTGAGAGTCATTAAATATCCTCTTAAAGGTCTGAAATCACATGACACCAGGTTATAGTCCAACAGATTTATTTGAAAACACAAGCTTTTGGAGTCTCGCTCTTCCTTCAGGTTGTGTTTTCAAATAAGTCTGTTGGACTGGTGTCGTGTGATTTCTGACCTTGTCCAACACTGGTACCTCCACGTCATTGTTAAAGGTCTGCCGCTATCTCTACTGTCTTACCTTTTCAACCTACTTTCTCAGTTAACTTTAGCCAACTTGGCCTTAATTCTTTTATAATTGTCTTTATTTAAGTTTACAGGTTAAACTCACCACCAATCATGTTTCTCTAATGAGAGAGCAATCTATAGTCCCTTGAGACTATGGTAGCTTTCACTATTTAGGTTTTAAACATTAATCTCAGACTCTCACATCTCACCTTGAAACTGAAAATGAAATTATATCTCATTATGATTGTTGTTGTCCGGAGGCTCTCTAATATATGAATTGATTAATCCTGTCACGTTGCACATTACCAAATTGGTTTGTCCTTCCTTTTTGGAAATTTACTTTAACTGTCCAAAAAAATCGTCTCTTTTATGATAGCCCATTGTTCAATAACTGTTTTGTTTCCTAATCTTTCATTATGCTACATTTGTGTTTGATTTGTTCTCACCCACATTTGCAAATCCATTTTTGGGAAATTGTGCCTCAATATTGCTTCAATATATCACTTATAAATTACCCTGTTATCGACCTAAGAGACAGCCTAGTGTAAATATTCGGCAGTGTTACGAATTAGTAGGTTTTCATTTGCCATAGATACCAGGAAAAACAATTTTAAAAAATGTATTGTGGCTGTTCGTTGGCTCATAGTACCACAAAGAAGTGGAACACTGGATCATGGAGTGCTGGAGCTTTTAACCTTTGCTGGGGATGTAAGTATGGAGGAAGGAAACAAACCGCACCAGAAAGGAAAAATAAAATCCCCCCTGTTGTATCCTCCTGCGTACCAGAAGACATGAGGGAGGCGATACAGAGAGAACTGGAACTAGGCATGTTATTTCCTTATTCTTTTTCAAAGTGCATCACACTTGCTTTGCAAACTTTCCTACACCAATTCACTGCCAGTTATCGACTGTGGAAAGTCATTATATCTAATCATTCTAACTCCATGTTAAATCAAAGCATTTCTTTAATGATGATACAGCACTGTGGCTAAATGAGTTAACACCGCCCCTCAGTATTCGTAATTTATTAGGATCACTCATCATACACTGGTGAAGCTGTGGAGGATTTTAGTAATGACTTTATGTGCCCCTATCAAAGATGTTAATAGTGACAAATAGAACTAAACGAGCAATGTAGGTGGTGTGTGGACTGATTCAAACTTGCATACGATAAGGTCAATGCCATTTCTTTAAAAAATGTGAATGAAGTGGGAGTACGCCAGGGAATTTCCAGCCAACTTCATAATGAATAAATTCTTGTCTTAAAATAATGCAAGGTGGGGAATTTGTATGCTCCTTAACTGCTGTGTTCAAGTATCCAAATCGGTGATAAATATTAGTTTTTCTTTCCAAATTAAATTACAATCAACGTATTGAATTAAGAACCAATGATATATTTATCTATGCAGAGTTGGGAAGGGTATGGTTGTGAAAAATGATGATAAAGTGTGTTGGCAGTTTACAATCATCATCTGAAGTTATCGTTTAGTTCTCTGCCTTTGCTTGGTTTTTGGGGCATGTAAGTAGAGATTAAAGGTGTATAGACTGACAGGCATGGAGTCATGGAAACATAAACTCTTTTACTAAAATAGGGTAGGTGCAGCTCATCAAAGAGTATAGCAGCCATGACTTGTGAAATGAAAATGCTTCAACAAAATCTGTTTTGATTCTGGATTCCTGGAAATCTTGTCTTCATTGCTTTATTTGATGTTAGTAATCCTGCCCTGAAGTGTGCTATCAGAAGGGAGGCATCAATGAGAGGTCTTAGTTTTATTTTCCCATTTTTGTTCCCCTAAACAGGTATGAAAAGGGTGAATGGAAATAATTCAATTATTTCATGTCAGTGATATAAAAAACCATCCATGTCAATTCACAGTCAGAAGAGGAAAGCAGAAAACATAAGTAGGGGCAAATAGAGCAATATGAAAATTATGGAACTCCTTGGTTGCACAACTTGTGATGCTACCTAGAAATCTTTGTCACGAGCCCCCGTTGTTCAGCCCAAAATACTGCATGTATATCATATAATTTATATGCATATCATTTTCTGACATAACGTTGTAACAGATTTAGGCATTAGTTACACAGTCATCTCATTATAAATGAATTATTTTTAACCATAACTGGAAAGAAAAACTGGTTGTTTCAATTAATATGTCAGCTGCCTCCAGGTATCCAAAAGTGCATTAATTATCCTCTGGTTATCTATTCATGATATATGATGAGATTGTGTATTTAGAGAAAAACAGCTATGTGAATATTGATGCTATTATAAATAACTGCAAATGCTGGAACCACTAATTAGCTTTCTCTTAAAAAATATTAATTGTATAATCTGGATCATCAGTTTAAGGCCATCCAGTATTCATGTGCAAGTATTCTGTCAGATTTCACACCTCTTGATGCTACTCAGTCTCTTGAATCAATAAGTGCCTGACTTAGCCTGATAACTGTAAAGTACTATTTATTTTTCTAAACCCCCAATCTGTGAAAAGTTAGAATAACTTCCTTGTATGGTGCTAACTGAACAGAACACCACTAGAACTCATAACTATGTGGCAATTACTGTATTGAAATCTCTAAACTTCCCCATGTTCTTAAGTTTATCCTTTTTGTTTTCATTTTGAGGTCTCACACATTGGGATTTCTTTTATATAGCAGTTTGTCATCTCAGCCCAGTAGCTTGCACTTTAACCTTGAATTAAACTCACTTCAGTAACCATTTGGTTTCTCCATACCAAATGTTTTTTTCTGCTAAGAGTCCTTGATATAATCTAACTGTGGCTCACATGACAATAAAGTCCTTATTTTGCCAGCTCACAGAATCCAACTGGTAAAACTGATCTTTTCCCTAACATCGTTTCACTTCTACTGTTGTTAAGTTTAGTTAACACAGCATAATGATCCATCATACAGACATGCACACACTATAAGATCTGACTAATGCACTGTTCTGGTCAAATCCCTGTATCTCTGTACCTCTGTGGAGGCTGTGAAGTCTTGGTCCTGGCCAAATTGGAGGTATGTTTGTGGAGTTAAACAAGTTAGCGTCCTATTATACAGAGAAAGACCATGCATTCTACGTTGCAACAATTAAAGCCATTCCTGCATGGAAACTCTCCTGCATGGAATTCTCTTTAGAAATATTCAATCTATTGCCTCGCTATTGTCTACAGGGCATGAATATATGAATTAGAAACTGAAGTAAACCAGTCGGAGCCTGAAGCCTGCTGTACCGTTCAGTAAAATCATGCCTGATCTGATTATTCCATATTCCAGCCCACTGCAATAACTTGTCACCCCTTTGCTAATCAAGAATCTATTTACCTCAGCCTTAAAGAGAACTCTGCTTCCACCATCTTTTCAGGATGACTTCCAAAGACTCTTGGCTTTTGATTTAAAAGATGTTCTCCTCAATTCTGCCTTAAATGAGTGATCCTCTATTTTTAAATTGTGACCCCTGATTCTAGAATCTCTCAGAAGTGGAACCATCCTTTCCACAGCTATCGTGCCAAGAACCCTCAGGATCTTAAATGTTTGAATCAAGTCATTTGTTACTCTTCTAAAGTCCAGCAGATATAAGTTTAGCCTATCTACCCTTTACTGATAACACAACTTGGGCCTGCCAGGTATTAGTTTGGTAAGTCTTATCTGAAAATGCTTAGATCCTTCCTTTAACAAGGAGAACAATTTTCTGCACAGTACTCAAGATGTAGCCTTACCAATTTACTTTTGTGGTAATTTCCTCTTGTAATAAAGGATTATATTCCGCTAGCTTTCTTAATTACATGTTATAACTGCATACAGTACTAATCTTGTGAGATTTATGCACAGGTCACTGAAATCACATGCAACTCAGAGCTCCGCAATCGCTCATCATTTAGATAATATGCTTCTTTTTCAATCATCCTGCAAAAATGGAGAATTTCATATTTTCCCACATTAGTCTTCATTTGCCAGATATTTGCCAGTGCACTAAACCTATCTGTATTGTTTTGTAGCTCCTAATATCCTCTTTCCAATTTACTTTCCTACCTATCTTTGCGTCATCAGTAAATTTAGCTATCGTATCTTCCGTCCTTTCGTCCAAGTCATTTGTCTACATTTTACTAAGTTGATGCCCCAGTTCTGATCCCTGTGGCACACAACCCTTTGCATCTTGCCAACCGAAAAGACCCGGTTGTGCCTATTCTGTTTCTTGTTAATATCCAATCTTCAATCCATGCCAATGTGTCACCTTGGCACCATGGGCTGTTATTTTGTACGATAACCTTTCTGATACTTTATCAAATGCCTTCTGTAACCCCAATTTCTCGTTATCAACAGCACATGTTGCTACCTCAAAGAATTCCAGTAGATTGTTTAAACATGATTTCTCTTTCAAAAGAGTGATTACCTTGTACATGTCTAAGTGCCCTACTATAAGTATTTAAAAATAGCTTCCAAAATCTTTTCTATAACAGATGCTCAGCTAATCGACTTGTAGTTGGTTTCTACTGCTTTCCGTCGTCTTCCCTCTTGGAATCAAGGAATTACTGTTTTACCTTCCAATTTTGCATAGCCTTCCTTGAATCAAGGGAATTTTGGAAAATTAAAACTAAGGCATCAACTATCTCAGTAGCCACATGTTTTAAAATTCGAGGATGATGTGCATGAGGACTCCGAATCTTGTCAGTCCACAGCTCCAACAGTTTGCTCTGTAACACTTTCCTAATGATTGTAGTTTTCTTGAGTCTCTCCATTCCTTCGATTTCCTGATTTGCACCTATTTCTGGGATACTACGTGTGTCCTCCATAGTAAAGACCGATACAAAATATATGTTTTAGTTCGTCTGCTGTATCCTTATTTTCCATTTTTAAGTCCCCATATTCATTTTGTATAGGGCAAATATTTGTTGATTATTTTTTTAAATGAACAGCTGAAACAGGTAGGAAAGTTTGACTTGGCATTCTTTATGCATGATCAGCAACTTCTGTTGGTATCAATGTACCCAGATAATTAAAACCAACAATTGAAGAAAATGTCAGCATAACTTGTTTGAGTTATAATTTAATTCATTTTATATGCCACCATGCTCAATTTCACAATGATTACACTTTAGGATGTGATCGATCTGTGCTAATGGAAACAATTTCAGATTAGATACAGAATGATTGTTATCTATTCTAGTATCCATTACCTAACACTTAATTCTATGTTTTGATCTATTTGCCATTTCTCAGCCCAGTTACACCTGCTCCAAAGAGACAGCAAACAGCAAGTATCACACAGAGCCTTCTAAGAAAGTGAGATATTTCAATATGATAAATAGTTGTATGAAAATTGGCATAAAATAAACCGCACAGAATGAGCCTTAGGCACAACTCATCTTTGGTGGTAATGCTGAATGAATGTACTCAAATTCCATTCATTTCACCTCAACCTTATTTCTTTCTATTCTTTTTCTCTCAGATACTCTGTTAGCTTTCCTTTCAAAGTATCTGAGCTGTTCGTCTCAATGACTACTGTGACAGCAAGTTCCATATTCTGATCATTCTGAGCAAACACCTTGGATGCTTGGGATCTGAAACAAAATCAGAAAATTTTGGAGAAGGTCTGGCAGCATCTGTGATGAAACATAATTAATTTTTCAAGTCATATATGATTTGTGTTGCTTCTATTTTCCGATTGGATTTATTAGTTAATTTGTATTTATGACTGTTAGTTTTGGAATTTCCCACATTGGAATATTCTCTTCGCATGTACTATGTGAAGTGATGGCTTTGAAGACCTCTAACAAGTCTCCTTTAAGTCTTTTCTTTCGCAAAGAAAAGTATCCCGACCTGTTTAGTTTTTTTCCCAATAGCTGTGAAGCTGCATGTTAGAGTAGGACAGAATATTGACCTGTAGGGACAAGACTTGACTTGTAAAATATGTTGCATATGATTCATACTTTTAAGAGGAGAGAAAATTAGCCAGAGGGAGATGCACCAGGAGTACAGATTTAGAACAAAAGCATGACAGCTGGAATGGTATTGAGATACAATTCAGTGGATCCAATTCTCAACCTTGTGTGAGCCTCTATAGAGGGCAACACCACTAACTTTGATCCATCTAAGCCACACACACTCTTCCATCAGTGAATTTCTGTATGGGGAGCAACAATCTTAGTTGAAATTCCCCTCCCTAATCTCGAGGTGTAGAGATCTGTAGCATGTTCACATCTTGACTGACTTGACTGGCTTGACTGACTGAAATGTCTATTTTAGTTACAGACTTATGGAGGGTGAAAAGTTCATTGATGTTGTGATGATGCTGTTTCTTTAAAAATGTTATTTTGTCCTGGGTTTTTTTGAAGAGAGGTTGTAAAGGCAGAGATACCAAACTGGCTACTGAAGGTGGCTTCAGTAAACGAGTTAGGAGGCCTTTAGGTTATTTTCAAGTGTTGGAACAATGGAAGCAGCTTGAATGGAAGTGTCCAGCTCTCATAGACCAGGCTTTCTAGATTTTTTTCAGCCGTCAGAAGCAGTTTGAGGTCTCAGGGTTGGATCTTCAGTGAATGATTCCTAGCTGATACTTCCTCTGGAATCTCTCTTGATGTCTTTTTTTTCCCTCCTGGATTGGAGAATTGTGTATAAGAATTTGTTCTAAATTTGCCTTTTTGCCAAGGTATGTGTTTATGGAATGTTGCTACATTGGAACAGTCATAGGTCATTTATCTATTATTCGGTTAAGTTTTCCAATAGTTAAGTTATTCTAAATTTCTCTTTCTTTTGTTTGTATTTTAACCATAGTGTTTAAATAAATTGTATTTTGCTTAACATCACATCTGGAACAGGCACTTCACATCTACCTTTACATTAAGAATAAGTCAGGCTCTGGGCTACATTCTTGAAATATTTTGGGAGGGGTGTTGTCTGGTCTGGTCCATAACAATATTCCATCAATAGCACAGATAATGAACTTATGCAACTAGCACAAAAGGAGGTCTTTCATGTTTGCAACTCGTCCCACTGACCTGCTTTTTCCCCTGTGTCTACACAATTTATTTCTTTTCAGGTCATTATTCATTTGACTTTGAAAGTTTGCGATTATGCCATTTATATCCAAGACTAGGTTTTATATATATACATACATAAAAAAAAGTACGATGTTTAGTTTTATCGATTAGTCTTTTATGAACCATTTCACCATATTCCTTTGGACTATCATATACATCACATCAGCTAAATTGTGGCATGCAATTGATGACCTTGAAGGAACAGATGAGTGTTAAACTGCCATCTGCCCAACAATGTTATCGAAATTACAAATTGTAACAGCCTTATCAACAATTTAGGCTTTATCACCAGAGTTTCTTCTGTGTTTGCCCCCCAGAGATAACATGTAATCAATCACTGAGGAACTGAATATTCAATGCTATTATTGTTAAGTCTCTGAAAATCTTTTCAAATCTGATGATTTGCTGCAAAAGCAGTGATTTTTTTTTCCAAAACATAATTTTGTGAATAGTCTTAAAGAACCATTACAGCCATCAGTAAAATACAATAAGCCTAAATGCCTGCTTTAGACAACAGTTAAGAATGCCTAAAAAAATTGAGATATTTTCATCAAACTACCCCGTATCTAAGCATATTTCAAAATTGGGACATAGCCCTGCAATATTTGCACCTATTTTGTGCCCAATCAGTTTCACAATCTGATCCAATTTACAGACAATGCCAAAATGATACAGCGAGAAAGATCGAACACAAAGAATGTGCAAGAACTATGCAAAGAATG
Source organism: Rhincodon typus (assembly GCF_021869965.1). Taxonomy (NCBI): domain Eukaryota; kingdom Metazoa; phylum Chordata; class Chondrichthyes; order Orectolobiformes; family Rhincodontidae; genus Rhincodon; species Rhincodon typus. The sequence continues at coordinate 64,873,553 of NC_063339.1, forward strand.
CAATGCAATTAGGAACGTGGGAGAAACATGCACATATTGACAGTCAGAAATACAGATAGAGAGGCGCACGCCTTGAATCAGAATGGAAAAGAGCATCGTAGCTGGAGTAGGCCATTTGGCAATAAATTCAAGAGGAACACACAAGCAAGATAAACTACAATTACAGATATTTACTGAAAACAAAATTCTTCTTACTTCAATATTTATTTGCTTCTGAATCATGGTTAAATCTTTAGAATTTGTGCGTCATTTGAACGTTGCTGTTAATTCATCCTAGTATTTGTTAGATTTAAAATAAGTAATTAATTTGGTGAATATAGTCATATTTAACTCATGATTAGAGCACTCTTACATAGAAAACATTAATAATCTGCAAAGCATATTACACTGATGCTTTAAGACAGCATGTTATCCCATATCTGTTTCTGTCTTTTAATAAACTCCATGTCATATGTTAGCCTACATTTCTCAGTTTTAAACTGTTCATACCTGACAAGCCAATCTCATCAATCAACTACAACAGCATTGGAACAGGAGAAAGGAAGTGGCTACAATGAGAAACCAAGTTTCCAAGTTGTACTTTTCCAAAATCTGAATTCAAGCTGCCCCCATGCCCCCTCAGCAAAAAAAAGACAGATCACAAAGCGTGCAATTTGTCTGCTTCACAGCTGAATGGCTGTGGCTAATATATAGTTATTCAGAACTGATGCTTTCACATTAGGAATTTCACCAAAGATTTGCTCTTTTTGTGATTGGATAGCCTCAACAAATTAAGAAGCAATGAGTAGAATCAAAACTACCTTATGACTAGCTTTATAGTACTAACTTCATATTCCAGAATATTCATCAATTGAATTTTAATTCTCCCACCCATGTCCCCAGGCCATTAACCTGGGCCTCTGGTTTACTAGTCAAGTGACATTGCCACTATGCCACTGCCTTGCTGGAAATTAACTAAAGATTACACCTCTTCTCAACATCATTCAATGAAATTGGAAGCAAGCAGGCCAGAAGGTTAAAATTAATCATTGGAAGCATTACTGCATTCTTTTAAAATCAGAGAGAAGGGGAGAAATTTCTTGCGCTATTTGTGGTTTCTTTGGTAACATTCTGCTGAGTTCATTGAGAATTTTGTTTTCTTTGTTTCACTGAGAAAATTTAAGATTTTCGGGTTGTTTCCTGAGTGATTGAAACATAAGGCGGATTTGAATTTTTAAATACATCATGATCAATGGGACAGTAGTCAGAATAGATTCACAACGACCAGCTAGCTTTTGTGCTTGAACAAAAAGCAGCAATAATGTGCACTATGGAATTGACTGCAATTTGAAAACTAAGACAGAAATTACGTTTAATCTTGCTGGATTTACTTCACTGTTATATTGATCAGTAGAAGTTCTTCATATTTGTATTCAAAAATAATTTATGATCTTCAACAGTCAGCCAGGTCATTTGGTAGCAAAGAGAGCAAAGATCTTGATGTTGGTGCGATCAAATGCACAAAGGCACATTAGCACTGCATATATAAAAGAAGTATCGCAGAACAATAGGGATGCAACAAAAACATGCACAGACATAAACACCTATTTTTATAATAGAACAACTTCATAGTAACACAATCAAACAATATTTAACACCTAGCCACTTAAGGAGACATTAGGTAAGGGTTGGTCAAAGATGTAGGTATTAAGGAGCATCCAACAAGTGGAGAGAAATTTATACGGAAGAAATTCCAGAGCTTGAGATACAGGCAGATGGGAGCAATTAAAAATCACTTCTCAAGAGTTGTGGATTGGATGAGCGCAGATATTTCTCAGGGTTGCGGGGCTGGAGGCGATTCAGAGATAGGGAGGGGTGTAACAATGCAAGGGCCTACAAGCAAGGATAAAAATTTGAGGTACTGTCTGACCAGGAATCAATGCTAAGTTGGTGAGCACAGGGATGATGCTGAAAGGGACTTGATGCAAGTTAAACTATGAGCAGTAGAGGGTGCATGATGAGAGGGGAGCTGGACGAGAATTGGAATAGTCAAAGCTAGAGATAATAAATGTGTGGATGAAGCTTTCCACAGATATGCAGAATATGTTACCTGTTTTAAGGCAGAGGTGAGAAGAATTGCTTTCTTTAGAGAGGGCTATTAGTGTTCAGTAAGTAGTTCCCCAGAAGTCATGGAGGTTTGCTTGTTGAATTTATTCAAGACTGCGTTAGGTAGATTTTTTGATTGATAAAGAAGGGAGCAGAGGTACAGCAAACAGGAAAGTTGACTTGAGCCTGAAAACAGATGATCTGTGATCTTATCAAATGCTGAGCCAGACTATCTCCTAGAATGTGGAGGAACGGTCGTAGTATGAAGAGCCGGTCATTTATGACTAAGGTGAGGAGAAATTTCTTCACCCATCCTCTCATCGTTAAATATAGTGAAAGCTGAGATAAGCAGATTTTTGGTCTCTTCTGTCAATTGATAGAAGGAATGGGTGGGAAAGTTGAACTAAAGCCCAAGGTCAGCTATTATCATACTGAATGGCGGTGTAGACTCACCAGGCTATGTGGTCATCTAGTGCTCTGTGTTGCGGTTACAGGGTTGAGACAGGTTAGCACAGACAAAACACCAGATCACTGCCTCCTGAGTTATAAACATTCTATAATAACTAAAGGCATAAAAACGGGCTTTTTTTAACAAGAATAATGGATTTGGAGGAAGCAATGAGGCCACAGTTAGAGAATTGCACAGTTTTCAGGACTCTATTATAGACAGGACACTAATAGCATTGAGTACACAGTGTAGGTACCTCTGAGATGGACATTTATAGTTCTGAGGAAGGATCAGAGGTGAAATAACAAACTTCCATTTGTGCTGTAAATAGCTGTGGAAAAATAATGAGAATATTTTAAATGTAGTGGGTCGAGGAGTGCAACGCCTCAGAATTTAGTTTGGAGATAATTTCACAATTTGAGAGGTCAACCATTGTAATTAAAGTTGTCAAAGTTCACTTGTTTTAATTAATGGAGGATTGTTTGCAATGATTGTAATCCCGACCTGCAGCATTTGAGCAAAGTATTCATTCAGAAAGATCTTGGTAGTATAATGTGGCAAATGGAAGTCTCCAAGTTAGTTAATTAAAAATGAAAATTATTTCAGGTGAGAACTCGAGTGAATCTTCCTCATGACTTTGAAAAATATCTGATACCAGAGCTAGATCTCATGCGTTAAGATTAATTTTAATATCTGCCTAATATTTTTCTCATGCCTAATGTGTTAAAATTTTATTAAAGGATTTCATGCCCTTTGAAAGAGGCCATGAGACATCCCTGAAGCTCAGGATGGCACTGAATTTGAGACATTGAGGGATTGTGTGTGATCACTGTAAGGTAGAATTTCTCCTCTTGCCTTGCATCTCCAATTAGTTTTGAACTATTAATTACTGGAAGTACAAACATAAATAGGAGCTGGAATAGGGTATTCAGCCCCTTAAACCTGTTCTGTCATTTGATGAGATCATGGCCGATCTGTTTGTGGCTTCACGTCTACTTTCCTGTCAATCCCCTATACCCTTTGACTCCCTCATCAATATATATAAATGAACATAAATAGAGCAAGGGCTATCTGGGACCTTAGAGAATGATGAAATGTACTTGATGAATTAATTTTAGGATTGAGAACGAAAAAATGGAGAAAGGAAGGAAACTGAAATCAATTAAATATTGAAAGAGATAAAGAGAATGAAAGAAAGTTGTGAAATAGAGAGAAAAAAGCAAACATTGTTTTTTTTTTCTCTTTATATTTTCATTGAATCTCTAGGAACAATTTACTACCTGCAGGAATGAGATTCCACAGTTTCAATTGTTCCCTTTCTGCGTCAAAGTTTGAATGGCATTGTAGGAACATAAATCATCCTCATTGACAGCATTCTTATGCTGTGAAGAATAGCCCCACTTCTCTGCTGAGAGTTAAGATTGTAATTATAGTACAAATCGAGGAATTTTTTTGTAGCTCTCATTTTTGTAAGGCTAGTAGCATAAATGTTCCAGCAATCAATAACAATTCTCAAGTCTATCTGACCACAAACAGCTGTTTTTCTTTTCCCAAGCCCAAATAGTGGTTTACATTCATGTAGTCTTTCATCACATCTCTCCAATTCTTGAAACAGATGATTAAACAAATATAGCAGCCATTTTGCACGCAGTAAGATTCCAAAAGGAACAGTGAGGTAAGCGACCAATACATCTGTTTTTGTAAGTATACATTGAAGAGCACATGTTATCTGGGCATTGGGACTCTGAACCAAGTTAGTGCCATGGAATCTTTTATGACTACCTCACATCAGTTCAAAGGTGACTCATTTATAATTGTGGTGAGCCATCTAATTTAAAGTGGAAATTCTGATCATAATTTCAGAATTTCCCACCGGAAGTAAATAATATAAATGTTTCAGGTGTTCAGTTAGCCTGAAATGGAGGCTGTTCTTTGGGGTAGGGAATGGACAACATAGTTGTTTGAAACTCTGCTTGGCAATGCTGTCCGATATGCTGGTGTTTTAGGGTTCTGATAGAATTATGAATATAAATATCAAAGTAGAAGAGGAAGAGTCATAATACTCATACTGTTCTTAACTATGTTAGGGACAAGGAAGATTAATCATAATTTTGGGTAGAATAATTAAAAGCTGTCTTGATGAGCTTGCTGCTCTCTTCCAGTGGTGAATGTTTAATTGAATTATAACAAATCAATGTATGAGTTTTATCCATTTGATTCAAAGTACACAAATACATTTTCAGTGCTTTTTGAGGTTTCTCGTAAAATTGGCTACCCACTGCTCTAATCAATTTCTTTTCCACAGCGCACGGCATTATATTTGTCTGAAAGATATGATTTATTATACTCAGTGTATCTTTCCCAATGATGTAACAATTTAGAGTGGTGGATGCTCTTCAATTTTACTCTGAAATTTTGTGTTATCAATATTTACTTTTTACTGTTGTATGACTAAGTTCATTAAATTCTTTTGACAATATTTCTTGAAATGCTGTTCTTTGATATAACACCTCTCCAACCCAATTGATGGGGGTCCTTGTTTCTTTCTATTCTCTTTGAAATGTCTTGACTCCCCGCTGGGGTTATTTTCTGGCCATTATTTAAAATTGAGCCTCATGATGAAGCTATTTGATCAGGAGAGCATTGCCAGGTCATTGCCTCATCTTCCAGTCATACCTAGATATTCCCAGAAGAGGATAACAATTGGGAATAAATACTGTTTTAATCTTAATCTCAACTAACTAACCCCCACCCTGAAAAGAAGTCCACCTTGTGAGAAATCAGCACAGTTTATGTCAATAGCCCCTCTGGCAGAAGCTGGTAAAGCTTACTCGTCAGTAACATTTCATTCAAATGAAATGTGATTTCAAAGATGTTTGCTATAACTTGCAAAGAAATAAATCAACAAATCATTTGTCAGAATTGGTGCAAAATGGAAATTGTCATGTTTTGACCATGGCATACTTTGGAAAACATATGAGTGTCTAGTGATTGCTGTGAAGCTGCTTACAAGAGAGGATTTTTAGAAACTCATGATTTTACAGTCAAAATGAATATTACAAGAACGTAAGAAATGTTATTGGTATATGACCCGTCGAGTCTGCTCTGCCACTCAATAAAATCATGTTTCCTCTGAGTTTAGCCACAACATCAATTTCCTGCCATTCCCTATTAACTTCTCTCAATCAAACATCCTTCTGTCTTAACCTTGAACATATTCAATGACTCGCCCTTTGCAGTACTTTGGAGTGGTGCAATCCAAAGATTCACCATCCACGAAGAGAAGAAATTCATCCTTACCTGTCTTGTATATATAACCTTTATTTTGAAACTGATCACCTGAGTTTTCATTTCCTCCATGAATGGATACATTCTCTCAGCTTCTCACATGTTTTCATAAGATCATTAGAATCATAGAGATATACAGCGCGGAAACAGACCCTTGAGTCCAACTCGTCCATGCCGACCAGGTATCCTATATAAATCTAGTCCCATTTGCCAGCATTTGGCCCATATTCCTCTAAGCCCTCATTGTTCTTTCCAATAATATTAGGAACCTACTCAGCCTCCATAGCCTCACAATTTCCATATTTTACTCCAACTTCCATACTTTTCTCAATCATTTAATCTATCAACCCCCTTTCAAAGACTGTCTTCCTCATAACTTGCTTTCCCGCCTATCTGTGTGATCAACAAATTTTGTTACAATATCCTCAGTGCTTTCATCCAAGTTGTTAATATATATTGTAATTAATAAAGGCCCCCAGCATTGGCCCCTGTGGCACCCCAATAGTTACAGTTTATCAACATCCTGTCTTCCCCTCACCACTTCCACTCCCCTCTTCCTCTTCACTTTCTTCTCCCATTCCCTCTCCTCTCACCCCTCATCTTGCCCACCTTACTCAACTTCCTTTCTTTCTTTCTTTCTTCCTCTCGACCACCCCACTCACTTCCTCTCGACCACCCCACTTCTTCAATGTCTTTTCTTTTGGCTTCTTCTGAGGAATGATGCTGAACATTTTGGCAGTCCCAATTGGATTTGGTGCATGGTCTTAGCAGCAGTGATGAAGCAAGTAGTATCAAAATAGTTGATTTCCTTTTCCTCCCAAACTGTTGAATGCAGTGCGCAATCATCAACCATAATTTTAACCTATTTTGTCCACCATATTTTCTATTATTCACTATGAGATATAGTATTACTGGCTGGGCCAGCATTTATTTCCAATCCCTATTTACCCTTACGAAGGTGGTGAGCTGCCTCCTTGAACTGCCACACTACCACGTGATGCAGATATGCCCACAATGTGTGTAGGGAGGGAATTCCAAAATTTTGACCCAATGAGATTAAAGGAACAGTGACACATTTCCAAGTCAGGATGGTGAGTGGCTTGCAGGTGATGGTGTCCCGTTTATCTTTTGCCTTCTAAATGGAAGTGGTCGTGGGTTTAGAAGGCACTGTTTAAGATGAATTTCTGCATTGCATCTTGTAAATAGTAAATACTGCTGCAGATCGAGTCAATGTTTGTGAATGTAGTACCAGTCAAGTGGGCTGCTTTGCCTTGGATGGAGTCAAGCTTCTTGAGTGTGGTTGGAATTGTACACGTCCAGGCAAGTGGGGAGTATTCCATCACACTCTTGAAGATTCCTTCTTGATAATGGACAGGTTTTGGAGAGTCAGGAGGTGAGTTACTCATTGCAGGTCCCCTTGCCTCTGATCTGCTCTTGTAGCCACAGTATTTATGTAGCTCATCCAGTTCAGTTTCTTGTTACTGGTACTCCCAGGATGTTGATGAGTGATTCTATGATACTAGTGTCATTGAATGTCAAGGGCAGATAGTCATTTCCTGGCACTTGTCTGGTATGAATGTTATTTTTCTCATTGCAGCCCAAATCTAGATATTGTCCAGGTCTTAGTGCATTACAACGTGGACTGCCTTAGTATCTGAGGAGTCGCAAATCGTGCTGAACATTGTGCAATAATAGGTGAATATTCCCACTTCTGACTTTGATAGTGGAAAGGACATTGATGAAGGGGCTGAAGATGGTTTGACCTAAGACACGCTTGTGAGTAACTCCTGTAGAGATGTACTGGAGCCAGGATGAGTGATCTCAAATAACCACAACCATCTTCCTTTGTGCCAAATATGATTCTAAGCAGTGGAGAGTTTTTCGTCTGATATTCATTGACTCCAGTTTTGCTAGGCCTCCTTGATGCCACACTCAGTCATATGTAGCTTGATGTCGAGAGCAGCCACTCTCACCTTACCTGTGGAAGTCAGCTTTTTTGTCCATGTTTGGACCAAGGCTGCAGTGAGTCAGGAGCAGAGTGGCCCTGGCAGAATCCAAACTGAATGTTATTGAGCAGATTCTTGCTGACCACATGCTCTTTGATAACACTGTTGATGACAACTTCCATCATTTTACTGATGACTGAGAATAGACTGACAGGCAATAATTGGCTTGGTTAGATTTGTCCTGCTTTTGCATACAGAACATACTTGGGCAATTTTGCACATTATTGGGTAGCTGTACTGAAACATCTGCCTCAAGATGCATAAACTTTCAGGTGCACAGGTCTTCAAGACTATTGCAGGCATTTTGTCAGGACCCTTGCTTTTGCAGCCTCACTTGGCATTTCTGGCTGACGATTATTGTAAATGCATCAGCCTTATCTTTTGATGTGCTGGGCTGTACCATCATTGAGGATGGGGATGTTTGTTGAGCCTCCTCAAGTGAGTTGTTTAATTGTCCACTATCATTCACAGCTGGAAGTGGCAGGACTGCAGAACTTAGATCTAATCTGTTAGTTGTGCAATCTCTTAGCTCTATCATACACATTTTGGCATGTAAGTTTATGTATGAAGAATCAGCTACATACATGTAATGAAAAATTTCAGCTACAAAAAAGTACAGTTAATTTTTCTGTTATTGCTAAATTTGGCTGTGTCTAACACCATTAAAACCCAACATTAACACCTCACTCTATTGAATGAAAGTACAGTACCTGAACTTTTCATTTCCAGTGACCATACTTGAATTCTATGATGCCTTTTGAGATTAAACAATTGTGTGATAGATTAGTTGAAAATAGTGTTATTCCTTATTAATAAGTCGGTTTTTCTTGGTTATTGAGAAAGTTAACTTAAGGTTTGGAAAGGTGATGCTGTCAGGTTGCTTGTAAAGTGATGGATAGGACATGGCTGGGTTAACCTCAGAATTAAGGATTTGTGGCACAAACTGCAAAGTGATTCACAAAAGTCTGGTTTCGGCAGAAAGTAAGAAATTCCTCATAAAATGTGTGGCATTTTTGGAGTTTATATCTTTTGTGTTTGGAGCTGTGATGCCCCTGGTTTTGATATTTTTGGGACAGAGTGATGCGGGGGAACAGAGTATGTCTCTGAATTACACACAGTGAATTGTGTTTAGCTTTGAAAAGCTGAAATCTGCTTGAAGGTAAATCAGGTTGACACGTGCAATCCTGCAGTGTTGAATGAATGTGGGACTTCAGGATATATACACTGTTTTGCAGCATTAATACATAAAAGCAAAGTTGCAGTACTGCTCTTGTAGTGTTTATCAAAGAGGAAGCCATGATTCATTTCTGCCTCTATGTGTAGCTTGACAGTTCAAAAGTTAAGCAGAACATATATAAAAGATACTTTTGTTCCTGCAACTTGAGTTGGAGCAGGGTAATAAACTGATTCTGTTTTATAATTTAGCATTGCAAGGATATTTTGAGCACCAAGTATATTTTGAGTCGAGCGGAATTAAATGATTTTCGAAAGAGACTTGGATATACTCTCCTGCACAGTGACAAGAAACATCAGTTCACTGGAAAATCCATGGATTACCATGGTACAACTGGAGTGGCAAGATTATTTGCATAATGAAATAAATTTACATGGCATCTTCCTCCTCATTTGAGATTGACACCTAACATGAGTCTCCAAAAGAAATGCAATTGTGAGTACATGGTTAAATTTAATGTTGTTTTATAAGAACAGACGAAGTGCCAGTAGACAGGCACTTCTACATTACACCATAAACTGTTCTTCACATCAATCTTCTCAACAAGCTGCAAAGCTTTTGATAAATGCATCCCAGACTCGCTTCTTTATAATGGTGAAGCTTATAGCATTGTAACTGAAAACCTGATTTTCATGCAACATTTCTCCCCTAACAAATTACAAGTCAGGAGTGCTTCATTATAATTACTATAGTAGCTCATTGCTGGTTATTATTTTTAGAATACTAAATTGATAATTGCTATAATTCATTGAGCAACTCTGATTGTAATAAAGGCAACTTTATGAAAATACAGTATGTTAGTGTCTGCCAATTCTTTGGTATTGTTTATATTCCTATTTGTTCTAATCGCTGAAGCATGCATAGAAATTCATATGTTTTAATTTATCTTGGTCAATATGTTACATTTGGTACTATAAAAAAGAAATGAAATTGTCAGTTAGTAAGTCTCATAAATCTCTCAAACTTGCCGAATTTGGCTTCATAAAAATTGACTGTAGCTAAAATAAGGAGAATGAAGGACTTAAGAAGTTTAACTACTTCCCTATGTACAAAATGGCATGAATAGCCTCTCTGCTCCTATGATGCTGCTTGGCCTGCTGTGTTCATCCAGCCCTGCACCTTGTTGTCTTGAATAGAGCTATTGTCGTGTTGAATTGCAAAGTCTTAGCTTAACAGAAGAACCAGTACTTCTGGCATCTAAGTTTAGGAAAGCAGAACTCATGATTTTGATTCTTGCTAGGATTTAGCCCCTTGCATGGTAAATTCTAAGGCCAGAATGTTTTGTTACATTTGCATAAACTAGCCTTGAGGCAGTCATTTGAATGACTTGCTGAATTGTTTTATACCAGTCATTCTCAAATATATTTGGTGCTGGTTTAGTGACTACACTAACCCCAACTGCTTTCACAGCACAGGGGTCAAAGCTTAAAGACATAATGGTTTCTATTTTATGGTTACTGTTGACCTGTGCAATAATGAGGGGTCCTGCCTTACATGCAGTAATGTACAGTATAAGATCTGAAGCTGGCCACATTTGTGAATTTGGACCAGCCAAGGTGCTAACAGTTTTGCAGAGACATTCGAGTGTGTTTGGACATATTTTGGTATAAAACTAGCTGTGTCAAGAAGGCAATGAAAAATCACAATCAAATTATGGAGAAATGGAGGGGGAGGCTGTGGCATGATGTTAGTGTCTATTGACTGACAATCCAGAGACTCGGCAAAGTCTGTGGGGTATGGGTTCGAATCCTACAAAGTCAGATGGTGAAATTTGAATTCACTTAATCATTCTTGAATTAAAAGACAGTCTAATAACAACCATAAAACCATAGTCAGTTTTTGAAATCTACCGTCCATACGTGGTCTGGCCTACCTGTGATTCCAAACTAGCAACAATGTGGTTGACTCTTGAGTGTTCTCTGAAATGCCCTGGCAAGTCACTCAGATGTATTAAGCTGCTACAAGATGTAAAATAAATGAAACCAGGCAGACCACCTGGCATCAGAAATAACAGCAGTAAATACATCACTGTTGACTCTGCAAAGTCCTCTTTACTGTAATCTAGAGGCTTGTGCCAAAGTTGTGAAAGCTGTCACCCAGATTAGTCGAGCAGCAGTTTGACATAGCATCTTCACAGAATTATATTTTACAATGTCCCAGACACCACATCAGGGTCCCAGAGTATGGTTACTATTACTCGAGTTACTATGATTACGAGAGTCCTGGCCTGCCGTAAGGCCAATTAGAGATGACACAACAAAGGTATACAGTGGGAGACAGTTGCTTGGAACTCTGGACCCAGTGAAGATACCTGGTATTGGGTCAATCATGGGCAACAAAGCTCTTCCAGCCACTATCCTGACTGATGAATCAGTAGTCCTCTGTGTTGAACGCCAAATGGAGATAGCACTGATGGTGGGCATGGCATAGAATGCGCTTTGTGTAGGGGACTTCATTGTTCATCATCAAGATTAGCTTGGTGGCATGACTGATAACTGAACTGGCTGAGTCCTAACGTGCAAAGCTTCTAGTCTAGGTATGAAGTGAGGGAACAAACAAGAGGAAAAATAAAATTACTTAACTTTGCCTTCACTAATGTGTTGGTCAGAAAATGCATCTGTCCATGATGGTACTGATAGGGAGTGACCATTCCATCGTCCTTGTGGAAACCATTGTCCTATCTTCATATTGAGGATATCCTCCATCGTATTGTATAACCTTGCCACCTTGATAGATGGAATAGATTTTGGACAGATCTAGCAACTGCACACTGGGTACTCTTGAGACACTTTGGCCCTCAGCAGCAGAACTGTCTTCAACCACAATCTACAACCTCCTGGCCCAAGATATCCTTCAATCTACTATTACCATTAAGCTAGGGACTAACCTTAGTTGGATGAAGAGTGCAGGAGAGCATGCTAGGAGCAGAACTAGGTACATCTAAACATGAGATGCCAACACGGTGAAGCCACAGAACAGGGTACTTGCATATCAAACAGCATAAAGTGCATTCAATAGACAGGACTACACGCTCATACAACAAATAGGTCAGATCGAAGTCGTGCCACACCCAGTCTTGAATAGTTATGGATATTTAAACAACTCAGTATCCATAAATATCCCCATCGTCAATGATAGGGGAAATGCAGCATATCAGTGCAAAAGACAAGGCTGAACTACTTACATTCATCTTCAGCCAGAATGCTCAGTGGATGATCCATCTCTTCCTCCTCCCAATGCTTCCAGCATCACAGTTGCCAGTCTTCAGCCAATCTCATTCACTCACCATGATATCAAGAAGTGGCTGAAGGCATTGAATGCTACAAAGAATATGGGCCCTGACAACATCCCAGCAATAATGCTGAAGAATTGTGACCCTGACCAAGTTTTTCATGCACAACTAAAACACTGGGACCTGACAAAGTGGAGAATTGCCCAGGTATGTCCTGTTCTGAGAAAGAACAGATCCATCACAGACAATTACCATCATATCAGTCTATTCCCAATCATCAGCAAATTGATGGAAAGATTGTTGACAGTGCAATCAAGGCACTTGCTCAGGAAAAGCCTGCTGACTGACATTGAGTTTGGATCAGCCAGGGCCATTCATTCCCTGACATCCTGCAGCCTTAGTTCAAACATGGACAAGAGTTGAATTCCAGAGGTGAAATGAGACTGACTTTCCTTGATACCAAAGCAGAATCAAGAAGCCCGAGCAAATTGGAATAGTTGGAAATTGGGGGTGTAGGGTGCGGTGGAGCTTTGTTAGAGAGTTGATTAGAATCGTACCTAACACAAGTGAATGTTGTTGTGGACATTGGCGATCAAAAATCTTAGTTTTGTGCAAACGTAGCAGGAGTTCCTCAAGTTGTGTCCTATACCCAACCATCTTCAACTCAATTGTTACTTGTCATGTATCAGCTTCAAGCCTGAATGTTATCCAGGTCTTGCTGACTATGGATATAGATTGCTTCACTATCTAAGAGGTTGTAAAGGTTTTGATTCATAGTTTGTAATTAGGAACAAGTAACTCAGTGGCAACATTTGCAGATGATGCAAAACCGAGGGCCAGAACAAGCACTGAAAATATTGCCACTGAGTTACTTGTTCCTAAATGTGAGTTGAGGTGATGTGCTTTAGTTGGAAAGTAGAAGTGTCACGCCTGCCTTGGGAGATAAACTAAAGGAGCAAAGGAATTGAGGGACATGGGTGAACAAATCATTAAAAAGCAGCATTACAAGTTAGTAAATCAATAGTATATGCTAACTAAATATTGGGATTTATTTCTTGCTGTGTATGATTTAAAAGTAATGAAATTTTTGTACTTGTATGGAAGCCTGGTTATGGTATATCATGCACGGCTCTGATCCTAACACTATAAGAGTAATGTAGAAACACCATCTGGACACTGAAAATATCTGAGGCACGAAGTATCAGCAAAATATTTGAAAAGCAGCTTGCCTCCTGGGAATGAGTTATTTGACTGGCCCACAGACCCACCTCTATTAACACAGGGACACAAGTTTGGGGAGTGGTGGGGTTCAGAACTATTTGACTTTACATTTGAGATACTTTATATTTGTACTTTCCGCTTGTTTTGGCAGGGAGGCATTGTTTCCACCTGTGAGAGAATTCATAATTCGGGACCATAAGTACAAGTTAGATAATAATAAAGTCAGAAATAATCTTTACTGAGGGAGTGTTTAGAACATGGAATTGGCTCCAACAGAAAGCGATTGCTTTTCAAAATAAAACTAGACTAATCCATGAGACAAACTGAGTTATAAGCTATACTGAATGGTTAGAATGAGGTAGATAGAATGAAAGGAAATTGATGAGGAGAAAAAATACCAGCACAGTCTATTTGAATTTCTATACTGTGCAGTTAAGTATAAGAATCCTTTATCTCAGCACTGAGGTAGTCCAATATGAAACCATGCTTAACAAGTGTTCAACTGGGCCATTAGCCACCTGAGGCAAAAACCTCATATTGTCTTTTTAATCTTGTGGTGAGAAAATTGGATTGCCCTTTAATGAAAAGAAATGCTGGGAGTTCTCTTTCAGTGGACAGAGTACAAGTTGTGGATGATAGTAACGTTATGGTCTTTACCATTACACTTCATATTTCACTGGTTACCAGTGTTCAGACTGGTAATGTAAACTCACAGAATCCTAGTTCTCAAAGTTAATAGATCCTAGTATTCTTCAGAATTCATATATGTGATGCCTGTAATAAAGAACTCCTCGTGAAAGCTGCTTATCTGGCTAATGCTGAGAAATTCATTCATGAAGGAAGTATTAAGGCAGCAACTGACATTAATAATTTAGTCTGATCTCGTAAGCAATTCCTGGACAATGCATATCATATAATCATTTACTCATAACACAGAAAGAAGGCATTTAGCTCAGCGCTAACTCTGTTTAGGTCAAACAAGTCCCATTTCACTGCTCTAACCTTGTTTCCTGCAAATGTATTTTGTCTAGGTGACCATCCAGTTCCTTTTTAGATTCATTGATTGCTACTAGGCCCATGCATTTGTAGGCAGAGTGTTCCAGGTCATTACCACTGAGTAAAACGGTTCTTCCTCTCATCTCCCTAGCATCTTTTGCCCACATTGTGAATATCCTGTTTACCATGTCTAACCTTCTCACCCCTGTCAAATCTACCTCAATCTCCTTTGCTCCAAAGGGAACAACCCCAGATTTTCCAATATAACCCCTTAGCTAAAATTCCCCATTGATGGAACAGTTAATGTAATTAACTCAAAGCTCTCCAAATGCTTTTTGATATATTTTCCTTCATGATTGTTTCTAAAACCTTACTCATCATTAATGTTAAACTAACTGACCTGTAGTTACTGCTTTTTTGAATGTGGGTGTCACACTTGCCACTCTTCAATACATTAGCATTCTCCCCTCCACTCCACATCCTCCCCATATCAAAGGAAGATTGGAAGATAAATTGCAAGCTGTTCTTCATTTCTTAACCCCACCACCCAACTTTCTTTAGTAACCTGTGATGCAGCTATCTGGACTTGATGACTTATCCATCCTAAGCATATATGCCTGTTCAGAAATTTCTGCCTCTCAGTTTCCATCCACTCATTACCTCCACCATCACTGCTTCGCTCAATGTTTAGATGCTTTGTCAGTTGTCTCTATGATAGTAGACACTATTACAGACTTCCACTGTCCTGCATCTGTATGAATATTTCACACCCTATGTCCCAGGTTGGACCCACACCACCTCTTATGACCCACTTACCACTTACATGCCAGAAGGAGCTTTTTTTTGGTTCCTGTCTATGTGACCTGCCATTCTGTTCTCATGTTCACTCTTTGCCAGTCTTATTTTCTTCTTCACTTCACTCACCCCACTCCCCCCGCAACTGCAGTATTTATTCTCATTTGAAAATTTAGCTAACATGTATCAAACCCTCTTGTTTTATTGTACTCCCTCTGTCCCTCAACTGTGGAGCTCTGGTTTTGAATCTCCTATGTATCACCGTTGTTAGAATCTACCAATGAAGCACCTAACATATTCCTCCTTAAAGACCATTAATATTTTTGTTTAAAGATCTTTCCCTCAGACTATTTACCCTGACTGGATCAGTTTTTGACACATCAAATGGGAAGAAGCTAATTTCAGATATCGTACTTTAAATTATTCCTTACTTAAATGCATTTCTAGTCTAAACCTTACGAAATGGTGATTATGCTTTCCTAAGTGTTCTCCCACAGACACTTGGTCAACTTGGCCGACTTCATCCCCCAGAATCTGATCAAGCATTCCCTTCTTCATAATTGGACTGAGAACATAAAGTCAAGGACATTCTCACATGTTTCATAAATTCCTCGAAATTTAACATTCCCTCATCAATATTTGTATAATCACCACCCTATAATTCTTTCTGTGATTTCTCTAAAGATTTACTCCTTTACGTCTCTTTCATTATTTGGAGACCTATAGAATATCCCGTATGGTGTGATCATACCCTGTTTTGTTTCTGAACGCTTACTAAATGAATTCTGTCCATGAATGAATTCTTGCCTTTTTTTTACCACACACCTCCTATTTGCCCTGCCTCTCTCTTCAAGAGGGCATCAGACGACTTTTTAAGTTGAAACATTATTCAGGGTTATGGAGAAAAGGCACGAGATTGGCACTAAGTCATAATGTTTGTTTTGAGAGTCGATGCAGACGTGATGGGCTGAGCAGCCTCCTCTTTCTTCATTACAGCTCTTTGATTCTGTAATTCATTGATCTAGCATTATAAATTCTCCATGATTTTAGTCAATGACAAAGTATTAATGTAATGAGAACTTGCTTTTTGCCAAAACTGTATCAACCAAGTAAGGTGACTTTCCTGTCAAATGTCATACAGACTGATATTCCTTAAATTGTATTTTTTGTCTCCAAGTAGAAATGCATAATTGTTTCACGATGCATTTTTGTATATTTTTAATGACCTTGGGTCTATCTATAAAATGTTTCTTTGCACTTGCCTTGATGACCAGCATGTAAAAACCATTCCTTTAGAGAATAATGAAGTTTTTCTTAATTAACTATTGTAACAGTATTAGTGAAAATAGAACACTGAATATAATTTATTTAAGGTCCAGCTTTGTATCATTTTCCTTGAGGGACTTTTTTAAAATCCACTTGCAAAAGTAATTACTTTGTAAAATTCAAATAGGGGTCATTTGAAAGTGCCAGTTTAACCTGAAGCAAAAAATTGCATGACCTGTTCATACTCAAAAAAAAATCTAATTATGTTTTATAAATACAACTTAAAACAAATGCTAAAAATATAACAGGAAGCTATTTTAATTATGTTTATTCTTTTGAAACCTCCACATTGGAACCAATGAAAGGTAACAACTTTTTTATTAAAGATTAGCCTGAGAAGACCTTTTGTGAGTTAACTCCAAAATCTTCATTGATTCAGTTTGCCAAATGAAATGCCATTACACTCTTAGATTGCACTTTAAATCAATACCTTACTGTTGATGGGAGCATATAGTTTTTGGCTGAGAGTCCCCATGTGGTGTGGATTTTTTTACCTTGGCCATGTGGCTTCAGAAAAGTAGTCACCAACATAGAAGCATCTAAAACTGATGGAAAGAATCTGTGTTTCATTGCTAGCATTGTTTGAAGTTTCTGATCGTCAGTTAACTATCCTCAAAGTGAACATGCACAATTTAGGAAGATTTAATGGGTTAAGAAAGTCTTTCTTGTTAAATATCATCTTTAGTACACTGTGGTTTCTTATTTTTGTCAAGTATGATGCTAACATGAAATACGCTTTCTTTAAATTCAAGTAAATGTATTGCAGATTCTTATTTAATATTGATAAAAATAACTCATGTCCCCGTTAAGATCAAACGTAAGTAAAACAATTTCCTATTGTTGCTGTATTTTTGTTGGTGAACATGGAATTGGCTCCAACAGAAAGCGATTGCAGTACATAGAATACGTATTTTCAGAACAAAACTCGACTAATCCATGAGATAAACTGAGTTGTAAGATATTCTGAAAGATTGAAATCAGGTAGATAGAATGAAAGGAAATTGATGAAGAGAATAAACACCAACACAATCTATTTGAATTTCTACACTATATTCAGCATTAACCACATCTAGGCCAGACCAGGTAAAGATGGCAGTTTCCTTCCCTAAAGGACATTAGTGAACTAGATGGGTTTTTGCTGACAATCAACAATGGTTCCATGGCCATCATTTGACTCTTAATTCCAGTTATTTTATTGAATTCAAAATCTACCATCTGCCATGGCAGGATTCAACTTCAGGTCTTCACAATATTACCTGAGTAACTGGATTAATAGTCTAGTGACAGTACCACTTCACCATCACATCCCCACAAACTGATTTATTAACAAAACTAAACTAAATTGTGGAACAAAATGGTGTCATATGTTAATTCATTTTGTTCCTGCAAGGTATATAGGTTTATACTTTCTGGTCTTCAAGTAAGCATCCTCCAAGGTGGCCTTTGGGATACACAGCAAATCAGAATTGTCAAGCAGAAACTGATAGCCAAGTTCCATTCCCATGAAGACTGCCTCAACCGTTGTCATGGGTTCATGTTGCGCTACTTGTGATCCCACCACACTGTTCTATAAAATCTTCCTTGCTGTCCTGTTTTGACACCATCACCTTGTTAACTTGCTATGATCTCTCGACTTAATTAGTTTGTACAGTTTTGGATTATGTGGTAAATGTGGAGCTGGAAAAGCACAGCAGGTCAGACAGCATCCGATGAGCAGGAAAGCCAAAGTTTCAGGTCGAAACCTTTAATCAGTCCTGATGAAGAAAATTACATGTTTTTAATATTTAAGGATTTTCCCATTATTTTTAGGTACTCAGATAATTTGGTTTAACTCTACTGCTGTAACACTTTAAACATGTGCCATAATTTTTGTAAAATATTTGATCATCTGATCTGTCACTATCATAACAGACGCTGGTTAAAAAAAAAATTATCATGATTATGAAACCAAAATAATTGTTGGTCATGAGGATGTAAGAAATATCAGCAGGAGTGGCCCATAATGGCCCCTTGAGCCTGCTCTGCTATTCAAAAATTATGGCTGACCCCAATCAGTTCCACTTTCTGCTTCTTCCCTATATCTCTGATTTGCCCTGTTGTTCAAAGAGTGTGTTGATTTCAGCTGTGATTATATTCATTGTCACAGCCTCCACTGTTCCCTGAGTTAGAGAATTACATCAATTCACAATCCTTTGAGGAGAAATTCCTTCTTGCCTCCAACTTCAGTGGGTGACTCATTATTCTTGAACTGTGCCCCTTGAAGGGAAACATTCTCGCAGTGTCTTGTTCTATTCCCATAGGCAATGATACATTTTAGAAATACGTTTGAATTTCCCAGTGATTGGCTTGTAAGAATCACAAAACAATATTTCAAATTTTATGACGTTTACGAATGAAAAAATATTTAAAAGCAGTATTGACTATGTAAATTATTTTAAAGCAACTTGTCCTTTAAACTACAGGAAACCTTCCTTACTTGACTTATTTATTGGCTTGTTAAATATAGGCATTACTGAGGCCCACAAGAAAACTTGATATACGCACATAAGTAGACCATTCAGCCCTTTGAGTCTGCTCTGCTACTTAATCATAGGTGATCTGGTATGACTTTAATGTACTTTTTAGACCTTTCCATCATTACTAGTGACTCTCTTCTCGATCAAAAATCTATCGAGCCGTAAGCCTTGAATATATTCAATGATCCAGCCTCTACTGCTGTCTCAGAAAGCGAATTACAAACACTAGTGATGCTCAAGGAAGAAGTTCCTCCTCATCTCTGTCTGAAATGGAACACCCCTTCTTTGAAAACTATTTGTAAAAGTTCTAGATTATCCCAAAGGAGAAACATCCTCTTGGCTTCAACCCTGTGAAGCCCTCTCAAAATCTGACACGTTTCAATAAGCTTCCATGATTTTAGGCCCAACCGTCTTAACCTTTCTTCCTAAGACAACCCCTAAATCCCAGTTGTCAACTTAGTGAATCCTCTCGTGAATCCTCAATGCAAGAATGCCTTCTTTAAGTAAGATAGACAAAGTAAGATTGAAAACACTAACTCAGATTTAGTTTTATTTGCTGAGTTCACAGTGAATGTGAGTGAATTCACTGAATTCACAGTGAATATAATGAAGCTAATTGAATTAGTTATCACCTTAACCCAAACATTGTATTTTTTAAGGATTCTTATTGAACACAGACATTGGGAGCTCCTTTGCCAGTAAGATGCTATACTTCAGTGATTGTGCCCTGGGAAATTGTTTTTAAACTTGTGCAGAGAAATAATTCATAAGGAACCAAAATTTCTCTGGGTTTATTTTGCTGTAAGCACGTTTTTAAATAAATGTTGGCAGTACAGAATTTAAACATTGCTAAAAGGAGGCTAGAAGTTGAAGCTGTTTCAGAGATAGTAGTAACTGCAGATGCTGGAGAATCTGAG